>NC_134242.1:10036054-10359054 GCF_965152275.1 Natator depressus
TTTAATTTTACTTCTCAGTTGAAAGGTGACCTCTCCAGCACCACCGTGACACCTGACACTTTACGGGGACACCAACTCAGAGAGAAGAGTGCTGCAGCTGAACAACCATCCCCGCTTCCAATAGCCCCGAGATTTTCCTTGGATATCTTCCCATCCAACTATTGACTAAGCCCAGGTTTGTTTAGCCTGACAAGATCATAACATCGGGTTGTGTGGCTGCCAAATGAACTTCCGAAATATTTCCGCATGACCATGCGCTCATGCACTTTTGAAGCATCCGGGTAGAGGTGGATTGGTGAGGAGGAAGTTTGCACAGTCGCTGCTTGAGCTGTAATTTTCCCCTGGAGAGTGTTAAAATCTCCAGGTACGTCAATCATTAACACTGTGGCACTGTTAATCACAGGGCTCTTGCCTCAGGTCATAAATATCCATCCTTTAGATAAGACTAGCTAGTACACTGTATTTATCTGTGTTGGTGTGCTGACTGTCCACATTTTCTGAAGCGTTCATGCAGCACACTCCACATGCCCAAGGCCCAGCGTGCGTGTTCAGGTCACGGTATGTAAGTATGTACATCTGTGAACAGAACATGCAGTGAACTCAGTTCTGAGTTTTGCATGCACGTCAAGTGGCATTGCGTGCCTGCAAGTCAGTCGCATGCTTGGGCTGCAGTGAAACAGAGTCTGGGTCCCCCCCCCATTTTACAGTAAAATGTAGATGCCCCAATCAATATTGGGACCCCATTGTGCTAGGCTCTATACAAACTCATAGTAGAACATAGTCCCTGCTCCAAAAAGCTTACAGCCTAAAGAGATGAAGAGTGGGAGGAAGGGAGTATTATTATCAACCCCATTTTACAACTGAGGTGCAGAACAGTTGATCTTGCACCACTGAAGTCAACAGCAAATCTCCTTGATAGGTATTTTACTGTTGACTTCAGTGAGAACCACATGAGGACCAAAGAGGTCAAGTGACTTGCTCAAGTTCACAAAGGAACTCTGGTAAAGTCAGGAATTGAACCTAGATCTCAGGAGTTTCAATCCATTGTCTTAACTACAAGGCATTCTTTCCTCTTTACAGACATGCACACACACATGTGTGCGTATACAAAGGTTAACTTAATTATTATTATTGTAGCAATTCATTAGAAATAACTAGCAATATGGCCATTAGCATGTGTATTCCAATGGAATCAATTTATCTTGCTGTATGAAATTTGATAATACTGCTTATATTATGAAGATTTACAAAAATTAGTTCAATAACTGCCCAAAACAACAACAAAAATAGAGACTTCCTTATTTTGTATATAAAAATCAGATTCCGTTTTGTTTCACTTTGCCAGTTCCTTTGGTGAACCACATTTTTCATTTGAGTGCCACGTTCACTGTGATAACAGATCATTCTCCTTCTTTCATATCTCTCTGCCAAGAGGGACTCACCTGTTATCTCCAATTGCAGGCAATTCAAACTTTAAACCAGCCTGTCTTTATCAACTACTGTTTTAACAGCTGATTAATTAGGGCTACAGAGATCCAGTGGAGGGCTTTATCTGAAGAGCAGTTCAACCATTAGTAGAAGAAACTTCCCTGTACACTCCTAGCTCAGATAACAAGTTAAGATAGTAGTTCACAATCCTTCTCTGGCTAATGCAAATAGAGGCACTCCCTTTCTCCTAACATATATGTGCCAAACAAATCCCCATGATATACCACTACAATACTGAATTCCCTAATGTGTCTGAAAGCGAATATTGGACAACAAACACTGAAGTGCTACACGTTGTTAAATCAGAAGTGACATCAGGGATGAATTTGGGACACCATTTTTTTTTTTAAACAAAGGTTCAAAGTTGGCCAGTTAATAGAGAAATCTAAGAAATCTCAGGATCGTTGCTGCTCCTGGAATCCTCTCCAAACACTCACTCCTGATAACGAGTTTTTCTTTTCACCTTCCAAATACTTTAACTTGCTGCTTAAAATTATTTAAACTAGTTGAACCTTGGTATTATTATATTCTATATAGTAAGAAATTCCTCCAACATTCTTACAGTGCTTGTCTCTCTCCTAATCTAAATTCATGCCTCATCATTTGTACACCATAATTCTACCATTATCTCTTACCCGTTCCTTTCTGACCCAATATAGACCTCTATAAGGGCCTGATCCCGCATTTAAGTTAATTGGAGCCTTCCATTGATTTCAATGGCCTTAGGATCAGACCCTTAAACAAAAAGAACCGAGAGCAGTCACAGAACAGTAGGGTCTGGACCTATAACTCCTGGGTTGCCAAGAAGAGCAGACAAAACTCCTCTAACGTTTTGGAACAAGAAAGATGGTCTCCAAATGAGACCTATGTATAATATTCACTGCTAAATGAAAAACCCAGCATGTGCCCTTTTCTGAATTTTCAGCCAGGTGATCTGAACTAAAAGCAGTATTTCCAACGAACCTCCGCATTAATTTCATTGACAGTGACCATGAAATCTTCTCTCATTATCTGGTCTCAGTGAACATTTCAATGTTGCTTTGCATGGTGCAGTTTCATGTTACATCTGGATTGGCTGGGTTTCAAACACCTGAAGTCACATATTTCTTCAAGCTCCATCCCTGATTGGCTGAACGTGCCCAATGGGTTCAGGAGGGCTAGCAGATGTTATTTTTCACCTATTTTGCAAGAATCTTAGAGAGAGAGAGAGCGGAGATATGTCCCCAAAGGATACCTGAAAGGGAATCAAGGCCTCACATCCAAAAGAACAAAAGATCTTGGACAGAAGTAGCATTCCACCAGTTGACCCCAACAAGACAACACCACCAGGTAAGGAGAGGAGAAAAGCTGTTGGGGTAGAAATGTCTGCTGCAGGACCTATTTGGAGGAGGAAGACTGCTGGGGATGATCGGAGAACAACTTATCTGGGGCTTAACTCAACTCTAAACCTGTAGACATATCCATATGTAGGTACTTTATATTAATTTTGCCAATATTGAGGCTGTTGTACTATGTAATTTAAAGCAGTTTTTCAAGATTCGGGCTGCTTGAATAGTTTGCCAAGAAAGGGGTGGAAGTGTCATTGCTTGAGATATGACAATAAAAATATATACTAGGGAATGTTCTGCCCTGGCAGGTTGAAGTGCATAGTACACATGTGAGTTTTTTCTTTTGTTTTGTTTTTTCAAGAGGAATTTGTGTAACAAGGAAAAGACGTAGGCCTTCAGGTTTCCTGCTAACAATCCTCTCATCTTTATTTTTTCCCATCCAAAACACACACATGCACAACTTCCTGATATGAGGTGCTGTGTAGTGTAATCTAGCAAGTGTTTACTGTTCAAAAAGGTACAATAATCATCACTACTCAAGAGGGCATTCAAAACATTATGGGCCAAATTCTATTCTCAGACACCAGCATGTAACTCCCACTGAAGTCACTGTGATTTGTGCTGTGCTTTCATGAGTTGAACTTGTTCCTGTGTGCAGCTAAGTCACTCAGGGTATACATTAGAGGATTCTCACTAGCCTCAAAGGGCCAGATTCTACACACTTGCATTCTCCATTGATTGCAATAGGAGTTGCGGATGCTCACCACCTCTTAGGATTTGGCCATATGATTCTATGAAACTGTTACAAGACACTCAGTCTCGGAGAATTCCCTCGCAGCAAGAAGCAGCGGTGCAGTGCTCTACCTCAATTTCCTCACAATGGTCTTCAGCCTACACCAGCAATAGAAGTGACTTGCTGCAGTGATTTAGACCTCCAGCTAAGTCATTAACAAAACTCCACTCCAAGTCCAAAATGAACAAAACACAAAGTCTCTTCCCCAGTCTCAAACAGGGCTTACCCCTTCCTTACTGAGGAATCTGTCTTCTCCCCTGTAATTCAAACACTCTTCTGCCCAGCCTCTGGGCTCAGTTTTTACCCCTCCAGGCTCCTTTTCACCTCTACCCTCAGCCCCTCCTGGGCTCCTTTGGGTTGCTCTCTGCTCTTTCCAGGCTTTCCTACCTAGAGTCTTCCACAGGCCGTGTGGTCTCCTCTGGTCCATCATAGTATTCGGCTCACCCTTCCAGCCAACCTCCACTGCTGGGCTTCCTTCCTTTTAACACCCAGCACAAATGTAGCGGGACAGGGCTAGTTGAACAGGGCTGACTGGTCCAAGGCTGCCCTGTTCCTGACACCTTTTCTACAGACTTTTTTTTCTTTGAGACTTGTGGTACAATGAGGTTCCGATGCTCTCCTGATGGGAATCCAAAACACACAATTTTCAATCCTTTCCTGTACAAATATTAAAATTTTCTGCCCTGACAACTTTATTTATTGCAATTTAAATATAAAAAATAGGCCCGGACAGTTATTTAAAACAATCCATACAAGCAATAACCACCTGGCAGCACAGCAAAGCCCCCATACTGAATTAAACAAATAAGACAGTAATTCAGAAGAACAAAATATGCCCCCACACCTCTACAAAAACCCTAAGAATTCCTGCATCAAGCCCTTTCAAATAGACTATTTTTGAGGCATGTCAGACACAAGAGGAGCAATTTCCAGAGTCAAAAGGCCCCCTTCACTGAGAATGTCCTCTCCAATCCCTTATATCTTCGACTCTCAAAATATTGCTCTTCCATTCATCCCCCTGTTCAGAATTTCCTGCACTCGGCTTGGTACCAGATTTCAGTTTGCATAGTCTTACTACAGACACATGCATATTAGGAACCCCTTTAAAAATCTTTTCTTCCACATAAGGGGAATGTACCCTACTTCCCAATTCTGAAATTCACAGCCACACCCCTGCAGTGGCTGCTGCTTCATCCCGCTGAGTGCAGGTTCCTTTAAGGTGGTACTTAAGCAGTGCTTTAATCTGAAGAATAAACAGATTGCTTGTCAAGGTCTCTGTCTGCTTTGCTGTGGCCTGTTAACATTCATATTACTCTGGGTTGTACTGCAAAATGGTTGGTTGTCTCCTGCTACAAGTTGCAAAGCACACACTTTCTGGAAGAACTCTTGCAATGCAAAGTGAAATTAACATGCTTCCTACAGGCTGTTAGGGGGAGTTCCTCAACATATGTTCCTGCCTCTTAACTTATCTAGAAATCTCTGTGACAGAACATATTTAAATAAGATGTTGAAAAACTATTATAAAAATGGTTTGTTTTTATGCAAAGCCTTTTTACTCCCATTCAAAGGGAAAGCACAACAGTTGACATGGTAGAGTGGAATACCAGCATCACTGGTATTTTTAATGTAAGAACAGGTTTCAGAGTAGCAGCCGTGTTAGTCTATATTCGCAAAAAGAAAAGGAGTACTAGTGGCACCTTAGAGACTAACCCATTTATTTGAGCATAAGCTTTCGTGAGCTACAGCTCACTTCATTGGATGCATTCAGTGGAAATTCATTGGATGCATTCAGTGGAAAATTTTCCGATGAAGTGAGCTGTAGCTCACGAAAGCTTATACTCAAATAAATTGGTTAGTCTCTAAAGTGCCACAAGTACTCCTTTTCTTTTTAATGTAAGAAGTAAGGCAAAATCCTGTTTCCATTCAAGTCAGTGTCAAAATTCCCCATTGACTTTAATAGGAGTAGGATTGGGCCCTTATACAAAAAATTATCTCATGACAGAAATTATATTTTAAATTAGTTTTACCCATGAAATGCTTTTGTGTGAGATTCATTTATACTGAACGGTTTTTTCTCCCACATTTTCTAGGAAATAAAGCTGTATGTACAGTATATAATTAATCATTTTGGAGAACCCTGTCCCCAGATTTCTGCCATGAAATGAATGACATATGGTATCACTCCTAGATCTGCGAGTCACAAAGAAAGGGAAAGAGGACCCCTTTTATTATAGCGTAATAACATGCTTGCAATATTTCAATAGCTATACGTGATAAGTATGACAGCCAGGATCCGTTTCCAGAGACGTCTCAAGCCATTGGTAGAATTGCACACTTCAGAAAATGTGTCATGTCACAGCTAAATGCAGAATTCCTAGAAATTTGAAAAAAATCTTAATTTTCATGTTTTGCTGTGATCAGCAATTTTCAAATCACCAGTTTACAGGAAGTGCTGTAAATTGTTACTTGTTCTAAAAGAAATTGACTTTTTCCTTATCATCTTGGGGTGATTTCCCAAGGTCTGGCTTAGTGACCTATGTTACTGAATATTATATTTACTCGAAGAAGAAAAAATATTCTTGTAGATGAAGGAAAACCACAAGAAAGAAAGTCGTAAACGTCAGGAAAGTGAACATAAGAATGGCCATACTGGGTCAGACCAAAGGTCCATCCAAGCCCAGTATCCTGTCTACCGACAGTGGCCAATGCCAGGTACCCTAGAGGGAGTGAACCTAACAGGTAATGATCAAGTGATCTCTCTCCTGCCATCCATCTCCACCCTCTGACAAACAGAGACTAGGGACACCATTCCTTATCCATCCTGGCTAATAGCCATTATGAATTTATCCAGTTCTCTTTTAAACCCCATTAAAGAGCACATTATGTCTGTCTCCTCTCTTCCAGGCTGCAGCAAATCAGAATAAAAAGATGACTGCTGAAAGTCTGCCCACGGGGTGTGTTCTTAGAAACATAATTGTGCAATAAATAGAAGACATGATGCATCACAGTTTCATATCTACATGCACCGCGTAAGAGATCAAAGTGCAAATTATGATCCTAAAGCTAGGGGAGTGGATCCTCAGCAGGTGTAAACTGTCATAGCTCTATTGACTTCAGAGGTAGTATTAGCCCAATGGGGACCCTAAGCAGGAATATTTCACCCCCTACACACACACACGAATAGGGGGCCCCGATGAGCAATTGCTTAGTCTGCCTATGCCAGCTCTGATTGACATCAATGGATTTGTGACAATTTACACCAGCTGAGGTTCTGTCTCTAGTTTGCTTTATGCAAGATTGCCAACTCTAAGCATTCAGAAATCATGAGTCAGGCCTTCCGAATATCATGAGATAAGCTTAAAAAGCATGAGATTTACAAACTAATCAATATTATAGGTTTGGTTTTGTTTTTTTGCCTTCTGGTTTTTGACCCATTATGGATCACGCTTTCAAATGTTTCCTCAGAACCACGAAGTCTAGAAACTTACTTCTTGTCTTAAATGAAAGCTGAGAATCTCATATAATCACTTAATGAGGCTTTAAACAAAACGTGAAATATCAGGAGACTCACGAAAAATCGCAAAAGTTGCCAGCGCTGTTTATGAGCCCAGTTCTGCAGACAAAATTCCCATTCAATTCGAGAGAGCCAGGAACACAATCAGAAAAAAAAATCCTTCTGAAAGGGGAAGAGAGTTTTGTCTGACAAAGGATTGAGCAAAGACTCTGGGCCTGGATCCTACATTACAATATAGTATGAAACTAGAAATTCTATTCGTTTTTATTTGCTGCACAGAATACCCGCTACTGGGTTTCAGCACTACGTAGAAGAAAGGGAAGGAATCCAGCCCAGCCGATATTATCTGGAGGGATAAGCAAATATGGTTTGAGTAAAAACTACTGTGCTAAAGCAATACCTTCTACTCTTCCTGAATTGGAAGGGAAAGTACTAAAATATAGGCTGTTCTCACATGTTTCCAGCCTGATATCTAGATGAATAGATTCCAAGGTCAGAAGGGACCATTGAGAACATCTAGTCTGAACTCCTGTATAACACAGGCCACAGAACTTCCCCCAAATAATTCCTAGAGCTGAGCTTTTAGAAAAACATCCAAACTTGATCTAAAAATTGTCAGGCATAGAGAATCCATCACGACCCTTAGTAAATTGCTCCAGTGGTTAATTACTCTCACTGTTAAAAATGTACACCTTATTTTCAGTCTGAATTTGTCTAGTTTCAGCTTCTAGCCGTTGGACCATGTTATATCTTTCTCTGTTAGATTAATGAGCCCATTATTAAATATTTGTTCCCCAGGTATATACTTATAGACTGTAACCAAGTCACAACCTTCCTTTTGTTAAGCTAAATAGATTGAGCTCTCTTGAGTCTATCAATGTAAGGCATGTTTTCTAATTTTTTAATCATTTTCGTGGCTCTTCTCTGAACCCTCTCCACTTTGTTAACATCCTTCTTCGATTGTGAGCACCAGAACTGGACAAAGTATTCCAGCAGCAAATGCACCAGTGCCAAATATAGAAGTAAATTAACCTCCCCCCTCCACCAGATTACCCTTTTTATGCATCCCAAGATCTCATTAGCTCCTTTGGCCACAGCGTCAGAGTGGGAGCTCATGTTCAGCTGATTACCCACCACAACCCCAAAATCTTTTTCGGAGTCACTGCTTCCCAGAATAGAGCCTCCCTTCCTGTAAGTATAGTCTCCATTCTTTGTTCCTAGATCTGTACATTTACATTTAGCCATATTAAAATGCATATTAACTGCTTGAACCCAGAGTAGTCTGTATCAGTGACTTGTCCTCTTCATTTATCTACCACTCCCCCTATTTTTTGTCATCTGCCAACTTCATCTGTGATGATTTCATGTTTTCTTCCAGGTCATTGATAAAACTGTTAAACAGCTCAGGGCCAAGAACTGATCCCTGGGGGACTCCTCTGGAAGCACACCCGCTTGATGACAATTCCCCTTTTACAATTACATTTGGAAATCTATCAGTTAGCAAGGTTTTAATCCATTTAATGAGTGCCCTCTTCACTTTACATCATTCTTGTTTTTTAATCAAAATATTATGCAGTCACAGGCGCCGACTCCGTGGGTGCTCCGGGGCTGGAGCACTCACTGGGGGAAAATGGTGAGTGCTGAGCACCGACCGGCAGCCCTGCTACCAGAACCTCCCTCTCCCCCGCAGCGCCTCCTGCCTGCCAGCAGGCCCCACCAGTCAGCACCCCCCCTCCCTCCCAGCACCTACCGCCTGCATCGGATCAGCTGTTTCGCAGTGTCAGGAGTCCCTGAGGGGGTGGGGGGAGGAGCGAGGGTACAGCGCGCTCGGGGGAGGGGGCGGAAGTGGGTGGGGAAGAGGCAGGGTGGGGGCGGGAAGAGGTGGGGTGGAGCATGGGTGGGAAGAAGCAGGGTGGGGGTGGGGCCTCGGGGGAAGGGGTGGAGTGGGAGCGGGGCCTGGTCGAAGCCAAGGGGAACACCCCCTGGCCGATTAGAAACTCGGCGCCTATGTATGCATCCCAAGTCAAACGCCTAACACAGGTTAAGTATATTACATTAACACTATTACCTTTATCAATCAAACTTGGAATCTCATCAAAATGATATCAAGTTAGTCTGACAAGATCTATTTTCCATAAACTCATGTTGATTTGCATTAATTACTTTAACCTCCTTTAATTCTTTATTAATCGAGTCCTGTATCAGCTGCTCCATTATCTTGTCAGGGATCACTGTCAGGCTGACAGGCCTAGCATTACCCGGGTCATCCCATTTACCCTTTTGAAAAAATGGCACAACATTAGCTTTCTTCAAATCGTCTGGAACTTCCCCAGTGCTTCGAGACTTATTGAAAGTCAACATGAATGTTCAGCAAGCTCATCAGCCAGCTTTTTAAAAACTCGTGGATGCAAGTCATCTGGACCTGCTGACTTAAAAATGTCTGACTTTAATAGCTTCTATTTAATACCCTCCAGAGCTACTAGTGGAATGGAAAGCATGTTATAATCCCCATATGAGACTATATCATCTGGGTTTTTTTCCCAAATACAGAACAGAAATATTTATTGAACACTTCTGCCTTTTCTGTATTGTTGATAATTTTACCATTTCCATCTGGTAATCGACCAATACCATTGTGAGGATTCTTTTTGTTCCTAATATATTTTAAAAACTCCTTTTTATTGCACTTAACTGTACTGGCCATAGATTTTCCCCTTGTGTCCCTTTGCTTCCCTTGTCAATTTTTTTTTTTTTTACAGGTCTTAACTTCTGATTTATATTCATTATATTAATTTCACCTTTTTCCCATTTGTTTGTTTATACATACATATATTTTCCCTCCTCTAAACCAGGTCAGTTTTTAATCAGTATGGCCTTCTTCCTCAATTGTAGCTTTTTGGGCATCTAGTAAGGTGTTCTGAAATGATTCCCAATTATCATTCACATTTTTCTGATTAAATCCTCCTTTCTAGCTGATTTGGCACATAATCGTTTTCAGCTTTGTGAAATTGGCCCTATTAAAGCATCCAGTATATATATTACTGATCTGGACTGTATTCTGTGTGCACTTTATACATGTGATCAAGTCATGAGGACTTGTACCTAAGGTACCATTAATTTTTAGTTCTGTGACCAGGTCCTCCCCTCTTCTCTTAGGACAAAGTCTAATCAAGAATTCCCCCTTGCTGGCTGTAACAGTTTTTGAGTTAGGAAATTGTTATCTATGTTAAGAAATTTCAAGAATGTTTTAATACCAGCAGCGTGAGATCTCCAGCATATGTCACTCAAACCTAGACTGGTAGAGAGGGCCAGATAAGCTTTACAAGAGCATCCAATTTGTTGTATATTTATCCACTTCAAACATCCTGTAATCATTGGAGTTCCTTGTGCTGCTCCAAACAGACTAGGCACACACAATGCAGAGAGTCCAAAACTCACTTTTTTGCCTGGGCTAGCCTTTATTGTTAACTTAATTAACAAAACATAAACCTTGCCTAATCTGTCTGAAATGGTTGACTTTTCTTAAAGTGTTTCCCTCTATATCCCTCATTCTCTCTGCCTCCATGAAACGCTCAAAACCCTTAAATACTCCTGCATTGGAGCTAATAGGACCCAGCTGATCAGAAATGAGGGCGAGCCAGCAAAAATAACTGCATTTTATGCAAGAACTGACGTTGTGGTGACGTAACAGAGTAGCCCTGCATTCCTATGAAGAGCCCTAAAATCTGCCACCCTCTTACACATTCATATTTTGTAACATATGCCCAATGTTCATGCCCCCTCTTTGCTACATGTTACCTGTATTATTATATAAAATTACAGATTATTGAGAAACCAGAGTGGCAGAAAATGTTCATGAGTTAAAACACATATGATAATCAATTGGTTTCATGTTTCATTACAAAGTCAAAGCTCAGGAAACGTAGTGAACCTTTCAGACACATCTGTATCCAGTTTGGAATAAACCTGGATCTGGATTTGTGATTTCCACATATAACCAGCTGCTATTGGAAATCGAGTGGATTCCAACATGAAACCATGGGGATTCATTCAAATAAAAAAATCAAAATGAAACTAATGGAAGACTACATATGGATCATAACCAAACAAATTCTGCTTTCAGTTTCTTTACTTCATTGGAGTTCATGTTGTTCAGAGCAGAATATAGTCCTAATAAGTATATGCTGGTAAGGAACAAGACCAAATGAGCTATAAAGAAACTAAACACGTGTCCAGTTCTCAACAAATAACATACACTTCCAAAATATATAGTACTTTCAGAGCCTCCCGTTACACAAGTGGAAATCCACACTAACTACACTGAAGACAATGAGTGTTTCCACCTCTGTAACTAAGATCAGAATCTGTCCATGGAGGGTTTTTATTTTAATGAAATCTTCAAACAGACATTTTAAGTGAACTTCACAAAGTCTCCACCAGAAAATGAACTGTTCACGAACTGACAAATGGGAAAATTAAGGGATAAAAAAAGCCACGTTAAAACTGGATGACTGGGGTATTTGATATTGATAATGCTCTGCCTAAATTATGAAGAGGGCTCTAAAGAAGGTGTACATGAATGGAGATGTCAGATTAGCTTTTCTGCTGGTTGTGATTTCAATAACTAACAGGCAGATAAGATGCAATGTATTCGCATATTGAGGGCCGAGATTTGGAACCATTTTTCAATTGTCTAGCATTGAAAAAGTGTGAGCTGCTTTATTCAATTTTTTTCCAATATATTTTAAGAATAAAAATCCCTTTGCCTCACCGGGAGGAAAAAAGGTAGATGATTGTTTTAATGTTTCAACCAGTGGACAACCAACCATGAAGCAAATGAAGTTTGAGAGGGTAGGAAACTGTTACTGACATATGAAGACTTCCACTATACTTGAAAGGTGCCTGGGTCAGAGTTGCAGGAAGTCACATTTTGAGATCCAGCTATGAAGATATACGAATGGCCTGAAGATATATCCCACATCAAATGGCTGACCCCCTGCACTCCCATACTGCAGGTCAGCTTATGTTTTTTAGCTGGAGGCCCTTGCTGTACCCACACAAGCTGTTAAGTGATTCTCTTTAGTAAAATTCTGGAACAAAGAAGCACACACTCAACTTTATAGGAAGCCTTCCTGAGTTACCTAGAACAAGGATAAATAATAACACAATAAATATAATGCCACTACATAAATCCTTGCTACGCGCACGCCTTGAACACTGCATGCAGTTCTGGTCACCCGGTCTCAAAAAACATATTTTAGAATTGGCAAAGGTACAGAGAAGGGCAGCAAAAATGATTAAGGGGATGGAACAGCTTCCATATGAGGAGGAATCAAAAAGACTGGGACTGTTCAGCTTGGAAAAGAGACGACTAAGGGGGGATATAAGAGAAGTCCATAAAATCATGACTGGTGTGGAGGAAAAGTGTTGTTTACCCCTTTACATAACACAAGAACCAGAGGTCACCTGATTAAATTAATGGGCAGAAGGTTTAAAACAAACAAAACCAAGTACTTCTTCACACAACACAGTCAACCTGTGGAACTTGTTGCCAGGGACGTTGTGAAAGCCAAAAGTATAACTGTGTTCAAAAAAGAATTAAATAAGTTCAAGGAGGATAGGTCCATCAATGGCTATTAGCCATGATGGTCAGGGATGCAGCCCCATGCTCTAGGTATCCCTAAGCCTCTGACTGCCAGAAGCTGGAACTAGACAACAGGGGATGGATCGTTCAATAATTGTCTTGTTTTGTTCATCCCCTCTGAAGCACCTGGCATCAACCGCTGTCGGAAGACAGGATACTGAGCTAGATGGACCATTGGTCTGACCCAGTATGGCCGTTCTTATGTTCTAAAACAGCCATAGACTTCTTACAAACAAATTCATCCCTTTCAAATGGAGACAACGGCAAGGTGCATATAACTGCTAAAGCCGGAGGGGAAAAAACCTCTTGGTATTTGAAGATTTCATAGATTTCCAGAAACAATCGGTGGTAAGCGTGCCAATGACCGACTTTACTAAAATAAGAAGTTAGGGTGGAAGTTAACAGTGCTTTAGATTTTATGGTGCAGCAAAGGTGAGACAATGACTTAGAGAGACAAGTTACCATCTTGAAAGGCCAGTTGGGTCTACAGCTACGCACTCTACTATTGTAATGGCATCACCAACAGACAGTTCTTTTTTAAACACACACACACACACACACACACACACACTGTTGTAATGAATTAGCTAGTGTGTGCGTGCGTGTGAGCATCACTGCTCTCTCAAGGATGGAACTGAAACTGTTCAAACATATGACAGAAGCCCAAGGCCGCAAAACAGGTAAATAGGATTATCCTTTTGCTCAAGAATGAGGCGACGTTCTTTTGCGAATCTGAGCTCTATCCTTGCACGCTCCATAAAGTTCCCATTGGCCACAGTGTGCAGCAATAAATATGGAGTCCCAGGAAGTCATGAGTTTGGTACAAAGTTTGACTTAAAAATTCATGCAAGTGGAAATACTGGTTTTCAGTCTAGCAGAATCTTGCTAAAGGTGCATCACTGCCACGTTGGCTATTCTTAGCTGGTGAATTTTAATGTATTGCACTCCCATCTGATCTTATATTCTTAGATCTTACGTCAGTTCCCTATACCCTCCATTATAATTACTCTCATTAAACTTTATTATGAAAATACCACTTAACTTGCAAAGTGTTGGGCTCTTCAAAATGCTAAAAGAATGCAAATGATTCAGCACATTCATTAATATTAATTATTACAATTTATTACCTTCTGCTGGCTCACTAATGAGTTTATTACCTCTATAAAATAAATCATAATCAACAGGAATTTTGTTAGTTACCTGTAGCAGAATGGAGAGTAATAAACAAATGTTGTGTATAGTAAATTGCAACAAAAATGTTTAATAGCTGTCATCAAAATTAAAATAGTATAAGAGTTTCCAGTAAAACATACACTGTAATCATGGGCATTGATTAAATACAATAAATTATGCCAATTACAAAAGTCTAGATTTCAGAGAAAGAACACAATAGATATAAAGGGGTATTGTTAGTCTGAACCAGTGATTAAAAGGAAATCCACAGAAGGACACTACTGGTTGATCCTGCAAGATGTTGAGAAATTTGGCCCTAGTCTAGCAAAGCCTTTAAACATGTGCTAAATTTAACTACATGAGCAGCCCTGTTGATTTTAATGGAACTAATCAAAAGTTAAGCACGTGCTTAAGTGTTATTTGGAATTGGCACCAGAATACTCAGCATCTTGCAGGATCAAGCCAATTTCTCAAGTGATTGATAATGCTATAGAGTGTCTACCAAAACCCAGGCACTAAGGTCAAATTCAGATTAAGGCCCTGATCGTGCTATCAGACCCATGTAAGCAGACCCTGGTTTCAGTGGGATTAGTTTGGATAAATATCCTAAAGTTCAGATTCTTACTATGAACCTCTTTTGTCTGAGAATTGGGCTGGAACTCTTCCAAGATCCTTGAGGTTTCCAGTTCATTCTGGGTTCTGCAGGGCTGGAAGTACTACAAGAATGGCTTTCTCATAATACTTCAGTGCTTCAGCATCTAAACTGGGAAGTGCACAGTCATGTAATAATAAAAATAAAACAACATTTTGAGGTTTAACAGAAACATTAAGTTCTGTTCTTTCATCGGGGGTGGATTGCCTAGTCCCAGTGCAACGAAACATCAATTTTAGGATTCATAACATTTAGGGTCAGAAAGGACTAGTAAGATCATTTAGCTTGATCTCCTGTGTAACACAGGCTAACGACCCTCACCCTATAAAGGAGATAATTGTTCTCACAGAATCATTGCCTATGAAAATGAATAGAGTACCTAAAAAATTACTAAACTTGACTTAAAGACTCAGATGCTTGGAGCTGTCATTAAAAGGTTGCCTCTGAAATTAATACAGGCAATTTCATTAAAGATAATAACTGACTGGCCTCAACTTACTTATGGAAAATTATTTGCATTTCACTTTAACTTTATTTTGTTTTCCATTTCAGAGTTAAATATAATCACTGCACAAGTACAAAGACACTTGCATGGTTTATTTCCATTTCAGGTAGGTGGAAAGATGCGTGAGCAACATTTGCATCAGTATCTCATTTACTGCATCTTTTTTTGCTTTGTGTGGATGTGTTTGTATTTAGTGGTTGTAAAAAAGTAGAGGTGGGCCCAGATTACAACCCCACTGTCCAGTTTTGGAGGTGGGAACTAGTTTTCAAAAATCAAATCCCTAGGTTCTGACCCACAGCTAAAACTTTGTGACGAAAGGCTCCATTTTCTGGATCCTCCTTGTAGCGGCTCAAGATGGCAAAAATCTCATGGATACATCAGACGTTCTGAGATTTTTATCATCTGAGGTTAAAATCCTATGAGAATAACTTCTTGGAATAGCACCACTGACCTCAGAATTTGAGGCGATAGTACTGCTGAATGTACCCTACAATGTCCTGTAGGTGGTGCCCCTGGCAATACCCTTCAAAGGACACAGCTAGCTTCTGGGCCCAATCCATCTTCAGAGAGACAGCTGCAATTCCCAGTGAAGACAGCAGACCTCATCCTGCAGGTCCTCCATACAGGGAACTCACCATGGGAGCCGTGTGCATTAAGGGCTTGCCGGATCAACCCCAGTAGGGATCGTACCCATGTATCAGAAGGGGAGAATCCCCTGCTAGTTAAGGAGGAGAAATCAATCAATCTGGAATGATGTGTGTACTTAATCTTTAAAGAAAAAGAGGCATTGAAAAGAGCTATCCTATGTGTACTCTCTCTCTCACACACACACACACACACACACACACACAGAGTTACTAGTAAAAACGTGTGTGCTTAATGGTTGAATAGCCCTGCTCGATTTGGAGTACTCCTTTATACAATTCTCAGGCTTAGTCCCCATCATTACTGACATGAGAAGTGTTGCGGCTTCAAAGCATAATCTTTTCACAGAAGACTAGACATCTGCTGTATTCGTTTTACTGCAGATGATTTTAGAGAAAGAAATTAAATAGGAGACAGTGATGTGTGGGGAGAATTTTTTTTTTAAATGTACAGGAAAGAGCTCTTTCCTTATGTTACTATAACAATCATCATTTAAAGAGAGCTGGTGCAAGCAGGATGGTTCCTACTCATGAGTATACTTGATTAGCATATTCATGAGAGGCATCATGGTCCAGCTGGATAGGTTACAGGACTGGGAATCAGGAGACCTAGGTTCCATTCCTGGCTCTGTCATTGTCCTGCTATGTGACCCAGGGCAAGTTACTTTGCCTTTGCTTCCTCCCCATCCTTTGTCTGTTTAGATTGCAAGTTCGTCAGGGCAGAGACTATTTCCCATGGTGTGTTTGTACAGTGCCTGGCACAGTGGAGCCATGGCCTCAGCTGGGGCCTCTAGCAGCTGCTGTAATAGAAAATATTTTAAATAATTGCTGTGAGGGCCTCATCCTTTGAGGCGCTGAGCAGGCACATCTCCCATTCAAGTCAATGGGACTTCAGTTCTCAGGATAAAGCCTTGACTTGTCAGAGCCAGATAATACAGTTATCAGAATACCTGAGCTGCTGGACTTTGTGTGCGTAGCATCAAGGGAAGATTTCTATTTGTAAGCTTCTGCTTACAAATAAAAACAAAAGTGAAGAAACTGCAGGCAGTTTTATGGGGCTTGTCTACACTGCGACGTTGTAGGCAAAACTTTTGTCTTTCACAGGTACTTAAAAAAGTACCCCCGCCCCCGTGAAAGACAAAAGTTTTGCAGATGCAAGTGGCAGTGTGAATGTGGCTTTGTCGGCAGGAGCACTCTCCTGCCGACAGACGTAACCCCACTCGCGGGGCTGGAAGTATTTTGTCAGCAAAAGTGCCAACAAAATACTGACAGAGAGCATTTACACACGCTGACTTTTAGCGACAGGCTGTGTCGACACAGCCTTGTCACTAAAAGCTGTGTAGCGTAGACACACCCATATAAAGGGGGATTTTCTCAACTGTACTGCAATGGGTATTCCTTTGTGGCTTTCTCCCATAGAATATACTTGTCAGTCAGAGATCTATCACGCCACCATGCAATAGGAATGGTTTCCAAAGACAACATTCCACAGTTTTACATCATCCTGTACTAGAAGGCAAAAATAACGATTGTGTGCGGCTTTTCATTGGCATTATACTTTAAAATTAAAGCTGCGCACAGACACAAATACCGTGCAGGTGATAAAACTATGTGATATATTGTAGCCCTATGCAATAAACGGATTTATCATTCACTACTGACTGCCCTACTGCCCTTTGTCCATTAACCCATTTCCCCAGGACTACTTCTAACAACATAACCCCTTGAGCGGCTTTAAACAGCTGCTATTTAAAAAAAGTTAGACTGCCAGAGAAATGTTTCCAACCTGGGGAATTTTAACCTCATATTACACCTGCCTGGGGCCTAGGATAAGCAAAGTACAGAACAGACTTTTAAAAGCCTGTTTAACCATATTTGTATGTAGGCAAAAATTTTTCACAAAATCCATCATGTCATGAGATATATACTTGCCCAATATGCCATGTTTGTATATTGATACAGTCTATTACACCTTGGCAGAAAGTTGTTCCTAAGTTATCAGTCTTTTTGCTTTCCTTACCCATTGCAAGCAACTGCAGTGCAAATCATTTCACAGACAATAGCTGATGCAGTTTCTCCCAAATCAACTATATCATGGGTGGAATTCTGAGGCACATTTTCAGTCTGGCTTTAACTCTTTATAATGGGCATAAAACTCAGAGTGCAAACGTACTTCTGGGTTCAAAATTGCACCCACATTTATTTGTGTCAACAGAAGTGGAGGCCAGTAACTGAAAACACTGAGCCATAGAGTCAGCTTTAGCAATGTCTCCTCACAGCATTTGCAAATGCACAAACATCTCTAACAAGAATTTAAAACATTGATTAAAAATACAAGCACGGACTGCAGTAAAATATGACGGAATGATTAAGGAAGTTTCGTGGATTCAGCAATATTGCCTTCAGTGGAAAAGCACAATCACAGGAATCAGAGTAACAGCCGTGTTAGTCTGTATTCGTAAAAAGAAAAAAGAAAAGGAGTACTTGTGGCACCTTAGAGACTAACCAGTTTATTTGAGCATGAGCTTTCGTGAGCTACAGCTCACTTCATCGGATGCATAGCATATCGTGGAAACTGCAGAAGACATTATATACACACAGAGACCATGAAACAAAACTTCCTCCCACCCCACTGTCCTGCTGCTAACAGCTTATCTAAAGTGATCATCAAGGAAGGCCATTTCCAGCACAAATCCAGGTTTTCTCACCCTTCCCCCCCCCCACACAGACACACATACAAACTCACTCTCCTGCTGGTAATAGCCCATCCCTCTTTGAAACCTCTCTTTATAATGCGCATGATCATCAAGGTGGGTCATTTCCAGCACTAATCCAGGTTTTCTCACCACTCCCCCCCCACACACACACACACCCCTCCAAAAACCACACACACAAACTCACTCTCCTGCTGGCAATAGCTCATCTTACAATGTGCACAGCAATAATCCAAGTTTAACCAGAACGTCTTGGGGGGGGTTTGTAGGAAAAAAACAAGGGGAGATAGGCTACCTTGCATAATGACTTAGCCACTCCCAGTCTCTATTCAAGCCCAAATTAATAGTATCCAATTTGCAAATGAATTCCAATTCAGCAGTTTCTCGCTGGAGTCTGGATTTGAAGTTTTTTTGCTTTAAGATAGCGACCCTCATGTCTGTGATTGCGTGACCAGAGAGATTGAAGTGTTCTCCGACTGGTTTATGAATGTTATAATTCTTAACATCTGATTTGTGTCCATTTATTCTTTTACGTAGAGACTGTCCAGTTTGACCAATGGACATGGCAGAGGGGCATTGCTGGCACATGATGGCATATATCACATTGGTGGATGTGCAGGTGAACGAGCCTCTGATAGTGTGGCTGATGTTGTTAGGCCCTGTGATGGTGTTCCCTGAATAGATATGTGGGCACAGTTGGCAACGGGCTTTGTTGCAAGGATAGGTTCCTGGGTTAGTGGTTCTGTTGTGTGGTATGTGGTTGTTGGTGAGTATTCGCTTCAGGTTGGGGGGCTGTCTGTAGGCAAGGACTGGCCTTTCTCCCAAGATCTCTCGTGATTGTTTGAGAGCCTGACTTCAGGACTCTGAATACTGCTGAGCAGCACAAGGCCAGGGATCTACCTTTATACCCTTCTAGGGAGCGTTCCAAATCCTACTGGAATTGCCATAGCCCCAAGACAGCCCGTCCCCCACGGGGGGGACACAGTTGGCAGCCTGCTCCCGTGCCTGTACAAATCAGCTGCATCTCTCGAAAACCTTCATATTTGCAATGTCGGTTCTGGATTTGTCTTGTCATTTTTAAATGTGTATTTCTGTTTGTTCCCCTTCTGCTGAAGGGTGAGCAGGAAACCAGGTACTGCTGCAGCCCCCTTTCCAAGCTGCTTCCTAAAACTCTTATTGTGTAAAGAGAACAAGGAGTTTTGTCCACCTATGAATTCCCAGGTCTCTGCTGTACTTGAAACCTTCTTTCTAAAAGAGCAGGCCAAGGAGGCTTGATGTGCAGCTTCTGCAAAGTGCACTGTGAGTTGGAAAAGAGCAGGGATATAGACTAGTTGGGTTTTATAGAACTTGTCTTCCTGCTGGGACTCCCAGCTCTGAGAGGAGCCTGTTCCTCTCTGTGTATATTGTTAATTAGCCAGTCCTTGCCTACAGACAGCCCCCCAACCTGAAGCGAATACTCACCAACAACCACATACCACACAACAGAACCACTAACCCAGGAACCTATCCTTGCAACAAAGCCCGTTGCCAACTGTGCCCACATATCTATTCAGGGAACACCATCACAGGGCCTAATAACATCAGCCACACTATCAGAGGCTCGTTCACCTGCACATCCACCAATGTGATATATGCCATCATGTGCCAGCAATGCCCCTCTGCCATGTCCATTGGTCAAACTGGACAGTCTCTACGTAAAAGAATAAATGGACACAAATCAGATGTTAAGAATTATAACATTCATAAACCAGTCGGAGAACACTTCAATCTCTCTGGTCACGCAATCACAGACATGAGGGTCGCTATCTTAAAGCAAAAAAACTTCAAATCCAGACTCCAGCGAGAAACTGCTGAATTGGAATTCATTTGCAAATTGGATACTATTAATTTGGGCTTGAATAGAGACTGGGAGTGGCTAAGTCATTATGCAAGGTAGCCTATCTCCCCTTGTTTTTTTCCTACAAACCCCCCCCCAAGACGTTCTGGTTAAACTTGGATTATTGCTGTGCACATTGTAAGATGAGCTATTGCCAGCAGGAGAGTGAGTTTGTGTGTGTGGTTTTTGGAGGGGGGTGTGTGGGGGGTGGTGGTGAGAAAACCTGGATTAGTGCTGGAAATGACCCACCTTGATGATCATGCGCATTATAAAGAGAGGTTTCAAAGAGGGATGGGCTATTACCAGCAGGAGAGTGAGTTTGTATGTGTGTCTGTGTGTGGGGGGGGGGGGAAGGGTGAGAAAACCTGGATTTGTGCTGGAAATGGCCTTCCTTGATGATCACTTTAGATAAGCTGTTAGCAGCAGGACAGTGGGGTGGGAGGAAGTTTTGTTTCATGGTCTCTGTGTGTATATAATGTCTTCTGCAGTTTCCACGATATGCTATGCATCCGATGAAGTGAGCTGTAGCTCACGAAAGCTCATGCTCAAATAAACTGGTTAGTCTCTAAGGTGCCATAAGTACTCCTTTTCTTTTTTCTAATCACAGGAATATTTTTAACACTGGAGAAATAGTTGATTGCCACTGCTTTTCTACCCAATCAATAAGGGCCAGATTTTCAAAAGAGCTCAGTACCTAACAGCTCCCACTGTGACACTTATGGCCAAATTTTCAAGAGTTTGGCATGCTGGGTAAAAAAGCAATTACCAAATTAGCACATGGTCTTGTGTTAAGGCTAGAGCTGGTCAAAAAAGTTTTGATAGAACTGTTTTCCATTGGAAAATACAGTTTAATTGAAATCAAAATGTTTTGTGGGACTGTGTCAATTTCAAAGAAATTTTCACTGGGAAAAAGTCAAATTGAATCATTTCATGTTTGTCATTTTATTTTGACTGTATATTAAAATATTAGTTGTAATATTATATATACCACCACATATATTTAATTTATATATACATAAGGTTTATTATATTAAAATGTTTCAACATTATCATTATTGAAACAAAATGTTTCAATGTTTCCAAATTGAAATTTTCCACGTAAATTTTTTAAATTTTGACTTTTCATTCTGATGCAAAACAGAAATATATGTCAAAAGGTCAGAATTTTCTGCTGAATGGAAATCTGGTTTTCTGTCCAGCCTTAATAAGGGCTCTGCACGCATGTAAGGGTATGCCTGCAGAGATAAATTTTGCAATAGTGAGACCTCTCTTTTGTCACTATAAGCAGCCATGTGCTACATTATTACCTTCTGTGTTCAAGTATCTAATGCCTTTTCCAGAACTACCCCAGATTTTTGTTCCTTCAGCAACTTCACTTTAATTTTAATTTCACTTTATCGCAAAACAAAAACTGCATCTTTTTGTAATATAATTTATTTATACTTGATGATATTTGAAAAAGTGATGACACTCTAACAACTCAAGCATGAAGCCTTTTTTCCCCCCAATTCTTCCAGATGAAGTGAGAAATGATTATCAAATAACACCCTAAGATTTAAATGCTGGCAAAAAAAAAAAAGATCTATTTTCTAATGCATATGAAATGCACCATACAGAGGTTCACCTGATCTTTCTTTTTCATTGTCCTTCCAACATTTGGAGAATGTCTGTGGTGACAATGTCACACAGGCAATGAAATTTGTGCCATCAGTGCATCTTAGCTAGGTGCATAAAAGATTTTCTCCTATGCAGTGGTTGTTCATTGCCAAGAATTTTACCTGTTAATGTTTTCAGCACTCATATTCTATGTATCCATCCTCTGACTCACTATTCTTTCTGACAAGGCCTTTCTTACCCAATTCTTTCCCCCTGTACCATCTGAGCAGGGATGGTATCCCTAGCTTCTGTTTGCCAGAAGCTGGGAATGGGCGACAGGGGATGGATCACTTGATGATTACCTGTTCTGTTCATTCCCTCTGGGGCACCTGACATTGGCCCCTGTTGGAAGACAGGATACTGGGCTAGATGGACCTTTGGTCTGACCCAGTATGGCCATTTTATCTACAAACAATAATACCCTTTAAAAATTCTAGTAAGTTTGTCTTTATTTATTCTATTTGCCTTTTAACGGTGTGCAGTTTGCCAGTATAAATATTACCCTAGTACATTGGCCAATAACAAACCACATGAGCAAAAGAAACTAAACATTTAGTTAATTAAAGTGGGTGAAATTCTCCCTATTTTAAAGGCTTATGTGTGACTTTATTGGTGCATAAGCTTTAAACTGGCCCTCTGCACAGGGGTGAATTTCACTCTTTGGAAAAATACACTGCTCACATAAAACTAGGATTCAACAGTTTGGGACCATTTTAAAGGCCTCAGAATGACATGTCTTACATTCTTCTTCTCATCCCAAAGCATCTTTACAGACGCGGGGAACAGTACAAGGTCGCCATTCAGTCTTGTCCACGTGTTTGTCTTATACAATGCCCCCAGCATCACAATCTTTTCAACTGCAGCCAATCCCATACCCTGGTTTCATATCCTACTTACCTTCTAACTTCATTTGTCTTAAAATCTTTCCACTTCACACCTGCATCTTCCGAACAACTCTCATCTCTATTGCCTCCGGCCTTCTGATGTGTGTTTCATTTAATGCAGATGCTTCCAGACCATAGAATAATACTGCTAGTATATAGGCTTGACAAATTTTCACTTTTGGTACTAAACGTAATGTTTTTATTAGTCCATAATTTCATCAAATCTGTGCTGTACTTGTGACTAAAGCACATTTCCTTTTATCCTCATCCTTTATGGAAGCATTGGCATTGATCAAGCTTCTTAAATACGTTTAAGAGTTTACTTGTCCGAAAACTTCACAGCAGCTGCTTTTTAACACTATTGTCCTTTTTCCAAGAGGCAACCCCTTTGTCTTTTTGGAAGTCCAAGTCAACTACAACAATTTTCCAAGGTAGCTAAGAGTATCACCATTAATTCAAACATAGAATCATAGAATATCAGGGTTGCAAAGGACCACAGGAGGTCATCTAGTCCAACCCCCTGCTCAAAGCAGGACCAATCCCCAACTAAATCATCCCAGCCAGGGCTTTTTCAAGCCTGACCTTAAAAACCTCTAAGGAAGGAGATTCCACCACCTCCCTAGATAATGTCTGCCGATTGTATGATGTCATCAGCATATGCTAAAGAGCTTAAATCTAGTTCACCTATTGTCATGCCCTCCAACTTCTCTACCATTCTTAACATCCAATTTAATAACATGATGAAAAGCAACATTGATTCCATGTCCCCCTTGTCTTACACCAAAGTTTGACTTGAATCAGTTGCTTAATTTTCCACCGATTCTTACAGCACCACAGGAGTCTTCTTACATAACTTTTATAATTGCCATTATCCTATCTGAAACACCATATGATTTCACTAGTTTCATAATGCTTCCCTCCAAACCGGAGCAAATGCCTTCATGAAGTCGAGGAAAATAGCAAATGTCTTTAATTCCTGTTCTTGTTTTTTCCCCTCCATCAACTGTCAGACAGTGAATATCTGATCAATGCAACTTCAGCCTGGGCTGAAGCCCCGTTGCTCTTTGTCTAGTACTTCCTCTCAAATTGCCCTTAGTCTGTTGACAACCACTTTCATCATGATTTTCCCCAGTACTGATAATAAGGTTATACCTCTATAGTTATTCGGATGAGCAGGATCTCCTTCTTTTCAGGATTGGTAAGACTATTGCCTTTAGCCATTCATCTGGTACCTCCTCAGGCTCCCATACTTTCTTATATACTAATGCTCTAATAGCGCATGACCCACTTAATTTTAGCAGCTCAGCAGTAACAATTCCTGCAGCTTTCCCAATTTTTAACTAGTTCACTGCTTTCCATTCTTCTTCTGATGGTGGTTCAGTGCTGACATCCATTCTGTCTTGCAAGCTGTCCTGTTCATCTGGAATGCTTGCATCTGGATTAACTAGAGGGTTCAGCACTTTGTCAAAATGCTCCTTCCACACTTCCAGCACCTCCTCGCATTTGACAACGGTTCACCGGTAGCCTCTCTTACACTTGCATTGTTGGCCTGACTGTGTTCCCATAGCCTGTTCATTTTTTGTTTTTCTTGGTACACCCTCTAGTTGCTGAACCTCTTCATTCCTGAACTTTTGCTTGTCCAATCTTTGTGATTTCTTCTTCGTTCTGCACCACACTTTGACTACGTCTGCTTTTCCGGCAATTATCTCTTGTTTACACTTTTCCTGCAATGTTCTTGCTTTACTGCTTGTCCATCTTTTTCTTGTTTCCTTACACCGTCCAATAACTTCCAGTGGATTTTCTATTGCTTCACTGAATCTGTACCCAATCTGTAGTGAGATTTCTTTGCCATTGCAAATGAATGGCCTGAAATGCCCTCCTAGCATCTCCTTGTATGCCTCCCTCACGGAGATATCCTTTAATTTAACAAGCTCAAATTTGGCTCCAGTTGGACCCATTTTTTTCTTTGACTTTAATTTAATCTTAATCTTTTGCCATCACTGCCACATTGGGCACTTTCATAGGTTCTAGCCTCCCACAGTGACCTTCTGTGTCTTTTGCTGATGATAATGTGGGCACTCTGGTTTTTGGTTTGGCCATCTGGTCAATTCCTTATAACCACATGCATATCTTTGTGAGGAAACCAATACTGCCAATAATCATATGGTGCATCTCACAGAAAGTTCTTAACCTTTCCCCATTATTGTTTGCCATCCCAATGCCATGTGGTGCAGCACCATTCTTTCACTTACTATGTCCCCTCCCAAAACTGTGCATTCATATCTCCCATTATCAAAATCACATCATGATCAGGCATCTCATTTACAGTGCTCTCCATCTGTTGATAAAACCCATCCTTCTCTTCCTTTTCTGCTGTTTCTGTTGGTGTGTAAGAGCTGACAACAGTTATGCAGACATTATTGTAGGCATCAGCAATTTTTGCTATGACAGTCTACTCAGACACTCGTTCCCAGCTGTTAACTAAAGTAACTGTTGCCTTGTCCACTGCTCTAGCTGTGTTTTGCTTGTCCACTTGAATGTCTGGAATACAGTTAAGGATCATTTCCAACTGTAAACTTTCCTACACCCAACCAATGTGTGTCCTGCATGACAGAAACTTGTAACTTCCTTAATTCCTCCACTACTAGCTCAGAGCAAATAGATACGTGTAATATGTTTAACTGATATCCAAAAGCTGTGACCACTTCCATTTGCTAGGCTTGGCAGGCCTGGGTCTAAGTCCATATAAGTCAGTCTGGCTTGCTGTACCGTTTCTACAACAAATACGTTTTGGATGTTAATGGCTTGTTAGGCCAATCCAGCCTATCCAGCTCATGGGACTGCCATGTCATAACGGTTCCACCCTGGTTCTCTTGCCTTCCGAGGCTAATGAGCTGGGATTTGAAATCAGACAGAGACTTAAGTGCTTTGCTGAAGAGGGATGGACTACAGAATTAGGGTCCAGGAAAGAAGGTCTCATTCTTGGGGGTATAACACCAAAAGCAATTAAAAATAAAAGCTCTAACACTATTTTAAGGAAACCAAAGAACTAATGGACACCTCTCCCTCTTTTACTCTTCCTTTTTTATGAAAAGGTTTCAGAGTCTGAAATTGATCCTTATGAATAGTGAAACAGCCAATGTATTTGTTCCTGTGATGGCATACCCCTGAATCCTGTCAGATATCTCAAGATATCCAGAAAGGTAATTAGAAGTTCACTTGATGGTTTCACTGCCCATTAACTGGACTTATTCTTAAGTGGCAACACAGCGAGAGCACCGAATGTTTTGATGAATGCCATTGACCTGCTGGGTGTCCTTGGGCTAGTCACT
Source organism: Natator depressus (assembly GCF_965152275.1). Classification (NCBI taxonomy): domain Eukaryota; kingdom Metazoa; phylum Chordata; order Testudines; family Cheloniidae; genus Natator; species Natator depressus. Next base: position 10,062,258 of record NC_134242.1, read on the forward strand.
GCCTCTCTCCATGCTCAGTTTCCCCAGTTGTAAAATGGAGATAAAGATACTGACTTCCTTAGAGACTGAATGATGAAAAGCACTATATAATAATTAGGTATTATTATGAGAAGATATACCATAGAATTTTCCTTTTGCTGCAGCTTTAATAATTTCCAGGTCCAAGTGAACTTTGACTAGGGCTATGTCTACACTACAGCTTATGTCGGCATAACTTATGTTGCTCTGGGGTGTGAATAAGCCACCCCCTGAGCGACGTAAGTTACACAGACATAAGGGCGGGTGGGGACTGCACTATGTTGGTGGGAGGGCTTCTCATGCTGACCTAGCTACTGCCACTCACGGGGGCTGGAGTAACAAAGCCGATGGGCGAGCTCTCCCCCATCGATGCAGAGCATCTGCACTGACAGCGCTACAGTGGCACAGCCGTATGCTCTGTAGCATAGCAGTAGCCTTAGGCTCACAGATGCTTTATTTCACTGCCCAGCTGTGGTAAAATCACCTTGTATCCCACCTTGCTGGAAGCAAAATGCTAACTTATTTTCTGTCCAAAGTAAACACACTTCTGCACCAGCATGGAGAACATTCGTGGAGCCTTAGCTGCGGATATGCAATGCAAATGTAATGACAACGCATTTTAACTTGCTTCTAGCAAAATGCAATATTTGTTTTTATGGTCAATGGTGCCCAGCTCATGTTTGTAACAAAGTTGTCTATTACCTGTAAGCAAAGAATCCTTGCAGTGCTGGTCATTTACGTTGACCGAGCATAGTTATTGTAGAGTACAAAGAAGAATGCTGAAGTTCTGCTAATAAAATAGTGTTAGACATGTCCCTCTGTGTGCTTGCCTGAATATACTTCCCACAAGACCGGTAAAATGTCTACATGAGGCACTGTTGGCAGAGGTGTTAATTCCATGACACTGCATTAACTTGTATGATGACCTCTTGATGGCCATGAATATAGTGCTTCCTGAAAGTAGATATGAACAAATGGCAAGCCAGTTTAGATTCCAAGATTGTTCCCTTTGTCTCTCTTCCTTTGTCTTGCTATTTCCGTATCCAACCCTCAAAACATTGGATATCTGTAATGCAAACCATAACCTGGAAAAGCCATAGTTCTTAGATTTGGAAATGTCCTAATCTTACCAGGTCCTTATCAAATAGTATTACAGCAGACTGAGCTACTGGCAACATCTTCTGGATGTCTTAGGAATTTTAGCATTTCTCCTTCAAAAAGTCCAGATAACTTATGCACCATAGTGCTCCAGGGTTGTTTCTTGAACTGTGATACCTAGAAGAACGTGATACTGGCTGTTGGTCACAATGTCTTTTTTTGATATTTAAGACTGACGCTGGCTGCAATTACCCTTTCCACGAGATTCTGCCCCAGAGATGCACAGCCTCTCAAATTTCTGACAGCCCTGCCACAAACCTGACTTTGTTCTTTTAAGCAACTGTTCTCAATGGCATCTCAATAAAGGGATATTTTGAGTGAAAGCAATCCTGCCAAATACCTTTCTGCTCATAAACTAGTCTATAGTTCCATTTCTGGCTCCCACTGTTGAATGACTTGTAGATTCTGAGGTAATCCAATTAGCAAGCAGAGCAATTAATATCACAATCTGTCATCCATGTTAACTTCCTGAAACAAAGGGTTAAACATTTTCCAGTAATATACACAATCTACACAGTATATTAATATCACCTTATATTCATGCAGCCCTTTCATACTGAAGGCTCTTAAAGCATTTTACAGACTGTGGGCTATATCCATTCACATGGAATTCCCTAGGAACTTAGTGGGATTTTTGTACCAACAATTGTCACAAGACATCTCTTTGAGAGAAAAAACCCATCCACCAATGCAATGTAGGCATCTCTGAAGTGGGATGTGACAACTCTTTAACAGAGCACAGCAACACTAAACAACAGTTTGAGCGAGGAGTAGAGCTGGAGAATTTGGACCCAGGTTCGGGGTCAGTCAGATATGAGGTTCCAGTCTGGTCAAGTTTCTGCCACCTAGACACTGAATACCTTGCCACTTGAGAAGAACCAGAGAAAGTTACAGGGTCTGTCCATATACAAAAACTTCAATATCCTGTTTGTATTCTTGATACCCAATCCTGTTTCTTCTCTGTTGTGACATGCTATAATATAGTCAGAGGGCTGGTCTTCACTACGGGGAGCTCGATGCAGAAGGGGTCGATTTAGTGAAGACCCGCTAAATCGACCACAGAGCACTCTCCAGTTGACCCCAGTACTCCAGCTCCCCGAGAAGATTAAGGTAAATCGATGGGAGAGCATCTCCCGTTGACACAGTGCAGTGAAGACACTGGGGTAAATCGACCTAAGCTACATTGACTCCAGTTACGTTATTCACATAGCTGGAGTAGCGTAACTTAGGTAGACTTACCCCGGTAGTGAAGACAAGTCCAGAGAGATTGGTCTAAACTAGACTGTGGAGATTACAATTAAGAAAATGTTAGTTTTTGTTAAGTTTTTTTTTGAAAATGTCTTGATTATCTAAATATCTGAAACTTTCCTAGTGTAACTTTACAGTAATCTGTTCACTGTGATGAGTGTGAGAGAAGCTCAGCTACTCACAGAACAGAAGCTACATTGTACCTACCTTTTTAAACTAGCCTCCAAGGATCAAACTGATCCTGGTAAAAGCTGTAGTGGAATTGTGCCTTCTTACATGAGGGCTGAATTTAACTCCAAATCTTTGGTTAAGGCCATCAAAAATAGCAAAACATACTGAAAAACAAGGAGGACAACACAAGGTCACTGTGACAGAACAGAAACATCTGATGACCGAGTGGTCTCGCCTTTTCATAAATTGCTACTCAGTTATTTGGAATTTGTTGGACTTACTGAAAATCAAGGGGGCTAACTCATGCAGTGAGTCTACAGGATTGTGTGTGTGAGCAGAGACTGAAGGAGCAGATCTCAGGAAATTCAGTTTGAAAAAGAAAAGAAATCTTTAAAAAGAGGACTCATTAACCCTGCTTGTTTGCCAAACTGCTGGCCCCAGTTACTGCTGCCTTCTCATTTACACATTGTTGTATGCACTGTTGTAGCCTTGTGCATCCCAGCATATTAGAGAGACAAGGTGGGTGATAGCTTTTGGTTGCCCCAATAAAAAAATATTACCTTATCCAGCTTGTTTCTCATTTAAATATTTGTCCGACGACTGTAGAGGTGTTAGCTGCCCACTTGGCCTTGAATGGTCTCTTGCAACATGGATTAACTCCTTATCTGTTTCACCTTGTATGGAGCTGTGACACTCTGAGTACTTTTCCTAGACCTGAAGAAGAGCTCTGTGTACGCTTGGAAGTGTGTCTCTTTCACCAACAAAAATGAGTCCAATAAAAGCTATTACTTCACCCACCTTGTCTCTCTAATACTCTGGGACCAACACAGCTACAACACCACTGCAAAACACAGGGTAAGGCATGCATCCTGAACCACTCAGTTCCCACATACGACAGTAATATAAAACACAACTCAGTTAATACATTTTGGGCCAACGCCTGCTCTCCTTACTCGAGTAATTAGTTCCACTGACTTCAACGATACTATGGTGTGAGAGACAAGCAGGATTTGATCCTTTGGTTCCCTTTTCTGGAGGGATGTAGATGGTAGGGTCAAAAGAGACCACTTGGGCCACACAGTCTGACCCACTGCATTTTGTAGGACTTCTCACTTCTTAATACATACACTTCTTAAGCTGTGCTATGATGAAGTCACAACCCTCTCCTTTGATATTTATAAGCATATTACAGCAATTAACATTTTCCCCTACAGAATCTTCACAGAAGAAAGCATAAATCCCATTTTCTGGGTTGTTTTTTTTTTAAATAACCTGATTAGTAATTTTAGCAAATGGTGCCCACGCTCCAGTGCTGTGCAGACCACCTGCCGAGTATCCGCAGTTGCACTTCTTCTGCCCAAACCCCTGCTGATGGCCTGATGTTACTGTCCTGCTGTCACAAACAACCTGGTGAATGTCTAATGTCCTTCTGATGTGTTCGGTGCCCCAGATCAGGCTCTCATAGCACTAACTTCAAACATCCTGAATTAGGAGGGAGACAGCGGCAATTCTGTCCCAATTCTGAAATAAACCAGGATTGTGCTAATACTACATTTAGAATCATTGTCACAGAAATGGCTTGACTCTTGTCCTCTTCCTGTATCCCTCACAGTTGCAGTATTTCCAAAATTGGCACCGCTAAATTCAAGCTACAGATGGGCCCAAATCAAAACCTTGGATCTTAACCTCAAGTTTTTGGGGTTTGCAGAGTCCAAACGCAGATCTGCATCCAAATTTTGCAAATACCCCGTTATCCCTGTTTTTTTTAAGAGCTGAATGAAATCCCAGATCTGAACACCCTCAAACGTTGAGGTGTCTGAAATCCAGATAAATTCTGAATCTTAGGTCTTCCAATTTTTCTAACAGTTTAGAGGGAAGTGGACAATTATAGATTTCATGGGTCCCTTGAAAAGGTTAAAAGAGTCTGAGTTTATGTTTGAAAATCTGTTTGCAAACAGCAAAAATGATGTAAATTTCCTCTACTGTACACAGAAATAATAGGTTGCAGCAGAGTTAAGATACCAGGTGTTTTACAAGTGACATTAGCAGAAAAATAATGGAAAGTGCTCAAAATGTTGGTGCATCCCTGTAGCTAAGAGTGCAGTATATGTCTAATGTTACTTATATGTACTAACTGCAGTGAAAGGAAAAGGGCAACAATAAATTAAAAAGAGGGGACAAAAAAATCCAGTCAATGCAACACTGCATCCCCCTAAATTATGGGAAGTGGTTTTATTTCTGTGTCAAGGTGGCTAATGCTACAGAGCATTTAGTACGTTGATAATTTTACAGCAGATGGAGTCCTAACATTACATCTTCTGGTGAATTATTTCCTGATGTTACCTGATGGTGTGATTCTTTATTTCTGATACATACATGTATCACACATCTGTGACACATATGATGTGTGATACATACACACAACACATATATCATCTACAGACACACTCGTACAAAAAACTATACTAAAAGTACATTATTTAGGCTGCAAAGTCAAGCACTCAAAAGTTGGAAAATTCCCAGATTACCCTTGTCCATGCAACCTTAATTCTGACCCCCAAGCACCCATCCTGTGCATGGAATGAAGCCAGATCCTCTGGAAATAATGTATAATTAATGACTCTAACATGCTCACAAGGAGATTGAATTAACAATGCACCCACACACCTGACATTTCCTAGCTTTTGAGCATGTAGCTTTTCAAGCTAAATAACCTTCTTGTAACAGTTTTATTTTGTATGACACGGACCTAGTTATTTTTATAAAAGGAAGAAGGTAAAAAAATGGATTATGTGCAATTGGAACAACTCTCTTCTACACCGTGCATCATCATGGTCTGGACTCTGAACCTTGAGCACAGACCGCTATCATTTGAACTATAGGACCAACTACGTTAGCTGGAGGAGGAGATAAAGGGCTGTGGGGCCATGGCCATCATGTGCTGAGTCTGGAGGGAGTCATGGTAGCTCAGTCCAGCTTTCTCTCTCCTGCCTCCAGGAGTCTGGGGGAAACTCCTGCCATAGGTGGTCCCCCCATAAGGGAGAATAGGTTACCAGGCCACATCTTGAAAATGGTGGGAAAGGAGGCCCACACAGCTCTTTTCCCTCGTGCTATCCCTCCCTCTCCTTCCATCCCTTACTTCCACGGCTACAGCAGCTCTGGCTGTGCGCTGCAGTGGGTGGTGGAACATAACTGACTCTCTAGAATATTCATGGCTCTCTTATTAGTTTGGCAGGCTGACAATTTTTTCTTGAGGCAACAAGCAAGAGAAGGGAAGGGGTGATCTTCAAAAGTTTATAACTCAGCCGAACCTCAACAGAATTTCATGGGACAAGTGAAAGGCATGGCTTTAACCTAGAGCTTCGGCCCTGCCATATTTCAAACACCTTCTGCAAACAACGGAGGTGTTAAAGCTTCTCAAATAAAGAGTGTGTGTATGTGACACACATATGTATATCGAAAGTACGTTATAGAATGTATATGTTAGATACACAGTCTCTCTCTTACCCACACACACACACATATTTTTCATACAAACATAAAGTATTAATTCCATCTATGCATCTTTCAATTCAACAGGAAAAGCTAAAGTGATCAAAATACATTTTGCGTGTGAAAGAGATGTTAGCTTATACAGACAAAAAGAAAAAAATCGCAAAAGGAACATGCCCAAAACAATACCATTAAAATAACCGTTATAATAATAGCACTCCGCAATTGTAGAGCTTCTTCCCTCTGACAATCTCAAAGCACTTTACAAACACGAATGAATGGAGTGGCACAACATCCCCTGAGGTAAAGTCACACAGAGAGGTTAAGTGACCTGCCCCAGGCTGGACCAACAGGCCCCTGGCTAAGCTGGGAACAGACTGCTCCTGGCTCACAACTCTATGCTATTCCCATTAGAACATGCTTCCTCTCAAAACAATGCTAACTGGATGGAATAGGAAGAGAGGCATTTCCTTTATTAAAATATCCACTATTTTGCTACACCTGTTCCAAAAACCCACAAACTTTTCTTTTCTTTTTATTTCACTTTTTTAAAAAAAATTAGATTTGTCTAGCAGTGGATTGAGGCACAGGGTCAAATAAACTTGGGCCTGGTATTTCAGCTAAGAAAAGGTACCAACAATAGAAATATATTTCAAATGGTCTTATGCACACACAGAAATAAAAAGGAGATACACAATGGCTTCTTTATTTTTCCAATGCATTTCAATTCTTGCATCCTAAAAGCTTCATAAAGCCTAGCCCCGGATCAAGCACAATAGAAATGCAGATTTGCTAACTAGTGATCCAGTTAAAAAAAAAATCAAACCGCATGATACTTGGTCTCAGAATTCCCCTTTAAACTGCAAGTATATATTACATTTAGCTCATAATCCATTAAAAATGCCCATCTTTAAACAAGATAATAATAATAAAAAAAAAACTCTCTCTCTCTTTGGTTATATAAGACTTTACTGCTGTCTTTACTATGATAACACTCCAAGAGTCTAAAAAATACATTTCCGGTGTTCACATGAAGGAGGTTGTGTGAGTTTAACCTTCCTTGGGATCCTCGTGAGCTTTTTGTATTTAATACTTGTTTTATCTGAAGCCTGTGGAGGTTCTAAAATATTAGAAGACACACTTTCTGAGAACTACCTTTCTAGTAGCCTGAAGATATAGCCTTGATGTTGGGCAACAAAGTTATTCTCTGTAATCCTCTTGATGCTGTAAATGAAAAAGAGGATGGAGCTAACATCATCTGAACTTTGGGCAAACCATTTGCTCAAAAGCACCATCAAAGACCAAACCCTGCCCCCCCCCCCCAAAAAAAAAACCCCCAAACCCTGAAGCATACACAAAATGAAATTGGTGCAAATTAACTCCATTGTGTCTGAAGACCCATACAAAACAAAACCCACCACAGTCGATAAAGGAAAGTCAGAAAAGACAGGGATTGAAGTTGTAGCTTCACAGTGGCCATCTTTTACCAGCTTTCTTTCTTGGATGCTTTAACCTAAAAAAAAAAAAAAACCTTCCCATTGTTATGCCCCTATTCAACCTTCATTCGAAGTCATTCACTATGCATTAATTACCACTTTCTTCAATGCATCGGGAAGCTCCCCAAACATGTTCCTGTTTTCAAAGAGGCACACTTCCATGCCTCAGCTTTTTATATGCAGAGCCTGGTGAAATTTTCCTCTGCATACTTTGAGATTATCCTAATTTTTGCATACTGTAACTGTTCATAAAGGGAAAAAAAAGACAAAAGGCTGATTTCATGCTTCCAGGACAGTTGTTTGCATCTCTTTCATTTTTCTTTCCAGCTGAGACTGGAAGCAGAAGGTTCTTTAGCAGGTGTTCTGTCTGCCCTATGGTAATTTTTAACTTTCCTTCACTTTCTTTTATGTCTGTCACATTTGCAGAGACTTTTTCTTCTTCCCCTCAGGGCTGGATTTTTCCCTTTCTCCAAACTAAATATCTGGATTTTCCCTATTATGTCATTCTGTTCAGCAGTGATTTAGATTATGGGAAAATGAACAAGCTAAGAGAGATGTGTTCACAAACCACATACGATATAATATTTCCTTTATTCACTGCATGAAACTAACACAATCTATAATGTGTGTGTCAACAGGAGTAAAGATGCAACTGACAGCGTGGTAGGCAGCACCAGTGCCAAGATACATCACCCATATCAAAATTTTAAATTAATTGCTCCATACTACTAACCAAAGCCCTAATTCTGCATATTGTTTACTTTATACCTCATTGACTCCAGTTGGCTTACTGATGTGCAGAAAGTGAAGCAAGCATGTAAATCTTTGCAGGATTGGGGCTCATAACTGTGCATCTAGGGAAACAGTTAGGAATTAAATGATCCAAAATGTGTATATATTTGGGGGAAAACAAATCTTTTAAAGAACACCACCATACAGATTTCATTTTCATTAACAAAGCCTCTACATATTAGCAAGCACTGTAGAAAGAAAAATAAATAAGGGGTTTTTTTTGTTTTTTTAAAGATATGTTGAATTACAACAGAAAGAATGAAGGATTGTCTCAAGACAATTCTGTTCTAGGTTATTATTTAGGTAGGAGTGAGACATCTTCAGATTTTTAAAGACTGATCTAGCTGAAACTTAACATTCTGCATGTTTACTACTGTAATCTATACAGTTTTTACTGAAGCCAAAAAGAATAATATCCATTCAATGTTAATTTCTACCTCCTGCCCCAAAATCTTTGCATCTTGATTCTAAACGGACCTCCTCACTAATTAGTTTCTAACAGGCTTATTTTGAGCATTTTTTTTTACATTGGTAAGCGAAATCTATACAGATTGTTTGAAATACAGAAAGATAGTTATTGATTTTATTAAAGTTAAAAGGTCACTGGGGATCTCTATAGCTTTACAGGCACGGCAATTTGAATAATCACAGCGTTTACAACTAAACATCACAATGTAAACACCCCCAGACCCATCCTTTACAAAAAGGCCCTATTTGCTGAAAATTACACAGGTGATTTTTGATGGATTCTGACACACTTCAATCATTTTTAGAAGTGTGCAAATATTGTACCAAAGCTCATACTGCTCGAGTTGCAAAATGCATTACAGGAATAATCTACCTCTTCTTTAAGCAATTGCAGGCTGAGTAACCATGAAAAGGAATAAATAGGTTAGTCTCCAAGGTGCCACTAGTACTCCTTCTCTTTTTTCATGAAAAGGAACATATCTAGACTTTTTTTTTTATCAGTTTTCTTCACTCTAATGCAAAAACAAGGTCTGCACGTGGTATATTCTCTCTAAGATGCAGGATAGCTTATTTGACAAGGAAAGTGTTTTACGCCAATGCTCTCATTTCTTTTAACGGCTAAAAGTTAAATGACTTGCAAGTAAATTGTCACAACTTTTACAGTATGTTTTTTTGGACTCCATGTGAAGTTTCTTCTTGGGTTTGGTTTTCTTTCTCCAATTAACTTCCCACCTCATTTCCCGCAGTGAGAACTGTATCTAATTAAAAACAATCTGGAAGGCCTGTGACATAAGAACACTGTTTTATGGAAAGGTGTCATGCTACTCCAAAACATAGGCCTTATTAATTCAATGCATATGATCTTAGGGCAAGAAAGAGTGAAGTGATTTTTAAGACTGACATTGTGCCAGTCAGTTCCATATTAACAATTATTCAAGCATCGAACTATTTGCTGCTTTTAAAAATGATTCCACGTTAAGAAATATGCATTTTGCCTGTACGACAAAACAGTGTCACACCTCTGTATTCAAAGAAAGAATGTTGGATGCCACGGTCTTTATTCCTTCCCGTTCTGCACATTTAGGGTAAAATTTTCAAAAGTATCTAAGTGACTTAGGAGCCAAAGGGCTTGTCTGCATGGTACTGCAGTCCACACTACGGGGGTGTGATTTGTAAAGCGCCCTTATGTTTGTGCTGATGAATAGATACCTTTTAGTTCACACCAGCAGGCTCTACACTGGGCAGTTAGCACACAACACTTTAGAGCGCTTTACAAATCACACCCCCATAAACCGCTCACTATGGTGCCATGTAGACAAGCTCTACTCCCATTGACTTTCAATGAGATTTAGGCTTATAAGTGCCTAAGTTATTATTGATAATGGGATGTAGCCTCCTAAGTCATTTAGGTGTTCTTGAAAATTTTAGAGTGTCATTTTAGGGGTAAATGTTGTGGGATCCACCACTTAGGATCTAACTTTCAAGCACGTCTAAACCCCTGTCCACAACCTGGTTTCCCATGCTTTGAATGTGCACATTGGCCCCTATGCAAAAAACTTTACCAAAACAAAAACTTCATGTATTATTTGAGAATTATTTACACCCTCACGGCCAAATTGTTAATGGTCCTCAACCCTGTCTCTAAGACTCAATCCTGCCATCTGATCCACAAAGGCAAATGCAGATCCTTACATGGAATCCCACTGAAGACACTGAGGGCTCCTGGGCAAAGGGGTCTTGCACACGAGCTTGAAGTCATTGGGACTACTCCCTTGAGTAAAGCGAAGCATGCAGGTAAGTGTTTGTAGAATCAGGGTCTAACTTTATATCTACTGTTTCTAGGCTACATAATATATATACATATTACAATGTTATTTCCATTTTTAAAAACAACAGATGGGGCAGTCTTTTTGTTCTGTTTTTGTACAGCGCCTAGCACAATGGGGTCCTGGTCCATTACTAGGGCTCCTAGGTGCTACAGTAATACAAACAACAAACAATTAGTATTATCAATACTATTTTATATATATATATATATATATATATATATATATACACAGTTGCTCTTTGTGTATAGAAAAACAGAACATTATTTCCTATTAACAGTGTTGCCAACTGTGTCGATTTTATTGCTCAATATTAAAGCGTCACATGGTACAATCAAGAGATTGCACAAGAATCTCAGCTTCCATTTTTAAAAAAAGTAAGTTTCTAGCGCTCACGTTTGAAAATGTTAAGTGAGTGCTCCTTATGGGCCATAGGCCACAGAGCTAGAAGGGCCACCCAGGCTTTGTCCTGGCCACTTTTTGGCTGGGCCAAACCTCTGTCATGAGGCAGGGGGCTGGACCAAATATAAGTGAGGGCATTGTCACCTGGCACATGGGGTCACAGCATGCAAATCTGGGTAGCACTGCTACCTTGTGTACCAAGTTGCAACCTCTCTCACTCAAATTTGGAGGGGGTGGGTGTAGGGGCTTATTGGCCAGAGGGGTCAGACTGCTGATTGGTGAGGAGGGGATGGTGCCTGAGAGAGGAAGAGGAGGGTCAGGTACAAGAGGGGTGGCAAAACTATGTTCTCCCCAACTTTAAATAGTGCTCCACGGCCCCTGCTACAGGCTCAGAAACCAGAAGGCAAAGAAAAACTACACATAATGTTGGGTGAGTGGGGGGTAATCTTGTTGTTTTTAAGCCTATTTCATGATCTCAGGGAGCCCCAACTCACGATTTTTCAATGTTTGAGGCGGGCAATACTTTGCTAAATATATACACTGTGCTCAGAATGGCATGAGACTGAAAAAAACCCTTCAGTGTTCATCCGGTGTGTCAGGAAGCCCAGTGATTTCAATGGACCAGCCATGTGAGTGTGAGTATAAATGTTTGCAGGATCCAGACCCAAGACTTTAGGAGTAACAATAATACACTGCAGCTGAGAATTTCAAAGCCGGTGTAGGGGACCTGAATGCCCAATTCACTTTAAATTTCAGCCAGAGAATGTCCCTGAAAGTTTGTGATGAGTCCCAAAGACCCAGAACCTTATGTCCTAAATACCTTTGAGCATTTGAGCCATAGTGCTTATGTCCTCAAGTGTAAGTGTATCTTCAGGAACAGTTTACACTGTTTATTTTCTCCCACCAAACAAAACAAGAACAGGTTCCTACTCTCAATACAAAGACTACATTTTTAAAAAACAGGACGGAAAAAAAACCTTCTTACAAGAAACAAGGCACAACATACAGACAAAAGGTCCTATGGCAGCCTTTTGCGATTATTTTCTTACTTCCTATTATTGTGCACTAATGTATACTTTCCCAAATTATAGAGAGCTGCAGAATACACTCCAGGCTGCATGAAAAAAGCTCCTTTCATAATGAGCAACGAAAGGCCCTATTAAAACTTAACATTTAACTAATTTGACCCCCCCAAAATTCTATATTTGGTTTCTGGTGTGGTGGGAAAGAGCTGGTGCTGTTTTCGCTATATTGTCGACTTTAGGAAGAATTGTTTCTCCTGTTGCAGAGACAGGGGTAATAATTAAGGAATGTTGTGGATGTACCTGTATGTTGGTTACAAATAAATTAGAGAAAAATATATACTGAAAGGCAAATCGTATACCCAGCACACAGCCCCAGTAACTACTGTGCTGGAGGGCTTCTTGGGGGTTGTGGCTAGCAATCCTTTCCCCACAGGCTGCTAGGTGGCCAGGACTACAGTGACGCCCACATTTGGAGGGAATGGCCAACATATCAGACATTATGAAAGCAACAACAGCTTGCATAGGGTATTAAAACACATGGTGGCACAAACTCTTAAGCTACAGTTAATTTTGACTAATCTTGTCAGAAATGACCATATTTAATGAAAAGTCTTTTTCAATAGATCACTGGGTGAACTGCTCATATTACCAGAGAGAATTTTGACACATAAGGCGTGAGCTGTGTTTGCAGCTTCTTAGAATAATAAAATTTGCAACTTCCACCTTAACCCTCATAGCTATTTGTCACCCTTTGGAGCATGACAGACAAAAGGGATTTGACATCTGACCTTTTAACCTCTCATACAGCACTTTACATTCTCACAGCATTAAACTCTGCAATCTTTGGGGGATAGTGTTTGTTTGCTACTTCCTCCCTGACCCTCTGCTGTTTGTTTTACAGAGACCATTATAGTTATGTTGCTGTTGTATACGCAGAGAAAGGGACAAGCGCATACACACACATACGCACAGGGGAGATTCAATGCATTTCAGCTAGTGGTTAACCATACAATAAATATCAAGAGTACTGATGTAGTATATCAGCACTATATTTATATGAAAATAAATTCAAGGGGAATTGTTCAGTATAGTCTAGTGGATAGAGCATTAGATTGGAAGCCAGGAAACCTGGGTTCTGTTCCTAGCTTTGTCACTGACCTTTCATTTCACTTCTCTGTGTCACCCTTTGCCTGTTTTCCTTACTTACATTGCAAGCTTTTAGGGGGGCAGGACTCACTCTCTCTTTGTGTTTGTACAGTGTCTAACACAATGGGGCCCCCTCTAGGCACTCCTGTACTCAGGGACAATACGGAGCTGCACACAGAGCCATGCCTAGTCAGTTGTCTTAAACAGGAACAGTTGCCAGTCACAACTCAAGTCTTTGAAGGTGTGTGGAACAAAAAATGGAAAATGGGGCCCATTAGAGCGATTTGAGAGGGGCTTACAGGATCCCTGGTTGGGATAACATGAGGATAGGGGACTTTTCCCTTAAAGTAAAAACTCCTCATAAAAGTAATATGCAACAATTGAGACAGGTATGGGAATTTCCTGCAAGATCTTACTGTAAAAATTTACGTATCATTGTGGGCCGGGGATTGTATTTAATTCCATGGGGGAGAGCAATCACACTCCTCCAGGAACTAAGGACAGTGGGGGATGATTAGGCAAATTCACTCAAGTTGTAACACCTCTAGAGAGGTACCAGGCTCGCATGTACTGGTTCAAACTGGATTCTCCAGAGACCAATAGACGAAGATAGGACTTTTGGATAAATAGCCTGAGTTGTCACTGATTCAGGCCCTTCTTTCTGCTTCAGCAAACAGACAGGATCCCCCCTTCTGTCCAAGGGGAGGCCCAATTGTTAGGGAAGGGTTGGAAGGACTGACACCTGCCAAAGCCTGGGATTGGAGTTGCAGGGACCTCTGGTTTTTAGCATGCGGTTAGGTTCTTTTATTGTATTTAATATGTTTTTTTCTGAAATACTTTTACCTTGAGCATAAATGTGCCTGCTTAGCATAAACTGTGTAGTACTTATAAGTTACAACTGTGGGCAATTACAAATGTTCATAGCCTCTGAGGAGAAAGCAAAGAGCAGACACAGACCTGTTGAAGCAGTCTGGCTTCCTGGAGCACTCACCGTGTAGACAGGGAACTGTGTAGCCTGCAAAACCCCCAGTCAGGATGGAGAGAGATGCAGGTCTCTGCCCAAGAGAGGCGACAGCTGAGGAGCTGGCAACCTAGAGCGGGAGCCCTTGCTGGACCACAGACGGGGAATACAGGTGCATTTCACCTGAACTGTGACAACAGTAACAACAACTTCTATACAATTTCAAATAAAGGTGTTTGTTTGTGGTTCAGGTAAACCTAGCAACAACTGTAATGACAACGACATTAGGAAATCTGAGAACAATATATGATCAGTATAGTACAAAGACCTCCATATCTAACTTTTTTACACTGTACAAATAACACTTTTTCTTCCCAATGCCTTTGGCATGCAATTCTCTGTGTAAAATGTTACTTGCATGAGAGGTCTATTAGGTACCATGGACTTTGACTTAGTCTTCTTTTACCCTTCTTTCTCTTCCTTGTATATCTATAATTACAGCTAAGGAATATGCTGTATTGGGACTCAAAAGGACCCCCCAGAGTTGAATCCATACCTCTGAACTGTGGGGAAACTTCAGGTCTGCACCGTATGTCCATCACTTTAATCTCATCATCTTCTTACTAGGAAACAATATCTCTAATAGCAAAAAGAGCCAAATCCTCTTTCTTACAAACTGCCTCAGAAGACACAATCCTTCTCTGAATTCCATATCACCCTCAAGGCAAGCAAGTCTTAAATTGAACACATCTGGGCCAAAAGATACTTGCCATCTTTACTGAAAGTGACAGATGAAATTCAGAGAATGCAACAGAAAATTCAGAGCTCAATAAGACCTTGTTCTCTAGGTGTGGTTCAGCAACCATCGACGTCAATGGAAAGACTCCTTTTGATTGAATTGAGCACTGAATTAGGCTGCTAATAAAAAAATTTGTTTCAGAATGTATTCTTCATGTGCACATTACCAACACAGAGGAAAGCGAATGACCTGAATGGTTTTAGCAATGTGCAGAATGTACTTCAGTTTATTCTTGGGCTTGGGTTTGGGGGAAAGTAAAAGAAATTCCTGCCCCCCTATTTCTAGACATCCCATTAGTTGCCAGCCAGTGAACTTATTTTTGTCATTTCTCTGTATATTTTTCTGTTGTTTGCAATGTCCATTGCTGAATATTTTGGTTTCCACTTCAATACTTCCAACCTCAAATATTCAAAAGTTGTGAGTCAGGCACCAAAAATTATGAGACTAAATTTACAAATCATTAAGTTTTTTTACTTCTGGTTTTTGAAACTAGAGCGTCACATTTCAATCTTTTCTCTGCAACCATGAAGGATAGAGACTTAATTTCCTTAATTTGATGAAAGATTCTCACAAGATTCCAGGAGCTGATGTTTTAAGAACAACAATAGTGCAAGACTCGTGATAAAATACCAAGAGTTGGACATGTGAAAAAAAGTGCTTTTCACTTTGTCCAGGCAGATACCCCTGTGCAAAGCGATGTAAAACAGTACTAAATCAGAACAGTATCTCTTCACATGCAAATGTGACATGAGCAAGCATGACTCCAAAAAGTACAAAGCAATGAAGAGTCTGCCCAGTTATAACTTGAAACATGGACAAGGTATGAAATTCAAATCCACACCAGTGCTCAAATTTCAACTCCCCTCTCCCCAAAAAGTCTGGAACTATTTGATTCAGATCAGTCTGTAGAGGTCAGCTGCAAACTATGGATCCAGAGTCTGTCCCCAAAGAGTCCTCTTCCTAAATGTTCAGGGGTATGTAGATCCAGGATTTTAGTAATAACTCCCTACTGCTCTTGGTATTTACCGGTAGGAGGAATGTTGCAAAGAAAACACTGCAAGTCCATGTCAGTCAGATTGCAATTTTGTTTTTTGCTAGCTACAAAATGCTAAAAAAAAATAAAAAAATAAAAAAATTAAGCAGTATAAAAGTGTGCATTAAGCTTTAAAACAGTCTTGCCTGCAATGGAAGCTTTGTAGTAGTGTGACTGCATTTTAGTTTTATGCAATTAGCTACTTATTCTTCCTCATGTAATCTGTAGTTTTCATGATTTGCACCCTCCATTGCCTTTTGATAGTGAACACTTAACATATTTATATACCAAAGGTGTAACTTTTAAAATACCTATTTTCTTTCCACAGTGAACTCATTAATTTTGGTATGTGTTTTCTTATTTGAAATGTCTGCACAGTATACAAATAGCTTACAGTTCTTCATGTACTTCTGACAAAAAAAACAAACCCCATAAATAAACTTAATCTTAATATTGTGGTCAGAATCCTGAATGTGTTTCAGTAAAGAATTAAGAGTAAACATTCATCTAGTGTTAATTGCAACTGATTAAATAATAGCAAGTACCAGCAAGTACCATAAGATTGACTGTCTTAATTGTGTGCTTGTTTCTATTTGTAACCAGTTTCCAGTTTCTAAACAGTTTTTCTGTATCATTAAACGATTTTACTTTTACATGGTGAAGACGATTTCTGTGCACTACATTAATTAGAGAAACAGCAAGGTATAGCATAGGCATGACCATCCACAAAAAGATGTTTACAGTAGGTAATGTATCAAAATGTAATATAATGTAGTGATTGGAGAGGAAGGAGGACAGAGCCTATTATAATAAAATACATGTAAGCAGTGCCCTCTACTGGATGGAATCAGGAATACTTAACTGAGTGCATAAACCCTATGCTGCAAATAGTCAACAGAGATTTTCCAGGAGGATCTATGAGGGGGATGTCAGGGATGATCTAGATAATACTTAGTCCTGCCATGAGTGCAGGCGACTGGACTAGATGACCTCTTGAGGTCCCTTCCAGTCCTATGGTTATTTTTCTGAAGAACCACTGTGGAAACACAGACATATATACGCTGTTTGATTAGTTCAGAATTGGATAATAGTTATGAATACAGGTTTCAGCGAATCAGGATGAATCTATTCACCGACATGATCTGAATGATTAACATTGCTTTAGCCTTCAGTATTAGTCTGTAAGAAACAGAACAACAAAAACATCCTAAGTCATTATACAAGTGTTCTCAGACAATCATGAGCAGGAATTTTCTTTTTATGTGCAACAATAATTAATGACAACATAGAGCATCAATGAAGGCAGATATGGGCTCTTAACTTTTGGGCCTAGTTTCAACCGTAACCATAGATTCATAGATTTTAAGGCCAGCGGGGAATAGTCTGACCTCCTGTATAACACAGGTCATAAAATTTAATCCACTTACTCCTATATTGACCACTTTATTTGTGCTTGAGTAAAGTGTTCCAGAACAGCATCCAGTATTGATTTGAAAATACCATCTCTTCCTTTGGCAGTTTGTTCCAATGGCTAATCTCCCTCACTGTTAAAAATTTGCGCCTTTTTTCTAATTTGAATGTGTCTAGCTTCAATCTCCAGCCATGGGTTCTTGTTATATCTATCTCCACTAGATTAAAGAGTTCTTTCAGTATTTTCTCCCTGTGAAGCAACTCATACATGGAGCTGGGTGGGAAATGGTTTTCCCATCCCACAGAAAAATCTGAATCAAAATGAAAAGTCAAAATTTCAAAAACTTTTCACAAACCGGAAAACTGAAAATGTTTTTGGCTTGGGTCAATAATTTCAAAATGTTTCATTTTGATCTTGGCCTCTGTTTAATTCTCTTTTTTTAATTGTTTATTATAAGTTAATTTAAATTTGAAAATCAAAAGTAATTTCAACGAAAAGCAGAACTTTTTGTTTTGAAAATGTTGAAATGGAATATTTTGACAATTCTAAAACTTTTTTCTTCATTTTTTTTCTGAAACAGGTAATTCGTTGAACTGACCTTTTCTCACAAAAAGTTTTGGTTTCAACAAATCACTACTTTCAATGGAAAAACCTTCCAGCAACAAATTCCTGATCTGCTCTATGAGACATTACAGAAAAGTCGTCAATGCTCGTCCATCCCTCTGACTAGTACCCCTTACTTCTTATCCATGTGGACACTAATGATACTGCCATGTATTACCCGGAGCAGATCAGCAGTGACTACAGTGCTCTAGGAACAAGGGTGAAGGAGTCTTGTCCATTGTCCTGGCTGAGGGCATGGGCCCAAGCAGGAACATGCACCCTGGAGATGAAGGCATGGCTGCACAGATATAGTGTCAATGGCAGGCCTTTTGCTTTCTCAACGATGGGATGCTGTGCCAGGAAGATGGGGTCCATCTGACCAGGAAGGGGAAGAGCATCTTCACGCACCAACTCACCAACCTAGTGAGGTCTTTACACTAAGTTCAAAGGAGGCAGATGACAAAAGCCCACAGGTAAGCATAAAAAAAGGTGACTTTAGGGAGGACCTGGAAAATTACCATAGAGTCACAGGCGCAACAAAAGGAAAATCTGCTCAACATCTTAGATATCTATACACAAATGTAAGGAGTACAGGGATTAACAGGAAGCACTGTAAGAATTAGTACATAATCTAAATTGTTACTTAATTGGCATTACAGAGACATAATGAGAAGTCTCATGACTGAAATATTGGTATAGAGGGGTATAGCTTGTTCAGGAAGAACAAGGAAGATAAAAAGGGAGGAGGTTTTGCATTACACATTAAAAATATATACACTCCTTCTGAGGTCCACAAAGAGGTGAGAGGCAGAGCACTTGAAAATCTCTGGGTAAAGATAAAAAGGATAAAATTAGGGGTGACATCGTGGTAGAGGTCTACCACACATCACCAAATCAGGAACGGGAGGTGGATTAGGCATTTCTAGAACAAACAACAGAAATATCCAAAACACAAAACGTGGTAATAATGGGGTCTTTAACTAGTTGATGCAAAGGAAAGACAGAATAGTAAAAGGCCAATATGGTTCCTTCAGGAGCTCTTTAATGACCTGAAAATCAAAAAGGAATCCTACAAAAAGTGGAAACATGGATGAATTGTTAAGAAAGTATACCAAAAGAATAGCACAAGCATGTAGGGACAAAATGAGAAAGGCTAAGGAAAAACTGAGTTACCTTTAGAAAGAGACATATAAGGTGATAAGAAGAGGTTCTTTAAATACAATAGGAGTAAGAAAAACATGAAGGAAAGTGTAGGTTTTTTATACAGTGTGGAAGGAGATCTAACAACTGATTACATCAAGAAGGCTGAGGTGGTTAAAGCCTGTTTTGCTTCAGTCTTCACTAAAGAGATTAATGGTGACCAGATACTCAACACAACTAATATTAGTAACAAGTGGGAAGGAAGGCAAGACAAAATATGGAAAGAACAGGTTAAAAAATATTTAGGTAAATTAGTTGTATTCAACTTGGCAGAGCCTGGTGAAATTCATCCTAAGGTACTTATTGAACTAGCTGAAGCAATCTCGGAACCATTAGCAATTATCTTCAAGAACTTACGAAGGTGAGGTCCCAGAGAACTGGAGAAGTACAAACATAGTATCTATTTTTAAAAAGGGGGAACAAAGAGGATCTGTGAAAATATAAACCGACTAACACAGCCTAACTTCGATACCTGGAAATATACTGGAACATAATATTCAGCAATCAATTTGTAAGCACCTAAAGGATAATATAGTGATAAGGAATAGCCAGCATGGATTTGCCAAACCAACCTAATTTCTTTCTTTGACAGAGTTACCAGCCTAGTGAATAGGTGAGAAGCAGTAGATGTAATATATCTTTATTTTAGTAAGGCTTTTGATACAGTTCCACACGACATTCTCATAAGCAAACTAGGGAAATGTTGTCTAGATGAAATTACTATAAGGCAGATGCATAACTGGTTGAAAGACCTTACTCAAAAATTAGTTATCAATGGTTTGCTATCAAACTGGGAGTGTGTATCTAGTGGGATCCCGCAGGGGTAAGTCCTGGGTCCAGGACTATTCATTATTTTCATTAATGACTTGGATAATGGAGTAGAGAGTAATTCTCATAAAACTTGCAGATGACATCAGACTGGGAGGAGTTGTAAGCACTTTGGAGGATAAGCTAAGAATTCAAAACAACCTTATCTTTATTGAATTTCCAATTTGTCAAGTTCAAAGTACTTCACTTAAGAAGGAAATCAAATGCACAACTACAAAATGGGGAATAACTGGCTAGGCAGTAGTTCTGCTGAAAAGGATCTGGAGGTTACAGTAGATCACTACTTGAAAATGAGTCAACAATATGATGGACTAACTAATATCATTCATGGGTGTATTAACAGGAGTGTTGTATGTAAGACATGGGAGGTAATTGTCCTGCTCTACTCAGCACTGGTGAGGCATCAGCTGGAATAGTGGAATCAGCTGGAATTCTGGGCACCACACTTTAGGAAAGATGTGGACAAATTGGAGGGAGACCAGAGAAGAGCAACAAGAATAATAAAAGATTTAGAAAACCTGCCCTCTGAGGAAAGGTTAAAAAAACTAGGCATGTTTAATCTTGAGAAAAGAACACTCAGGGGGATCCTGATAAATCTTCAAATATGTTAAGGGCTGTTATAAAGAGGACTGTGACCAATTTTTTTCCATGTCCACTGAAGGTAGGACAAGAGGCAATGGACTTAATCTCCAGTAGGGGAGATTTAGGTCAGATATTAGGAAAAACACTATAACTCTAAACTGTGGAATAGGCTTCCAAGGGAGATTGTGGAATCCCCATTCAATGGACGTTTTTAAGAACAGGTTGGACAAACACCTTTCAGGGACAGTCTAGGTTTACTTGGTTCTACCTCAGTCCAAGGGGTTGTTCTTGATGCCTTCTCAAAATCCCTTCCAGTCTTCCATTTCTATGATTCTACTTATGAACAGTGATCAACTCAACTCTTGATCTTCTTTTTCATAAAATAAAATTTGATTGAGCTCCTTAAATCGCCATTGTAAGGCATTTTTTTCCAGAATTTGAATAATTTGTGTGGCTCTTTTCTACACCCTCTCCAGTTCTCAATATCCATATACGGTGATGAAATATTCCCTTAAATTATCTTACTGGCAGATCCTGATTTGTAGGCCTCACCTTCCATAGCAAAGTTTTCAAAATACCAACTTATTTTATATCTTTAGTAAGATTTTAACGCTTCATTCAGGACTTGTGGGGAGAAAAAAAAAAAGGAGTGTGTCTGTCTTTTATTTGAGCTGCATGGCAGTTAGCTCTGTCTTGTTTGCTTTGATATATTTTTATTAAAAGGATTAGGTTACTTTGCTCTCCACAATGGGTTCAGACTTGGTATAAGTAAGGCTACGTTTTAGTCATGGGTATTTTTAGTAAAAGTCACGCACAGGTCACAAGCAGTAAACAAAAATTCACGGCCCATGACCTGTTCATGACTTTCACTATATACCCCCGAATAAAACTTGGGGAGGTGGTCTGCGGGAGGGCGGCCCGAGTGCTGGAGGAATAGGGGGGGAGCCGGTAGGCTCCCTATCTGGCTCTGTGCCTCCCCCCACCAGCAGCAGCAGAGTTTGGGTGTGGGAGGGGGCAGGGGGTTGGGGCACAGGACAGGGTGAGACTGGCTCTGGGTGGCGGTTTCCTGGAGGGCTCCAAGGAAGTGGCGACATCCCTCTTGCTCAGCTGCTTGGTGGAGGCGTGGCCGCCTCCTCCTGCAGGCACTGCTCCCGCAACTCCCATTGGCCGCGGTTCCTGGCCAATGGGAGCTGCGAAGCCATTGCTCTGGGTGGAGGCAGCACGCAGAGCTGCCTGGCCATGCCTCTGCCTAGCAGCTGAGCGAGGGGGATGTCACCACTTCTGGGGAATCCCCCAGGTAAGCACCACCCTCACTCCACTCCGTGCCCCTACCCCCTCCCACACCCAAACTCTGCTGCTGTGGGGGGAGTGGGGGGCATGGCGCGCTCGCCCGAGACTGCCCGAGCAGCGGCCGGTGCAACCGGTGCAGGGGCTGCCTGAGCTGTCCCTGAGCCAAGCGCACCAGCTGCTGCAGAAGTCACGAAAAGTCACGGACTCCATGACTTCCGTGACCTCTGTGACAAACCCGCAGCCTTAGGTATAAGTACCTGAGCAGGTCAAGTTCCTTTCACTATTTGCAAATATAATATCAGCCTCTGTGCCTCTGGTTACAACTTCTTCATTAGTTGTCTGAATAGTACTCAGATCTGTGAACTCACACCCAAAAGAAAACTCATTTTAATAACTTCTCTCTTTCATTGGCTCTCTTACTTTTAAAAAACAAAAAAGAAGAAATTCAAATGTACACTAGAGATTGTTTAATTCCTTTCGAGTATTTTCTGGTTGCCCTTGGAAGATTTTTTTTCTTTTTAGGTTAGATGACATGAAGGTTGCTTCACAGTCACGTTCTTCTTTATATTGCTTTCAAGAGATGATGGCTGGGATTGTCTGTTCAGAAAACCAATTGGTTTACTGAAACAAAAGACTGTAATTTCCACATTTTCCAGTACGGTAGTTTAACTCCTCCTCTGTCAGGGAAGCTATGTGAGCCCAATCAAATTAAATGAAACAACTAGTCAGACATGCTATAGCATAAAATGTAGACAAAGTCATCTGTGTCACTGGTTCTCAGTCACACTTGAATTGGTATTTCAGGTTTAGACGACTGTACTCAAGTCTAGAACCCCCTTTGCTGAGGTTCTGTGTTGGGCTTTGGAGCACGACCACCGCGCCCTCCTCTACACAGTTGTATACGCTCGGTACCACTGTTGTTCTTGGGCATCAACCAGTAACTTTGCTATAATTATCCATCTGTTGTCTCTTGTTGTATAGATTGTGAGCTCTTTGGGGGCAGAGAACATCTTTATGTCTGTACAGAGCCTTGCACAATGGGGTCCTGGTCCATGACTAGAGCTCCCAGGCACTACCACTATACAAATAATAATAATGTTAAAAGCTGAAATCGTGCTTACCCTTTTACAAAGGAAGATGACGTCCTTGTCTCAATGAGCCTACAATCAAAATGAACAAACTGCAACTGGATGCACTGGGAGTCCCAACAGCTCATATTGATTGACACTGCAGTAGTGTGCAAAGACATCTACCCCTTTGTGCTAGGCACTGGACTAACACAGGCCTCTGCCCTGAAGAGCTTGCAGTTTTATTCAAGACAACGAGTGCAACACTCAGGCAGGAAAATGGGGATGATGAATTATTAAATTGGGAAGTTATACAGGCTGATGATGTGTAAGACAGTGGGCAGTTTTTCAAAAAGACATTATTAAGCGCACAAGAGCAAACTATCCCACTGTGCAGGAAAGATAGGAAGTATGGCAAGAGACCACCCTGGCTTAGCCAGGAGATCTTCAATGATCTAAAAATCAAAAAAGAGTCCTACAAAAAGTAGAAACTAGGTCAAAATACAAAGGGTGAATATAAACAAATAACACAAGTATGTAGGGACAAAATTAGAAAGGCCAAGGCACAAAACAAGATCAAACTAGCTAAAGACATAAACAGTAACAAGAAAACATTCTACAAATACATTAGAAGCAAGAGGAAGACTAAGTACAGGTTAGGCCCATTACTCAATGAGGTGGGGGTGGGAATAACAACAGAAAATGTGGAAATGGCAGAGGTGCTTAATGACTTCTTTGTTTCGGTTTTCACCAAGAAGGTTGGTGGTATTTGGACATCTAACATAGTGAATGAGGTAGGATCGGAGGCTAAAATAGTGGGAAAAACAAGTTAAAAATTGCTTAGACAAGTTAGATGTCTTCAAGTCACCAAGGCCTGATGAAATGCATCCTAGAATACTCAAGGAGCTGACTGAGGAGAGATCTGAGCCATTAGAGATTATCTTGGAAAAGTCATGGAAGACTGGAGAGATTCCAGACAACTAGAAAAGGACAAATTTCGTGTCCATCTTTAAAAAAGGGAAATAAGGACAACCCAGGGAATTACAGACCAGTCAACTTAACTTCTGTACCCAGAAAGATAATGGCAAACATCTAGAAGATAAAAAGGTGATAAGTAACAGTCAGCATGGATTTGTCAAGAACAAACAGTGTCAAACCAACCTGACAGCTTTCTTTGACAGGGTAACAAGTCTTGTGGATGGGGGGAAGCAGTAGACGTGGTATATCTTGACTTTAGTAAAGCTTTTGATACTGTCTCACGTGACCTTCTCATAAACAAACTAGGGAAATGCAATCCAGATGGAGCTACTATAAGGTAGTTATCAGTGGTTCACAGTCATGCTGGAAGGGCAAAACGAGTGGGGTCCCGCAGGGATCAGTTCTGGGTCCGGTTCTATTCAATGTCTTCATGAATGATTTACATAATAGTATAGAGAATACAAGTTTGCGGACGATACCAAGCTGGGAGGAGTTGCTAGTGCTTGGGAGGATAGGATTAATATTCAAAATGATCTGGACAAACTGGAGAAATGGTCTGAAGTAAACAGGATGAAACTCAACACGGACAAATGCAAAGTACTCCATTTAGGAAGGAACAATCACTTGCACACATAGAAAACGAGAAATGACTGCCTAAGAAGGAGTACTGCGGAAAGGGATCTGGGGATCATAGTAGACCATAAGCTAAATATGAGTCAACAGCGTAACCCCGTTGCATAAAAAGGGAACATCATTCTGGGATGTATTACCAGGAGTGTTGTAGGCAAGACATGAAAAGTAATTTTTCCGCTCAACTCCGCACTGATTAGGGCTCAACTGGAGTATTGTGTCCAGTTCTGGGCGCCACGTTTCAGGAAAGATGTGGACAAATTGGAGAAAGTCCAGAGAAGAGTAACAAAAATGATTAAAGGTCTAGAAAACATGACCAATGAGGGAAGATTGAAAAAATTGGGTTCGTTTAGTCTGGAAAAGAGAAGACTAAGAGGAGACAAGATAACATTTTCAAGTACATAAAAGGTCATTACAAGGAGGAGGGAGAAGAATTGTTCTTCTTAACCTCTGAGGATAGAAGAAGCAGCAATGGGCTTCAATTGCAGCAAGGACAGTTTACGTTGGACATAAGGAAAAACTTCCTAACTGGCAGGGTGGTTAAACACTGGAATAAATTGCCTAGGGAGGTTGTAGAATTTCCATCATTGGAGGTTTTTAACAGACAAACACCGGTCAGGGATGGTCTAGATAATACTTAGTCCTGCCATGAGTGCAGGGGATTGGACTAGATGACCTCTCAAGGTCCCTTCCAGTCCTATGATTACTTAGCCCCCTGTCACACACCTCCCACTTCCAACAGACAATCTGTTAACCCCACAGAGCAAGTCACCGAGTCTGGAACTGGAACAGAGGTTGTGACAGCAGAACTGCCACGTGTCCTGTATCTTGTGTGATGCTTGTGCATGTGGCAGCCCTGTCATGCCTGTCCACACCTCAGCCTGAGCCCCAGGCATCTTCCTGCAAAGCTGGAGGCAGGAGTTACAGTTGGGCCTTCTGGCCATGAGAAGGTGCTGTGAGGCCTACTCACTGGTTGCTCCCTCCTGATGGATCCTGGTTAGGGAGGAGTCACGTGAGGCAGGTGCAGAGGAAGGGATGTCAGTGGAAGCACAGGGGGGAGACCACTTGTTCCCCCCAGTGAAACTTTTGCAGTTGGATATACATGAGTTGGTGACAAGAACCAAAGAGTCATTGATACCAATAACTCGGTTGATCCAACAGCAATTGACTGAAGTAGAAAAAGTAGAAAAGGAGGTGGTGCCTGGTGGGCAATTCCAGAGGATGTGACCTTACATCCAGTGGTCCGAACCCTTAGAGTAAACCTGATGGGAATCCAGTTGTTGCTCTCATGGGAATGTGCTGTTACATGGTGCGCCAAACCAAGAAAGCTAAGCTACAGCGTCAAATACAGGGATGGAAAGGGATGGAAATGGCAGTTAATACTGCTGTGGTGCGAACAAATAATTATTTTAAGGAGTAAGGAGTTATGGCAGTATGCTATAACACACAACATATTTATCCATGAATAACTATAGCATATCCATAGATACTCATATATACTCATGTGCTTATATATTCATCTAGTATTAACTTGTATATATTCTCATTTATCAACAAATATATATTCTGATTTATAGCCACATAATTGTATCCATAGACTTAGATATTTGTATGCTTTGGACACTTATCCTATCCTCACAAAGCCCTCAGGTGACCAACAGGCCATCGCATTTCTGTTAACAACGTTGACACATACACAAACCCCACACATCTATCAGGTCCCGGGCCTAACATTCCCAGGCCCACGATAAGGGACTAAAATTAATTGGATAATAAAATCTGTCTGTCAGTCGTACGAGGGAATGTGCAGACTGAATGACAGGTGGGGCATGAGTGTATGGATGGTAAAAGGAGGTAGCCACATAACAGTGTTTAGCCCACTGGGTTATCTTCGATCCAGACACTATGCTTTTCCGGGACGATGGGTCAACATCCTCCCCTTAAAAAGATAAAAAGTGGGGGAATGTAGTAAGAGGAGGTCCTGAAACATAAACTCTTGTATCAGAGGCCCAGTCTGAGGCCTGAAGCCTGAACCAAAGTACTTCCAGGCAGTGTTAAGCAAAGCTGGGCTTTGAGCCAGAGGCAGGTCCCACTCACAGAAGTTGGCAAGAAAAGGTTGTTAAAAGCACGTGGACACACACATAAGTGCTAATGACAGGAACTTGCGCCAAGACGGCATCAGAACACTCCACAGACATAACAAGGAACAGGCAGGTGCATCTTAAAGACAGGGTCAAAAGGACAAAATGATGGATAGATTCGTTTGAACTATGATGAGTAATCTGTCCTGCAACTGTATAAAAGTGGGTCCGGGAGCGCACATCTTTGTCCAGCCTAGGGGGCAGTGGAGTGTCCCGCCACTGACTGAGCTGTGTCCATTGCCTGGGGCACAAATTCATTGTATGCCCTGTAGAGTCTATAGGGAACTATTACTGTGCTTCGTTTGACAATAAACCTGGCTGGGTGCCTTCGTACCTTACTAGAGTCTGTGGTCTTTGGGGGTTCTCTCGGGGTCTGCTGTGTTAGCTATCTGCGCAGAGCTGGGGCAGCACACAGAGGGAACACGCACACAGCCGACTGTTATCATCGAACAAGAGCAGAGCACCACACCGGTAGCTACCGACAACGAGACCCACTACTGGCACCAGGCCCCCTTGCCTGCACTAGGCTACTCCAAGTAAACACCCTCTAACCCTACCAGCAAGCTACCCTTGCACGCAGTCACCTCCCTTCTCTCCACCAGCATACCTCAGCAGCCGCTCAACCCCCAGCAACAGTCCTAGGGCCATACCCAGCCAACTCTTGTGACCCTCCAGCACCCAGCAAACAGCCCCAGGCACCCACAGCAAACAAAAAACACCCATCCCCAGGCACTCACCACCGATAGTTACCCCAGCACTGCCAAAGTTACCCCACGCCGAGACAGCTTCCAGCTTATCCCAGCCACAGTTGCCAAACTTTGTACAGCTCCATGTCCTAACCTGGACATTCCTTGGGACTGGGTGTGTTGCTCATAAGCTGAATTTTGACCATAAAATGAATTGTGTTGTAGACAAATTTTCACTTAAATATATGCAAATTAGACCATTAAGTGATTTGCACAAAACTGTACAGCTATGTGTAACAGTGTCACTTCCTGTTGCTTCTGAGAGGCAGGGGAGCTGCTGGGACCATGTCCCCCCAAGGTGCTGGCTCTTGGGGGGGATCATGTAACCCCCTCCCCATATCCCCTGGTGCTGCTAGAAATGGCAGTTGCTGCTGGAGTTTTGCCTTCTTGGTTGTTCGGATCCTCTTATAAAGCCACTCCGCCTGGGAAACTCCATAGAGGGGCTCCTGTCCACCTTGTGCCCCTGGGAGCAGGGAATGGTGTACTCAGGTGGTCCCAAGGCCTGTTTCTGGGTCTTCCCGTCCTGGAAGATGCTGGGGCCTTTACAAAGAGTCCACACCCCTTGGGAAATTCTGTAGCAGATCTATCAGCACAATAATTTGGACCAGCAGAGTAAAACACCGAGCATTCAGTTTAATTTCATAAGAGGGAGGGAAAGACAGAAAGAAAGGCAAGCCAGCCTCTCCTGTGGATACCCAAAACAAATTGTAGTCAGTGTTCTAAGGACCATTTTCCCTTGGTAACGGAGGCATTTACCTAGTTCTTCCCAGAGCTGGTCTGTGCAGGCTGCAAATTTGGAGTGGGGGAGAAGAATGGCCAACACTCACCGCTTTGTACATTTCTAGCCCTGTTTTCATTGTGAGGACAGCCTTCAAAATTTAATCCTACGTTGGGTGGAAAATCTGCCACAGATTTGGCCTCGTACTTCTGGTTCATCCCCTACATAAGGGCTGGTTTTTGAGCTCTTAGAAAACCATGTCCAGAGCTCTCTTGATTTTTGATAGGGTTCTGGGGCTTGTCTACATGGCAAGTAACTGTGCAGCAAGCCGGGCTGTGAATCTGAACCACACCCGCTTGCCGTGCAGTAACGTTCCATGTGGATGCTACTACCGCACACTGAAAATGCTGGCGCACGGCTTGGCGTGCTAGTCCACACTCAGGGACTTTCACTGCACTGTAGCAGTCCAGCGCACACAGGACATTACTGCACGGCAAGTTGATGCACGGGAGATTCACACCCCGGCTTGCTAGGCAGTATCTTGCCAGGTAGACGAGCCCTTACATTATTTCACAGCGGGGAGAAATGACACCGCCCCAGGCTGTTGCTGATGGCACTGACTCCCTCTTAGCACTGCATGTGGGGCAGCCAGCTCCTCTCTCCAGGGATAGGGCTGTTATATAGTGTGAGAGGCAGTATGGTTACTTTAGTGGACTATGAATGGGGGCTGGCAGTGAGAGAATTCTGCCTTTTATTCCTTGCTCGGGTACTAACTCCGTTTTATGGTCTTAGTCAAGTCACTTAGCCTTTCTGCTTTTGGTTCCGCATGTAAATGATTATATTCACCATAGTTTGACAACATTTCTTGATAAAACTTTTAATCAAAATTTCAATTTTTGATTAAAAATGGGGGTGGGAGGGCGGAGGGAATGTGAAAATTATAAAATTTATGTCTTCCTGTTCTTTGTCCAGCCCTAATAGTTGCCTACTTCCCATAAGAAGTTGTAATGTTTGCAAAGGGCTTCAATTCACCAGAATGCACACAAAACCCTACAGTGGCTCTGGACCTTGGACAACTGCCCCTTACAGAACTTTTTAAATAATGGCATCTACGCAAGGACCCTAGCACAAGCCGCTGCGCTCCTCTGCTCTGCAAGAAGGATATTCCCCTCATGTAAAATGAGTGTTCCTCCAAGAATCGCCATGCTGCACCTCAGGCTAGTCCTTGACAGAGTGGTGCAAATCATGGTGAACAGGAATCTGTTACACCTTGGGAGAGAGGAGTTTGAAACCTGTTTGAAAGCCTCCCCCCTCCCCCGGCAAGTTGCATCGGCCGTCTCTAGTTCTCCCTGCTTGGCTCAAGGAAGTGCTGCTCAGCTCAGTTTTCAATTATGTTCCCATCGCAATTTACCACAGACTGTGTGTAATTTATGGCAATTACCTCTCTGAAGTCCCCCCTTTAAAAAATTCAGATAAAGAGACAGACAAAACCTGAACGTGAGCCAGGCTCACCTGGCTTCCCTGCTGTACTAAGTTGACATTACGGGGAGAAAAAGGTATGCCTGACAAGGCTGTGAAGGAGATACTTAACAGAGACATGAATGCACACTGACAACTAAATCAAGCAGAAGAGGAACATAATTGTTGTGGATGCATTCCTTTATTTGTTAATGCTTATATACAATATCATAACAACCGAATATTGTGTAAAGGGTGATAGGCAACACACACTGTCATTCTGGGTTAAAGACATGTGATAAAATGGCTTTACTATAACAATTGTCCAAGACAATTTATTTGCTGCTGTTGTTGTACTTACTTTTGTACTGACAAACTCCTGAGCTTTGTGATGAAAGTAAATAAGCAGTAATAATACATACCACCATCAATATAATACAGGCCTTCTGGGAAGGGAAACTAAACACATCGGAGAGATCTGTGCAGGAATTGAATCCTAAACAGATTTATAAGATGCTTTAGCTATCCGGACAATCTCACGGGAAATAAATAGCTTTTATCAGAAACTATTTAAGTTAAGGTTTTTTTACATTGATGTAATGATTTTAAACCAAAATAAATTTATTTCCTACTCTCCTTGTTGCCTGCAATTGAGAGGTTAGTTTCAGAAATCATTCTAAAAATGGCTCAAGGTGGGTGTGCCACTTTCATCAACCACTCTTGGAATTCTTCATACACACACACTCACACACATACACAAAGAGAAAATAAAAGCAAAGCGCCAAATGCTTACATGGTGTCACATCTAAGGTCCATAAAAATAGAGCAGACAAGACTGCCAATGTGTTTTGGATTTTCCCAAGGTATAAAAGCTAAGCTTAAAGGTCTTTCCAAAGCAAAACATTGGGGGGGTACCCTGGTTCCCGTTCCACTGAAGTCAATGAGCATTTTGCCATGACTTCAACTGGGCCAGGATTTCACCATTAGTGATTTAAAGCAGTCATGAAAGTGGATGTCAAAAGGGGAGATTTATTTTACATGGTGAAGTGTTCATGGGTTTATAAACAGAAACCTTAGCCTACAGAAGGTGCGGCTCAATTCTTCCTTTCCTTCCCGGGAGAGAAAAAAAAAGTAACTCCTTATAATCTGATTCACTGGGAAATGTTAAGTCCTCAGTTACACCAAAGTCAATGGAAAATAGGCTTAATTTACATTGGTGTAACCAAGATCAGTATTTCACCCAAAATGGCACCTTTCACCTCTAGGTTGTCATTTCAAATCTAGCCCCTCTTGGCAGTGACCAAGAGCCTGATTCTGATCTCACAAACACTGTTGTAAACCAAGAGCGACCCCCTGAAGTCAAAGACACAGTTACTTCTAGGGAGGAAGTGCTCAGCATCTTGGACAACCAAGCCTTGTATTTACAAATGGCCATGAGAGAGGAGGATGTGTCCTGGTCAGCACTATCAGGCTGTGCTCTTTTCAGGAATCTCAAGTATAACAATTCAAGTCATTATATCGGTTTAATTTCAACCATCAATATTCTGCCTCAGTGTTTACTAAATAATGAAATCTGAAAGATAATAATACTAATACTAAGCACTTATATAGCACTTTCCAACAATAGATCTCAAAAGCACTTCACAAAGGAGGTCACTATCATTATTCCCATTTTACAGATGGGGAAACTGAGGCATGGGGAGGTGAAATGTCTTGCCCAAGGTTGTCCAATCAACTGAGCCAGGACTGAACCCAGGTCTTCCAAGTCCCAGTCCAATGCTGTATCCAACTGGAAACATTGCTTCCCTACCCATTATATTATTATTCTTAACAAACTGTGGACATGTTAAGATAAAACACACACTGTCATATAATAAATAATAACATGAAATTTTGTCCTTTATTTGTCCTTTATCATTTATATTACAGCAGCCCTAATGAATTCAGCATTGATCAGCACCCACTGTGGTAGGTGCTGCAAAAATACATAGAGACAGTCCCTTCCCCAAAGAACTTACAATTCAGACAGAAAGGAAGGGAGGGAAAACAAAGACTCAAAGGTGAAGTGACTTGCCTGAAATCATACATGCTAATTCTATCCATAAGACTCCAGAGTCTGCAAAAATTTCATGAGACATACTGCACAAAAATAAAACAGTGGTGAAAGTAAGAGACTGGCATGTTCTTGTGTCAATGAACTTCACCTCCTTGGAATGGTGCTGTTCCCACAGTTCCTCTTTAACGGGTGATCCTTAACTACTGAAGTTGATTCTTACTTATTTAAAAATCTGTCAAAGGATCTGTCTACACTGAGGATTTGCCCCATTTTACAGCCATCCGTGGCCAGCAGACAGCGCAGCTGCTCCAATACAAACTCTCTAGTGTAGACAGGAAAACCTCTAAGTTCAGGGCATCAGTGCAGTTTTGCCTGTCTGTACTAGGTATTTGCATCAGTGGATGGTGGCTGATGACGGCAACCCTCAATGTACACAAGACCTTAGAAAGCCTGCCCCCACTGAAGTCAAGGGGAAAAAACCTCCCATTGAGTTCAACGGGGCTGGACTTTCATCCTCAATGCCTGAAGCAGTAGTTCTCAACCTTTTTCATACTGTGACCCCCATGATCCAACAGAAAAAAATTTCAGGACTCCCCTTTCATCTAGTCAGGAAGGTGGTCATGACCCCCTGAAACATCGGGGCTCACGACTCCACCCCACCCCCAACCCTGGTTGAGAATCCGTGATCTGAAGAAAGGAGTTCACATGTGCGGCATCAAATAAATCACACAGTCCACTCTGTGAGGAATACACATTACCACAGAATACCACATTACCACACATGGCCACAGAACCATCCTAATGCACCTTAAAGAAAAACTCAAGTAACGTCAAAGATACTTTATAATGACCTCAAGAGATCAGCATGAAAAGGAGAGGAAATTTCCCTCTGGAAAATGGAGGGAGGGTATATGGCTTGTGGCAGGAAGAAAAGAAGTGTGTGTTTTTGCGTGTGACCCTCTTTCTGCACTGAGGTAACAGAAATAACTGCATATAATTTCACCATACTCATATCACAGAAGCGCATACTAGTGGGATAGCCAAAACACTTGTCGGACAGCTCCTGTCCTTCTTGTGAATCAAGTTACTGTTAATAGAAACGGGTTATTTTATGAACCAGCTATTCTATTTAGATGGCAAGGCTTTTGAAACAGGGACAGCCTCTATGTTTAAACAGCACCTAGCACAACTGGGTCCTGATCTTGACTGGGGCCTCCAGAGGCAACTGTAACATAAATAATAAACTAAATATTTTGGATTTATACACATGGGGCACCATCCAACGCGCACTGAACTCAATGGAAAGTCTCCTTCTGTCTTTGAACAATTCACAGTGCGCAAGGATAGCGTTCATCCCACTTTCAGTGTGTACTGCACTGCTACAGATTAGGCCAAGGGTGATTTACCGCATGACATATTTTCCATGTCTTCTCATCATTAAATATTAAGAGCACATTCTTTTGTGACAGAGTGAGAGCTGCCAAAAAGCAAGCTCCTTCGGCCTCTTTTATATCAGAAAAATTAACAAAGGTAATGCCCAGTAGCGAAATGGTTTTATTTTGCCACATAAATACTATCAGATTAGATTAGTATAGATATTTGTTTTGTTTTGTTTCTTCACATGCAACAGAAATCTTTTTCAAGATGGCTAATGAGAGATTTCTCATATGTCTACTGAACCTTGAAACACTCAAAGGGAAGGATTGGGGAAAGAGGTGCACTGAATCCTCATTTATTCTTTAGCATCAAATCCTGTTTTAAACAGAGACGTCTTGATCCAAAACCACAGATCAGATAACACACACACACACACACCCCAACTGCCCTAGGAATGTTCAAAATAGATCCCAACATTACGGCTCTGTACTGTGTGGGTGAAATCCTGGCTCCATTGAAGTCAATGTCAAAACCCTCATTGACTTCAGAAGATGGGAAAGTTTGGATCTGGAGCCAGACTTTACCATTTTGGCCTACCTTTAATTTAAACATCGCCTGGTTTGCATTCCATTAGGGGAAGCAGGCAGACACAAAATTCCCCTACTGAGAATAAAATAGAGGAAAAGGCTAAGCAGATGTAACACTCTGGTTGTATAGCTGGGTTTTTATAAACCCAGTTATACAAAATTATTTGAAATTCTGTTGATACTTTTCTGTGCAATTCATAATCAATGCAAACTTAAAACTTGTTACAAATCAGAATTTGAATTGTCCTTTTTTTAATAAAAGCCCAACTCACCAGGATTTTACCTTTGCAAGCTTACAGACCTAGCTGTAGCTAACTCAATAATTACATTGTACTGCCATCAACAATTCAATGTTTTTTTCTCGCCTGAGGGTTACAACACATTTGCACCGTAGGGAAGCTTTTTCTCTTTACATCTCAAAACTCTACCACAAACTCTTCCTTTATTCATAACAGCTAGATCTCCAGCTGGGACAGGCACTTTCGTATTGCTCTAGATGACAGTTCTCTGTGTTCTTTCCAAGCTCAGGGGGTTTAATAAACATATCTGGCAATTTTTCGATAGCTGGAGGGCCTGGGATGACACTGTGTGCAAACAATATGCTCTCACTGCTAGGGAAACAAGTTTATTCAATTATTCAATTAATAGATTACAGTCAAGATACTTGTTATCCTACAATGCAAAATAGGAGAAAAACTCAGGGAATTAGGGTAGGTCCCAGGATTAGCACCAGGCAACACAGCAAGTTGGGCAAAATGAAGAAAAAACACGAGTTGATGGAGCTCTATCTATAAAGAGAGGTGCAGTCGAGTGGCTTGAGACCAGGTTTGAGTTTTAATATCAGCACTGACACTGACTCCTCCTGTTGCTTTGGGCAAGTCATTTTACATCTCTCAGTTTCGCCTTCTGTAAAATGGGAATAATACTCACCAGGAGCAATTTTTCTCCTGGTGTCACTCTCCTACTTTCAGTGGAATTTCATCAGCAAAGAATTTGGCCCAAAATTTTATAAAAACAGTTTAAAAGTCCTAGGGTCAAATTCTGCCTTGATTTTAACCCCATTCAATCTCATTTTTTAAATTTTTTTTTTTAAAACAAAAAATCGAAGTTTCAGTGGGTGGGATTTAAGTCATGGCAGAATTTGACCCTCTGTATTCTTGTTGATGGGGATCTTGGACAAAATTACATAGAACTAGGAAGGGGAGCAACTTGGATTCTACTCATGGAGCTGAGCTGATTGGTCCTGTATTCCTTGGACATGTTCCCTTTGAAGGTTTGGGCTGTGGTACACCAAAATCTTGTCTATGCTGAAATATACCCAAGCTGGAGTTTGCCCCACAGGAGTTTACCACAAGGGCAAAAAGTGGCTTACCATTTGATGACACACAAATTTGCCTGGAGGATTGTTTGTGGTGAAGGCACTCCACAGGGTCACCAGCTACAGGGGTTCTTTTCATTTCTCTGCCACAGATTTAGGTAAATCAGCTAATCTCTCTAGCACAAATCCTCAAGGGTATTTAAACATCTAACTCCTATTGATCTCAATGGGAGTTAGGTGCTTAAAAACCTTTGAGGATCTGAGCCTCTGTTCCTCATTTGCAAACTGGGGATAATAATAATTCCTTTGTTTGGCTTGTCTATTTCCATTGTAAGCTCTTCAGGGCAGGGACCATCCTTTACTGTGCATCTACGCTATGTCTAGTACAGGAGGAGGCGGGGGGAACCAGTCGCGATGGGGCCTCTAGACGCTTCTGCAATACTGCTAATAAGTAGACAAACTGAGATGCCGTAGATTGACCAGACCCTAGCATAGGTGCTATAAAAAGTAGAAAGAAATTACCACCACCACTGTGGAACAAATTCAGAGCTACTGTGGGTGAGTTCAACTCCAGAGATTTCATAGATTTATTGTGAGAGGGGAACAGGAAAATCAAAAATTGAGATAAACGGGAGCTGTGCTTGGAGTGTTTTAGAGAACAATTTGGCCAACGGTGTGCACAGTGGGTATCTTTTAGCTACAACAATTTCTTCTCCAAATGAAATTTTATTACATTTGAAATTATTTTAACAGAAGAAAAGGTAACTAGATCACAGCTTTATAAACCATGTACACCTCTGGGTATATGAAAAGGGCATATCTAGGTATTTGCTATTATAAGCACAGCAAAGGCAGATTTTAATTAGGGAATGCTACAGAATATTGTTACGCACCCTCCTGCCTCCAGTGGATGGGAGAGACTTCTTGTCTCAGCATTTCCTACTAAATGCCTTTTTGCATTACTTCTACAGATGCCCTAAGGATTTACTGCAGTATTTTAGAGAAAGAAACACTCGAGTAATTATGGAAAAAATGTCCTGGGAACAAGCAGAAAAGGATGGAATTAATGCATTTTACACCCTCCTTTTGCCTTGGGGTGGAGGTTTTGAATTCAAGCGCTGCATATGCATAGAACAAACAAAAACAACGAGGAGTCTGGTGGCACCTTAAAGACTAACCAATTTATTTGGGCATAAGCTTTTGTGGGTAAAAAACCACTTCTTCAGATGCCTGGAGTGAAAATTACAGATACAAGCATAAATATACTGGCATATGAAGAGAAGGGAGTTACCTTACAAGTGGAGAACCAGTGGTGACAAGGCCAATTCAATCAGAGTGGATGTGGAGGTGTGATGAGGTGTGAATAATTGATGAGGAGGTGTGAATACCAAGAACATAAAATGTCTCTAAAATGCATCTGTATCTTGGAAGATGGCATCTAGCTAGGGCATAACACTCTAGAGGAAGAAAAGAATATTTTGGACAAAGACATTGTGCCAAACATGACTAACAAACCCCAAATCTTACTGAAAATCTCATAGCACATTTGTATCATCCCCAGGGCAGATAGGACTCTTTATTAGAAGGTTCCTTCCCAAAGACACCCAACACTATTAATTACATGGAACAATGTTTGATCTAGAAATGGGCCTGAGCCAAAGAGACTGGACCTACTATCAGAACTTCACGAGGCATTCAGTTCTGGCCATTATTATTTGTGATACAGTAACAGATAGAGGACCCGTTTTGGGGCCCTGCCCTGCTATGCCATAGCAAGAAACAGTCCCTGTCCTGAGGAGCTTACAATCTAAATAGGCAAAACAGATAAAAGGTCAAAGAAAAGAGCTATTATCCCCATTTTAAAGATGGAGAATTGAGGCACAGAGAGATTAAGTGATGTGCCCCAGGTCACCCAGGAAGTTTGATGCAATTGCAGGAATTGAACAACTGCCTCCCAGCCTAGTGCCTAAATCATAGATTGTCCTTTCCTCTTCATCACACTGATAATATCCACCCACAAAGCTTGGATCCAGATCCAAATTTCAAAAGGCAGGATGCAGGATTTTAGTTCAGGCCCATCTCCAGTTTTACCTTTCACTGAAGGGCAGAGTTGACCCTGCTGGGATATGAACTTGTGATGATAGTGAGCCTGAGTGTTTCCAAGCTGAGGCTTCCACCATGAACCAATCCCCCTCCTTTAGATGAGGAAGAACTATGAAACGAATATCCACATTGCTTCAGCTCCTGCTGACCAGCACACATACCTCAATTCAATCGTGTTTATGTGCCAACATTCATGTCCCCAGAAGTATCTGCAAGTGAATAATCAACGATGAACCATTTCAAGGACCATTCCTAGTCCTCATTACTGGTATAGTAACAGGAGGAGAGAAAGCTTTGAGACCCAATTAAGTCTATCCATTGATCAGTCTTGTGTTTGTAACCTGGAAAGCTTTCTTCCCTAATATTAAAATCCTGTGCCCAATGCACAGCTTAAGTAACTAGGCTGTCCACAGGTGTCTGGATGACTCCTCCCAAGCTGTGGAGCAAATGCAGAGATGCTTTACAGACCCAGGTCTCCCGCAGCCCCAGGTGGGAAAGTGAAGTGTCCCCCGTAGTCACAGATCCAGCGGACACACACTTGATCCTACCCGGACCTATCACCACTCCTAAACTTTCCCCCTTTGTGGTTTTGGGGCAATGAGCCCCAACAGAGTTGCATTCCATGATGGATGCATAAGTAGTGAGAATCCCCTGTGTACTGTCCCCCAACAAAACTACATTGGTTCCACTTCACTCAGTGCCCTCTCTGCCTGCATGGAAGGGCATGGACAGGGTCAGCTCTATATGCTCATCTAACTCTGGAAATATAATGGTCAGTAGCCTCTATTTCCACCCCCAGCCCTCCCCGATAGTCTACACTACACACACTAATTTCTATTGACCCAGAGTCCTTAGTCAAGCAAAACTCCAATTGATTTTAAGGACAACTTTCAATGGGATCTTTGCCTGACTAAGAATTGGCTCATAGTAATTAGCAGAGCTGAGTCAATA
The DNA here is from genome assembly GCF_965152275.1 of Natator depressus. Lineage (NCBI taxonomy): Eukaryota > Metazoa > Chordata > Testudines > Cheloniidae > Natator > Natator depressus. Next base: position 10,100,337 of record NC_134242.1, read on the forward strand.
ATTAGAAATTAATAATTTATTCACCTCATTTAGCCCCTTTTTGCCACACAGAATATTCATGAGCTGATTGTGGTTTCCTCAAGTTTATTCATTAATCACATGTGTTCAGCAAATATCTTTGAATTCTCCACACCACTACGACCACTTTCTGACCTGATCATGAATACTTGACGTTTGAGCTATGTTGTTTGGTTATGAGTTGACCGAGAGTTCACAGGATATCTCTGATGATTCTTGAGTGGATAAGCATGCAAACACTTCTAGCACAAATACTTGTGCATGCAAATTTCAAATTCAGTTTCTAAGAATTTCAAAGTCAGATGCGTCTTTTGCAAACACTTTTGCCAAAACAACTCAGTTACCCAAATGTTTGTAGGAAGCAAAAACAAACACAGGGCAAAGATGGCTGAAATGCACACATTTTAAAATTTGAAAACAATATTCACAGATTTTTTCCCCATTATTGATTCAGCTGCAGTAACTACTGCTTGGAACACCTGGAGAATTGGCTTTTCCCTACATCAATAACATTTCTCATTAGTGCTAGGTCCTCTTTTACCCTTATGGGAAAAGCCCATGAAATTAAATAGGGATGGAACTAAATAAGGTTTATTTAGAAATCAAGCATGGCTTTAAAAATTACTCTGAATCCTACAGAATTTAATAGGCAATTACATTCCAGCTAGAGAATTCTATTTTTTTTTTTTTACAAATTCTAAAAAAGGGTATCATTCTGTATCAAAATCTACAGAACTTTTCCATAAATTTTTATTTTAAAATATCTAAACACTACCTGACAAACACTAACTCTAATTTCAGCTTTCTCCCAACAGTTGGCTTAATGGAAGGGATGACACTTAAATAAAAGACAAGGCCAAAAATAGAATGAGCCATTTTTACTGCACAGACTTACACACATACATGGGGGTAGACCTACTGACTTCAAAGAGACAGTGTGGAAAATTACCCATGTATAAAAGTCTCTGCAGGAGCAGGGCCCAAGTTTCCCATGAGATGTGAGGGAGTGGCATCCACAGATTGGCTACATGATTTCAAAATACTGAGAAACTGCATGAAAGCCTCTGAATTTCTGGGCAAGGCCCTAATCTGCTCCCACTGATGTCAATAGTAAAACTAACTTGAAGGGTGCAGGATGAAGCTGGGAAATTTGTAGCAAGTGTTTGAAAAGGCAAGCTGAAAAAAACCATATAATACAGAACAGGAAGGAAAAAAAGAGAACAAAACACAGCCCATACTGTACAATGCCATGCTGTGAGTTTGTTTACAGGAAAGACTGTGCGAAGAAATTCTACTGCTTACAATAGAAGTCTTTCCTATGGCAATGTTTGGTAAGTTTTTTTCCTATATTTAGAAATAAGGTGTTCACAGGTTCAATTCTTTAAATCTTTTTCTCTTAAAAAAGTAGGGAAAGATAATGTTGCTTTTAGGAAAATAAATTACATCATCAAAACAGCCACATTTTGCTAGGAATGAATGAATTCAGCTGAATGGACCAAATCCTGAATTCCTTGCTCACTTCTGCTGTGTATGTCCACAGACAAAGCTTTTACTCCAATGAGTGTTTTGCCTGAGGAAGGACTTTGGGATTCAGATCAACATTAATATTAGAAAATAATTTACACGAGTCACCACTATTAAGTCAGAAGTGCAACAGCACTGACTAGCATGGTGCTGAGATTTTGTGATCACACAATGTAAGCAGTTAAATATTTGTCAACAGGGCACTGGACTAAATTCCACCCTCAGTTACAACTGCACAACCTCAGTGAAATCAACAGGGTTGCAAATTTGCAAATGAGGAAATAGTTTGTTCCAGTCCTGGGGGGGGAAAAAGGAATAATTTTGAAAGAAAAAGTCATAAAAGTTTCATTCTAGAGACAATGACTGTGCTTTTCTCTCTGCAGTTCCATGTCTCATAACTAACATCTGGTGGAAATTAAGTAGCGGTTTTTCCCCCCTTCTCCCTCATCCCCCAACCAAATAAACCTCTAACACAAAACCCTGCATATATATCTGATGTATTTTATACATATTCATCCTCATAACTTGACAGATGGGAGGAATCTTGCAGTCATTTCTAAAAGCAGACAAAAGGCCGTTGGTTCTGCTCCACATGATGATTTGTGAAGGCAGAATATCACCGCTTCCGTTGATGATTATATAGTTCTATCCATCTGTCTGCCACTGGAGGTTGTGAGAGTGAGATACAGCTCACACCGTCTTCATAAACAAAAGTAGACTGTGCTGTCAGTAGTCAGACACGCCAACTAATTGGAGCTGTCGACAGACACAATATTCTGTGTCAACAGCTCTGGTAACAGTTTGAAACAGCAATGATATGTTGGGTGATGGTGAGGATGACACATATGTCTCTAATAGCATGCTAGAAATCTGACATAACTAGAAAAGAATTACTAAAATGGGATTCCCAGCCTCTAGCTTTGCTGTTAAGACTTACCAGTCTACACAGAGAGGGGGGGAAATTGTATGTGCGTGTCGTAGTGTCACACATCTTCCTCTATATCATTTCCCATGCTGACAGCTTAATTTGATACTCATACGGCATAACTGCAAAATTAAGCTTGCCACCGAATTTTCAGCAAGCTACCAAATTTTTAATTGGTGTTTGAAAGATAATCAAGTAAGAAAAAAAAAATGTTTGACTGAGCTGGAACCAGGTTAAAATAGGTCACACAGAACCATATTAAATGGATCTTTCTTTACATTTTTTCATGGTAATGCTGAAAGATCATTGTGTGGACTCATATCTGTAAAATAAACTGGGCCCCGATCCTGCAAAGACCATGAACAGATTTAACTTTAAAGTTAAGCACAATGCAACACTTGGGCCTTCTTCTGTACATTGTTACAGATAGAAAGTGCCTTTACTGTATTCACTTCTCCAAGATATGAAAGGAAAGGAGAGGCCCATTTAGAAACTAGTGTAAGATACTGGCAAATTAAATATTTGAAAGGAGAAGAAAAATTGCCAATTTCTTTGCTGTAATTGCCCATCTGTCTAACCACCCAAATTTGTATATTTGGCAATATTTAAGTCACAGTTTTAAAATGTGTGAATTAATTGTAAATATTATACCATTTTAAAGTGATGTAACACTTTTTATCCCAATGGATTCCTGAAGTGCATTACAGACAACGTAATACCAGTACCAGTAAAATGCAGCCGCTCCTTGGGGGTGGAGGGCAGCAACCAGCCAGCACACAATGCACCACAATAGTCTGTTTAGTGTCTGAGGGGAAAGATCCTGCCCACATTAAACTCCATTAATTTGTCTTGCACGGATGGAGGACCAAGTTGGCACTGCCAGGATTTGAACAAGTAAATTCCCAGAAGTCTAGTAATTCCAAATTAAGATCAAATCCTGCAGAGTTTTGGAGGGCCTAAAACGGTGGTTCTCAACCAGGGGTACGTATAACCCTGGGGGTACACAGAGGTCTTCCAGGGGGAACATCAACTCATCTAGATATTTGCCTAGTTTTACAACAGACTACATAAAAAGCACTAGTGAAGTCAATACAAACTAAAATTTCATAGAGACAATGACTTCTTTGTACTGCTCTATGCACAATACACTGAAATGTAAGTACAATATTTATATTCCAGTTGATTTATTTTATAATTATATAGAAAATGAGAAAATGAGCAATTTTCCAGTAACAGTGTGCTGTGACACTTGTATTTTTATGTCTGATTTTGTAAACAAGTAGTTTTTACGTGAGGTGTAGCTTGGGGGTACACAAGGCAAATCAGATTCCTGAAAGGGGTGCAGTAGTCTGGAAAGGTTGAGAGCCACTGGCCTAAAACACAGCAGAAACACACAGTCTGATATTCCATTACCCTGCACCTTTACTAGAGTAAAGTAAGTGTAAAGAGGGTGTAAAATGCTACTATTCTGATTTGGCAGCATTAAGCTCTATGGAGGTAGGGACCATCTTTTTGTTCTGTGTTTGTACTGTGCCTGAGACAATGGGGTCCCAGTCCATGACACAATACAAACCACAAATAATAATGTTTGTGAAAGGACACGCAATGCAACAAAAATCAGTCTTCTCACAGGACTGCAGGCTGGGAACTTGCTGCTTTAGTTAATTGCATCACAACAGTGTGGCGGGGATTTCCACTGACTAAAAGGTAAGGGAGGGACGGAGCATGGCTCCATCCCATAATACTCTAGGTAACCCAGTTAACCCTATCATGACCACTTTACTACAATAATAATAATTTTACCCCCAAGTTGCACTCACCTGACTGTGTAAGTGCCTTCACAACACCAAGGGCAATGGAGAACCAGGCCCACAACTGTTTTTGCTTCATGGTGGGGGACAGGAGGGACACAAAACAGAAAAGCCAGGCAGGGGCTCGGATGTGGCTCTACTCACAGCCCCATGAGCTGGGGAGCTGGTGGTAGCAGTGGCATGGTCAGTGGGTTAGCGAATTACAAGGATCAGAACCTGGGGAGGGAAGAAGTCTGTAAAGCTAAAACCCAGCTCTTCCTACTCCACAAGCAAAACAATCTACTGTGAGAATGTCCCATCCACCTCTTCAGGAATAAGCAAAGGAAAAACAGAGAAAAACATAACAGGACTTACCAACAGTGAGCTGCATCAAAGCAGTAGCAAATTACAAAATGGCCACCTAAGGGCTGCAGTAGCTGCTTTCTGCCAAATTTAAAGGATCAGCCCCCTGAGACGCATGCTGGGAAAAGAAGTCCTATAAAGGAGGAAACCTGTTTGTAGGAGAATTAGTAAGGAACAGAGATAGTCACCATAGAAGAAAAGGAGTACTTGTGGCACCTTAGCGACTAACCAATTTATTTGAGCATAAGCTTTCATGAGCTACGGCTCACTTCATCGGATGCATACTGTGGAAAGTACAGAAGATCTTTTTATACACACAAACCATGAAAAAATGGGTGTTTACCACTACAAAAGGTTTTCTCTCCCCCCACCCCACTCTCCTGCTGGTAATAGCTTATCTAAAGTGATCACTCTCCTTACAATGTGTATGATAATCAAGTTGGGCCATTTCAAGTGAGTGATCACTTTAGATAAGCTATTACCAACAGGAGAGTGGGTTGGGGGGGGGGGGGGAACCTGGATTTGTGCTGGAAATGTAAGGAGAGTGATCACTTTAGATAAGCTGTTACCAGCAGGAGAATGGGGTGGGGGGAGAGAAAACCTTTTGTAGTGGTAAACACCCATTTTTTCATGGTTTGTGTGTATAAAAAGATCTTCTGTGCTTTCCACAGTATGCATCCGATGAAGTGAGCTGTAGCTCACGAAAGCTTATGCTCAAATAAATTGGTTAGTCCCTAAGGTGCCACAAGTACTCCTTTTCTTTTTGCGAATACAGACTAACACGGCTGTTACTCTGAAACTCACCATAGAAGGTGTTTCTGGGGAAGGGGCTACTTCTACATGCAAGCATTAGATTATGCCTGTTACTTGATTTTCTGTAGGTGCTAGCGGTAGAGAGCCTATGACACACAGAGCTGAGTAGTTCCAGAAGAGGGCACATGAGTCAGTTTATTGCAATACTTCATGATTTTCAGTGATAAACGTTCGCATGTTCACGGCTGTGTTTTGCGTCAACATTTCTTCCTAACTACCCCAAACTGACTGTTCAAAGTAATAATAATAAAAGCCTTAATAAGGAAATAAGCCCAAAAAAGCCACAGTTGCCATGAGGCTAGAAAAATCTGTCAAAATAGTTCCCCGGGGAGGGAATGGAGAAACAAAAAAAACCCCAAATTAAGACAATATTATTTTCTCCATCTAGCCAAGGCACAAGTTACTAAATGCAACAAGAAATGTGTATAAATAGTGTGACAGCCATTTACTCTGACTGTGACTTTAGCAGCTGGGCTGTTGGCATAATATGCAAATTGAGCATCATTCAGGAACGGAAGAATGAATGCTTTGGCACTTGCAGGGCAAACACTAACTGGTATGGGAAAAGGTCCAGCAAAAGACAAACTGCACAGAAGAGAGTGGGTGGTGAGGATCAGGACAATGAAGTGTTGGACAAAATACCTCCAACGATGCGGACAGCACAGAACAAACAATTCCAAAGTTTCAGTGTTCCGATTCCAAACGTAAGCAAACAACATATTGCAAGGTACACAGTACAGGAGATGAGACAACGTTCATGGCTCGGCCCACAATGCCCATATTGTCTTGTGTTACATTCTTATGTGCCCGCTGGGTCTGGCTCAGAGTCATTACTCGACATCAGGATAGCTCTATTAGCTGCCATGTTCAGTGCATGGTGAAAAATACTCGTAAAACCCCTGGTCACAGAGCGAGATCAAAATGCTGTGGAAAACTTGAGGCTACTTACAGTAATGGTCCAAACCAACTGAAAAGTTTCTATTGATTTCACTGCGGTTTGGATCAAACCCTGTATCTTATGACTGGGATACAAGAGTATTTCTCGCCCTGATCATGCACTGGGTTCTGTGAGGACAGACTCTTACATCTCCTTGAAGTTAATGGGCCTCCATAAGAATTCAGTCATTCAAATACTTTGCTGGATCTGCGCTGTAGGTGACTTCTTACAGAATAGTGTGGTATCTTTTAAACAAGAGTGAATCTAGAGCCGCAGTAGCTTGTATGTGCTAATTCACAGCTATGTGTATTCCCAAAACAAACGAACACTTGGAGCATTTTATCCTAGTTTCACTATTCAAACTTTTGATGGCTTTTAAAGCTGTTGAGATTGGCTTCCCTATTTAATAATTATTCTAGCTGTCCCCAAAGTCCTTTCACCATCCCTGGTGTGGCACATTACAGACTGTATGGGTTCTCCAGGCGCAAATTGCTAAACAATTACTGAAGAGAGAAAGGTCATAATAATAGGTTACTTGAAGCCCTTGCAGCCTGCCTTTACTTCAGGGCCATTTGTAAAGAACCATTTCATCCCATTGTTATAATGATGAGAAGAAAGTAGTTTAAGGTAGTTAAAGACAAGCAAACAAAAGGCAGGAGAGCAGTGCTGTACAACTTCTACTTTCACTTCCTGCCTACTCCATTACCTCTGGCATTATGGGAGAAATAACATGATTGGAATGACCGAAAGGTTATAAGGGTGGGCAAGGTTTACCTTGTGGAAAGCAGTGTGAGCACGGTTGGCTAAACTGTTTTGAAAGCTAAAAGCGACGCCATTTAACAAAAATACTAAGCTGTCACTGAAAAAGGTGCATTATATAGAAATACTGTTTCTTCACGGGCTCTCTAATCTCTATTTTCCCCCTTAAATGTTTCTCCATTCCTCCCCCCTTTTTTTTTAAAAGGGGCATAAAGATGAAATATGTGTCTGAAAACTTGAAAGAGCACAGGAGAGATTCTGATCTCAGTTTCATTTGTTTCAGAGTAGCAGCCGTGTTAGTCTGTATTCGCAAAAAGAAAAGGAGGACTTGTGGTACCTTAGAGACTAACCAATTTATTTGAGCATAAGCTTTCGTGAGCTACAGCTCACTTCATTGGATGCATTCAGTGGAAAATACAATGAGGAGATTTATATACACACAGAACATGAAAAAATGGGTGTAGATCAAGAGAAATTCCCTTGATTTCAGGTGAATTACTCTGGATTTACACTAAAGAAACTGAAGTCAGAGTCTGACCTGATCTACAGGAACACTTAGCAGACAGGCAAACTTCTTCAACACCTGGATTTTTTCCAGTTGCTGTGGTAATTTGCCTTTAATTTTGCAACAAACGGCTGAGCTAGCAGGCTTTCTCAGCAGCTGTGGTCTTGAGAGTGGATTCCAAGATCTGGGGAAATTTCAAGCATCCAAGTTACTGAAAAATATCTGCCCTCAGGGAAAGAAAATCCAGATAGAGAGTTTGAGTGACCAGGCAACAATGACCTTGAGTACAGCCATGTAACAATAACCCATTGCTGGAACTGTTTGGGATGGAGGTTTGGCACTTTCAGCAAGAGGGTGAGTTCCTCTAAGCATTACTGAAAAAGAGAAGCTGGAAGTTTTAAAAGAATAAAATACTAAGGGTAACAAGAGAATAATATGTCCGAACATTTCCTACTATCCTATGTGCAACACACACTGTGTTCAGTTGCAAAGGAGTTTTGTTACAGGCTGCCCTTCCTGTAAGTCTGAGGCAAGTATACCAGCGGGACAACCACCTTGCAGCTAAAGCACAGGAGTAGCTATCTGGAGATCTCAGCCTGGGTTGCTTTTTGTCAGAGATGCCTCCTGTGCCACCTTGGTAAAAGTCACTTCATGACTCTGCACCTCGGTTTCCTCATCTGTAAAATGGGGATTGTGATACAGGACTTGATTGACCAGAGAGGTTCTCCGCATGGAGATGTCTCTCCTGTCCCTTGGATGGGGCCTGGGTTTAGACTTCTCACCTCAAAACAAACCATGGGGCCCACCCGCAAAACCCATATGTTCACACTGGCTCCAAGTCTCAGACTTCCCCCTCCCCACTGTGGCCCCACTGGATCCACATTGCCAAGGCTTCCAAAGCCAGTATCTGCTCTAGGTGTATCCCTGTTAACGGGTAATCCCCACTGCCGGGCAACTATACACCATGGCGCTGAACCCTCCTGCAGTCTATGGCAGTGGTATGTGGGGAGGGGAGGGAGGTGGTGTGGGTGGATCAGTGGAGTGACAGGTGAACGATCAGTGAATTTACGAATTGCTCAAACCTCATGTGAGAAGGTTCAAGGGGATGCTGCTTCTGCTGCAGCCCTGGCTTTAGATAGGGGAGGTTTCTAGTCCTCATTTACTCAGGCTTTGCACAGGGGAAATGAATTTCACCATAAATTCATTTAAATCTGGAGTAAGAACACAACATCAGGGATCTGTCTGGTAATAAAGGGGTTGTTTAGTGCTTGCAGCACTGATGGCCACATTTGTGTTTTCTATTTGTTACCTTAATTTTTTGAGGATGGTGAAGGGGATTATTTAAAAAAAGCTCACAACAGTTATACAACATTTTCAAGGCACGATAGTTTATAGCCCAGATTATTGTGCTAAACTGTGTCCTACTCTCACCACAGGAGTCTAGCCAGACAAACTTGTGCTGCCGTTGTCCAGTTGCTGAAATAATAGTTTCCGCTTTTGTTTCGTCATGACTTGATTACTATAATTATTTGCTTGTTAGACTTCCAGCCACTGCTCCCTGATTGTGGCGAGGACAGAATTCAACTTCAAGACGACATACTGCATCTAAGTCTTTCCGTCACATTACCCCCATAGCCCCATATTAAGAGAGCTCCATTGGTTCCCAATACAGCAGCCGTCTGATTTTTTAGATCTTGGTACTAATTTACAAGGCTTTACATTGGAAGCCTTAGATAAATCTTTTGCTGCTCCATGTCTGAAGAGTCTCGGGGACGTTCTTATGTATGCCTTTGTCTACCCCATAGTGATTTAGACCCTGAACTTGTTCAGCCTTACTCACATGAGTAGCTTTACTGACTTCAATGGGACGACTTGTGAGAGTAAGGAGTACTCACGTGAGTAAATGTTTTCAGACTCAGCCCCTAAGTGAGACGGAGGACTTTACTATTATTCACTTCTTGAAAAGCACTTGAAAAGAAACAAGAGAAGACTTATCGTATGTATCCATAGTTATTATAGGGTCACCGGGTCTGTTTCTTAAGCCCTCTTTGTTCTTTAGTATATGCAGTCAACATACAGTAGCGAAACGCTACAGTTCCCATTGTGGATTTTCACATGTGAAAAGAGAGGGAGTTTATTTTTTTCCCTGGGAGAATTTGTAGGGACAAAAATCGTGATATTCTAACCTGAGACAAAGTGTGAATTTTTACCATTTCTATTATGATAGCACCAGCAAGGCTCTCTCAGAGATCAGTGTGCCAAGCACTGTACACACATGTAACAGCCACCACTGCCCCAAAGAGGTTAAAATCCACAGTTTACAACAGATGAAAGTGGATGTTACTATTTTCATAATTAAAAAAAAATTTGTTGTTCATTTATGAGCTGAAGAGGGCAGTCAGAAAATACATTAAGACGGTGGATTTTGGAGATCTTCGCCTACAGTGGCTCATTTGCATCATATTAAAAAGCACACACACACATTTATGGAATGAGGGAAACTCTCTTCTCTGGAAGACTCTCATATTCCTTGACAGAAGAAAAAGCTGCATTGATCTGTAGTTTTCCCTGTAAAGAAGTTCCCATCCCTAGACGTACTGGAGATGTCAGGATAAATGTGGGAATTGGTACACTAAGTGCCCCAGATCTTTTAAAATTAACGACAACTTTTTCTCAATTAAATACAATGGAAATGAATGAATGGGGCATTAAAACTGGAGTTTTTCGGAGGCTGTCACTGGTAATATTTCTTCCAAAGCACTGGACACTCAATCCTGCTGAAGTCACAGAGGAGCTGAGGGCGCTTAATACCTCACAGGATTGCTCAGCACCTTATAGGGTCAAGCTCTAAAAGCCTGATCTTGCATTTCTTGCACATCCAAACCTGTTGTCGAATTCTATGCAAGTTTTGAGTATCCAAGAAATACAGGATCAGGACCTATGGGCTTGTCTAGTGAACATTTTTGCACTGGGGTAGCTGCCCCAACATACCAAACCCTTAGAGTAGATGTGCTGCACCAGTGGAAAACATGAATTGCAATGGTGCAACCTGCATTGTTTTCAAATTGAAATAAGCTGCACCCATGCAAGTCACTTTTAAACCAGTAAAGCATGTCTACATTAGGAGTTTGCACTAGTGAAGGTGAATTGGTGTAGCTACACTGGTGCAAAAAAATTAATAATAATGTGTATAGAAGTGCCCTAAGAGAAGTGGTTGGAGGAGAATGGGAAAGGACAGAAAAATATACATTCCTTTTTCAGAGTAGCAGCCGTGTTAGTCTGTATTCGCAAAAAGAAAAGGAGGACTAGTGGCACCTTAGAGACTAACCAATTTATCTGAGCATAAGCTTTCGTGAGCTATAGCTCACTTCATCGGATGCATTTCCACTGAATGCATCCGATGAAGTGAGCTGTAGCTCACGAAAGCTTATGCTCAAGTAAATTGGTTAGTCTCTAAGGTGCCACTAGTCCTCCTTTTCTTTTTACATTCTTTTTTATTTGTCTTGTTTTCCATACAGAGGATTAGAGACACTTTTGCTCTCAAAAAAGCATCAGGGAAGGAGAGTGCCACAACCCCATTGTGGAGAGGATCACAGAATATGATACTGACCCCAAACCAGGGATATCTGTCTTCATAGAAGCTCCAAATCTGGCATAGTCATAGCTCCAATCAATGCAGGTTCTGGACCTAGCATCGAGAAGAATTTTTTGCATAACTTTACTTGTGTGTGTAAAAAAAATCACATGCATACATAAAAAGGAGGGCTGTTTTGATCCACCTTATAGATATCTATGCAACTACAGAACTTCTGTCACAAACTGCTTGCTTTTCTTTGGGTTAGTCAACCTGAGGTGGAGATTATTGTGGGCAGGGGGAGATCGTCATAAGGTAATTCCACATGTTTCTACAAGTAATGAGTTCGAGCCATGCCATTCTGATCTTGTTCTGAACTCATTCAAAATTTAGGGGGGGTGGGTCTTTGGTCCAGGTGCCTCTCTATTTTCTATAATTCCCCTCCCTCCCTCTCGTTTAAAACTCTTCCTCAACTTTAACTGAGAAAACTGGAAAACTTTTTGAGGGTTGAAAGGGGGAAGAAAACTTGCTCCCAGGGCTTTTCCACTCCAAGTTCTCACAACCTAGTCATAAACTGATTTCCTCAACCTTTAAGAAATCCTGACATACTACTGTCTTGTGTCAATTTTCATGGGTCACCATGAAAACGAGATGGGTGGCATGAAATTAAAAGAGTTTTTGTTAAACTTGCAGCCTTTGAAATCTTTTAGGTCTAAGGGATGACAACCTTTTTCACTTCCCCAACTTACCCTTTTGATCTACAGTAAATTATTGCCCTGATAACACTCTCCCTTAATCCTATCACTCTCAAGGGAGGGAAATGGAATTCTAAACCAATTCATTTGTTACTCGGTTTAAGCAAGCACAATATACTAAGAAGCAAAAAAAAAATTATAATGATCTTTCTTTAATCAGACTTAATCAAAGCAGCTGGTATCTAGGACTATTATAATCAAATTCAAATTATGTGTCCTACCGCTGTAAAAACCTAAATACAAGATAGATGGAAACATGGATAAGGAAATAAAAAACTAGAAAGCAAGACTGTGAAATGTTTTCTTTTTTTTAAATAAAGTCTTCATTTTGATAATTAAATATCTCTTTTACAAAAAGCATTTTTATATTATATACAGTTTTAACAATTTATATTCCCTACCCACATTTAATATTTCAATAACAAAACTCACATCTTATTAACATGAAACTACTAATGCTATAATTAGTGTTTTGAAGTAATGAAAACATAATCTACTGTGATAATACTTGATAATCTCTCAGATGAGTGAAATCAGCCTGGCTCCAAAAAGAAAAAAACGACGTGCATTAATTCAGAAAATATTTGTCCCAAATTGGCACTTTTTACTCCATATGCCCTGGCTTTTCCTTATTTCAGGAAAGATCATGAAATAACAATTAACAGCAGAGTATGTTTCTGACATAGTAGCTTTCAGCCCTCACAGATTCTAGGCCTGAATATAAAGCCCTTGCCCAGGTGAAGAGCTACAACCCTGAGAGTTACAAACACCAGCGTTACAAACTGACCAGTCGGCCACACACCTCATTTGGAACCGGAAGTACGCAATCAGGCAGCAGCAGAGACGACAAAAAAAAAAAAAGCAAATACAGTACAACACTGTGTTAAACGCAAACGGCTAAAAAAAATAAAGGGAAAGTTTAAAAAAAGATTTGACAAGGGAAGGAAACTGTTTCTCTGCTTGTTTCATTAAAATTAAGATATCTAAAAGCAGCATTTTTCTTCTGCATAGTAAAGTTTCAAAGCTGTATTAAGTCAATGTTCAGTTGTAACCTTTTGAAAGAACCACCATAACGCTTTCTTCAGGGTTACAAACATTTCAGACTTGTGAACAACCTCCATCCCCATGGTGGTTGTAACTCTGAGGTTCTCTGAACTTAGGGCCCACATTTTCGGAATGTGGCTTCTAATTTGGGGTCCCTTAAATTTTCAGGTCCTATAGACAAGAACAAATGGCCATCAGGAAGTTTAGACTTGAAATTAGACAAAGGTTTCTAACCATCAGAGGAGTGAAGTTCTGGAACCACCTTCCAAGGGAAGCAGGGGGGGCAAAAGACCTATCTGGCTTCAAGATTAAGCTCGATAAATTAATGGAGGAAATGGTACGATGGGATAACTTGATTTTGGCAATTAATTGATCTTGGACTGTTAGTGGTAAATAGGCACAATGGCCCGTGATGGGATGTTAGATGGGTTGGGATCTGAGTTACTACAGAGAATTCTTTCCTGGGTATCTGGCTGGTGAGTCTTGCCCACATGCTTAGGGTTCAGCTGATTGCCATATTTAGGGTTGGGAAGGAATTTTCCCCCAGGGCAGATTGGCAGAGGCCCTGGGGGTTTTTCACCTTCCCCTGCAGCATGGGGCACGGGTCACTTGCTGCAGGATTCTCTGCACCTTGAAGTCTTTAAACCATGATTTGAGGACTTCAATAGCTCAGACGTAAGTTGGGGTTTGTTACAGGAGTGGGTGGGTGATATTCTGTGGCCTGAGTTGTGCAGAAAGTCAGACTAGATGATCATAATGGTCCCTTCTGACCTTAAAGTCTATGAGTCTATGAGACATTGACACTTACATTCAATGGTGCAACTGCTAGCACCTCTAAAAATCAAGACTGAGGGGTCTTCAGTTGGCCACGCAGAAATGGAGGTGCAAAAATTGGAGCCATCTTTTGAGCATTTGCGCCATGGTGTTTTCGGGGGCTAATTGTGTTTGTAAGAGCTGTATGACTAGGCATTACCTCTGAAATGCAGCCCTATCTAGGGTGGAAGGTGTTAACCAAAGGGCAAATAACATCGTGCACTACAGTACAGTAGAAAGGAAATTTTGGCCAAAATCACTGAGTAAACACCCACATCTCATTGAAAGTAAGGTCTTCACAAAGCAGGTAGGGAATTGGTTTTTAAGAACTTTTCTGAGAGAATCACACAGAGTAAACACATGGTATGCTCCAGAGTCACCTGAGAAGGATAAAAGGAGAGCTGGTCGGGAATTTTCCATTGGAATGATTTTACAATGGAAAACTCCCTCTTTATAAAATCAGATTTTTCTGCAGAAAAATTTCAATTTTGCTCAAAAAAAAAACCAACCCCCAAACCCTGATTTTCTGTCAGGAAAATCCCTGAAAAAAATTGGCATGTTTGACTTCTCATCCCCATTTGGGACAAAAAAAAAAAAAAAATCAAAACCATTAAATTGTTGATGGGAAGGGATTTCTATTTTCTGGTCAGTTCTAGATGAAAGGCTGGCAGTCTTCTGGGATTTGAATTGGAGGATCCAAGAAGTCCAGATATTCCAAACCTAGGGCAACATTCACCCTGGTGCAGATAGCTAATGCAAGGCTTTTCACACCACTTGTGTAGGGCTGGCATAAAGTGTGTGCTGAGGATAGGTGAGGATAAGGGGCATTCCAGAGAATGAGTTATATAGGATCCAAGTTAAAGCAGATCCATTGCCCCGGAAACACAACAACTAAGTCCTATTGGGGGTTAAGCACATGCCTAAAGTTAAGCTTGTGCTTAAATGCTTTGCTAAATAGGGATAGACTGTTGAATCAAGGCCAAATGCACAAGGTAGATCCACAGAATTACATGAATAAGCTTTTAGGGGACGCACTCTAAAGATCCAAATGAAGTTCATTTTATTATGAAGGAGCAGCCCTGTGTATTCATGATAGTCCCTTGAGTATTTTATTGGCCAGTGGCACACAAATAAAAGTTATGTTTGATGCAGAGCATTTGTCTCTATAATAGCCGAGAAATCGAAATGGAGGGATAGGACTAAGCTCTCCTCTGAACACATCCAAGTGTTGGATTAGCAGGTAAAATGAGAATCACACTTTCAATAACTGTGGAGCATGTGTGAACAAGTGGATACATTCCCAGGGCTTTGCGCGAAGAAGGTTTTACCACTTCCTTTTACTGGGTAATTTCATATTTTAAACATGAGAAAAATAAACCTTAAATACAAAGCATTTGCTTTTAAGCAAATCCAGCCTTATTTCAATGGCTTATGGTCAACATTATCACATAACATGCTGCTATTTACATCAGCAGGCTGGGAGGTAGTTTTCCCCTCTACAACTCTGGAAGTTCTAAAGTTATCATTGCATATTATGTTATTTAATGGACTTACACTGGTAGAAATCATTTATTTTGAAAATCAGACAGTTCACCATGGCTAAGATATTTGTAACTCTCTACAGGATTATTTGGAATGAAAGAGACTATATAAGTGGAAGATATTTTTATATATCACAGAATTTGGTAACTTTCAAGCAGTTTATGATGTTTTGGTACCAGATCACAGGAATATACATACTCATACACCCTCAGACATTCTAAGAGACTGATTCTACACTACATTACTCCAGTTTCACACCAATATACTGCCATTGAAATAAATGGATTTACCCCAGTGGAAAAAGAGAAAAAAGGTAAAGAATCAAACTCTAAGATTCTTAAACAAATTATGGGCCAGAACTTCAGCTGGTATAATTTAGCCTTCTACCTCTATCCTTCATTTTACAGTGTTGATCCTCAACTGGTGTAAATTGGCCTACCTCCACTGAGGTCAGCAGAGACAATTTACACTAGCTGAGGATCTGACCCTATAAAATTAAGGACAGAGATATAAACATAGTCTAGGAATCTTGGCATTGTCAGGCCAAATATGTACACATGTCTGGTTCTTTTCTCTTGTCCTGCAAAGGATGCAGCTTGTTAAATTCCTATCCAGCAAAATATATATGTTTAATGTATGTGATTAATTTCTGTGTTAATGAAGGGTGAAGGACCAAGAAGGCTGAATGAATCTATTTATCCAGAGGCCAGATAAAACCTGTTGCTCAACTAGCTACCTGAACCCTAATGTGGAAGGCCCTAGCCTTATTCAGGGTAAGAGGACAATCAAATTTTTATGCTCATTTAATCCTGTGCCCTTTCGGAGCAAAGGCTAACAATTGTGTCCAATTTTTCCAAATGTTTGGTGTTATGTAACCTAGACGAAGCCATCACACTCCATCTGCTCAGGGCCCGCGGACAAAAATCTGAGCCCAGTAATAGTCTGACACTCCGTGGGGTTAAATCCTGCCCTGAAAGGTTACAAAAAACCACTTGCATCCTAAACTGCTCTTCATTATTTTCTATCGCTAGCTGCTAAATTCATAGTGCTGTAGAAATTTAGCCAATGAATTGCTTCTGTATAAAAGGAAATCCTTTTAAAAGCCTTTCAGGCACTGAAGAGCTGACCATAAGGCTGTTAGCGTTTTGCTCTGATACACAGAAAAATTGATTCTTTTAACAGGTTAAATTATTTTTGTATTTTTCCCTTTTCATGCACAGGAGCTCCATTCTGTCCCCTGGTCACTTTCTTAACTGAGAGTCATTTAGGGGAGCTGAATTGCATTGTTATCTATGCTGCTGTGGTTTAGTGCAGAGTCAGTTTATCTTATTAACGTTACGTTCTTAAAGAGAGTCATTTAAGTGTGACCAAGTGTATTTTGCCAGGTGCCTCTTGCATCTCTATTGGACACTGGAGAGTTGTAGAACGCTCTAATTTGTTTAAGCAGGTCATTTTAAAGCAATATCTCAGTAATTTTCATTGAGTTTAAGGGGCTCTTCTACGTTTTCAAAACTGCTTGAAGTTTCTCTGGTCTTCTAAGGACCGGCAAATATTTGAACAACAAATAAAAATGTTTCCCAGGAAGAAAAGAGAGTGAGAAACAGGCACAGAGGCAGAGAGAGAGAGACACAGACAGATGGAAATGGGGAGTAAAGAAGAGAGTGGTTGCCTGGGTCACACTGCAAGAGCAATGAAAGTAGCCAGAAAAATTTGATTAGCTAGACGAAAACTGACTGTAACCCACTGGGATCAATTAGTAACTTTTCTTTCTTAGATTTAGGATTTTCAAGTTGCCCATGACTATTCTGTGTAATAAAAAACTCTAAAAGCATAAGGACACCTTTGCAAGTTACTGCTGCTTGGAGCAGCAAAAAATTTGATTAAGTAACCCCCTCCCATCGGTGTCGCGGCAGGCATGTTTCTGGCAAAAAGGGAGGAGCCAATGGAAGCAGAGTACATACGGCATGTGGTAGAGGAGGCCAGAGAATACTGGGGAGATGGGGATACACCGGCAGTATGGGCCTGATCCAACATCCACTGAAGTCAGTAGAAAAACCCCCATTCCATTGAATGAGGGCAATGGGAACACATTGGTATCCTTTTGTATTCAGACCTCTTCTCCCTGGCCTTTGTAGGAGATGGGCCCCGGAGGCACAAACTGAGAGAGAGGGTTTTGAACGGCGACAGGAAATGGGAAGAGCAATGGGGAGGCAACCATGAAAAGGAGAGAAAAATCATTCATACCAAAGGAAAACCCAGCCAGGAACACTGGTCAGGGACTGGGGGGATGATACAGAAAAGCCAGTAGTAGCAGCAATGCTTCTGCTATCAATGACAACACTTTGGGTATGCCTAGTGTGCAGCTGGGAGCATGCCTCCCAGCCTGGATAGACAGATGCAATTGCTCTCTTTGAGCTAATACAGAAATAGTAGTGTGGACCTTGTGTCATGGGCTGGAGCTTGAGCTAGCCACCTGGCTACAAGCCCACCTGACCCTTTTGGTATGTATGTATTTTTAGCAAACACTGCATTTGGAAGACTCAGAAACATCTGGCAACTCAAAACCATCTCCCTCAAGACAAAACTGAATGTGTACAAAGCAACTGTTATTACCATCACAACATACAGCAGTGAGACATGGCAACCTACCAAGAAAGATACACAAAAGCTGGATGCATTTCATCACAAATGTCTGAGAAGAATATTGGGAATAACATACAGAGATAGGAAGATGAATGAAGAAGTCAGAAAAATTACTGGGCAAGGCACCCGCTCACAAATAATCTGCAAAAGAAGACATCAGTGGCTGGGACATGTGCTGAGAATGGAAAATGAACTCTTCCCAAATACCGCCCTTGAATGGAAGCCAGAAAATGCAAGAAGAAAGAGAGGAAGACTGCAAATAACATGGAAATGACCAGTTCTGAACGACATCAAGCACTTCAACATGAAATGGAAATGTTTGGAGAGAAGGGCAGTTGACAGGCAAGGATGGCAAATGTGGGTAGCTCAATATGCAGCAAAGCACGGGATGGACTAAAATCTAAGGTAAGCTTGAGCAGAGCTAGTGCATGTGTGTCTACCTACACTGGGTGGCACACGCCTAGCTGCAGTGTAGACACCCTCCTCAGGCCAAATAGTGCTCTTTTGTTGTGCATCTCTCATTGACATCAGTAAGAGTTGCATGCGCTGACTATGGGCATGGCCCAAAGTAATTTATTTAATAATCATAAGGAGGAGACCCCCCTCACTATCATCACCATCACATCATTCATCATCTGTGTGCTTCTTAGCTAGTAGGCATGTTGTTAATTTATAGCTAATTTTATTCTACATGGCTTGCTTCTCGGCCTCTTATCATGTATTTATTGTGAAAAAGAAACATAACACAACATTTGGTGTTTTTCTTTGGGAGGGGGAATCCTAAGACTGGTAACTCACATGATCTAACCTGCCAACTGTTCATTTGTTTTCCAGTGGAACATAAGGAGAGTCTCAGCTTTTCTTGCAGGGCCTCTGAAATGCATTTTAAAACAAATGCAGTACTTATAAAAAATGCTGGACCAGCATCCCTGCAGACAGAATTTCTCCATCTGCATAAAATGCAGAGACTAAGTGAGTAGGGTAAACTCCCACACCCTGGCAAATGGCACAACCTGCTGAAAATCCTGATGCTTGGCAAGCCAGGTGAAAATGATCACCCAAGGACTTTCTGAAGCATATATCTTAAGGTACTTGAGAGTTACAGCAATCCGAGAAGGTGAGCTATTAGTTCATCCCTTGCCAGTGCTGGACTATTCCTCCACATACCTTGGAAGATTATTTCACAGACTAATAAATCTCATTACATCTCTTAAATGGAAGTGAAAGCCAGACAAATTCAAATTAGAAATAAGGCACAAATGTTTAATAGTGAGGGTGATTAACCCTTGGAAGAAGCTATCATGGGAAGTGATGGATTCTCCATTTCTTGAAGTCTTCTGATCAAGACTGGATGCCTTGCTGTAAGATATGCTTTAGTAAAACATGTTGTTGGTTCAATGCAGGAGTAACTACATGAAATTCTATGGCCTATCTTATACAGGAGGTTAGATTGGATGGGCCTCAGAACTGAAGAGACTGGGCCAAATTCTCTGCTGGTTTACTTCCAGAGAAGTCAATAGTGTTATACCGAGCAAGAATTGGACCCATTGCTAAGTGCGGTTCTACTACAATCATACAGAGAGGTACTTTCACCTCCCTAGACCATGACATAATGCTCCTGGGTCATGACATAATGCTCCTGGGTGTGCAGACAAACATCATATTGACTTTTTTTTTTTGTCATCAGCATGTTGCATTGTAAGCCCTTAGCTAATTTGCCCTCTATTCTGAGCCCAGGGATCTCCCAGTATTACTGCTTTCCAGGTATTCCCACCCCTCATTGATCTCTATTTCAGGGGCTTCCCCATCCCTGGTGTATTATTATATATTATTAGATATTTTCAAAGGTTTAATCTCATTTTGTTGCTCTTGTCCACAGCTGATGGCATCACTAACACCTACCGAAGTATGGGGAAATAGCTCCCTGTTCTAGTTGTGTAATGTCATTAACTAAAGTTGGAAGAATACAAAAGCCTAGACTCGAGTCTCTTGGCAGGTAAATAGAGGAGGAAGTGATCTTACCCAGGGGAATTTTCAGTTTAATCTCCCCCAACAGATAAAGCACGACTTGACCTAGAAGAACACTGTGGTTGGTCCCAGTAGATGTGAAAGGGTTAAGTTTGTAAAGCACTTCATTTTTCAGCCACTGGCTATGGTATCCTGGGTAATTACTGCAGCTTAAGCTAGACCACACCTTAGATAAACCTGTAATGCTGGTGTTTAGCGCAAACATTTTCTTTTCTGCAAGCCGTGGCTTGCCTCTCACATATATTTGTGCTCTGTTTCCAACTTGGTTTTTCCTTAGCTAGTTTGTACTTGGGTGAACCAACAAATCAGAATCTGTTGATTTAGCTCCATACCTCTTCACCGTTTGCATGAGACAACCATGCCAGTTATGTGGTAAATAATACCGTGGAAGCCTGATGACTTTATTTTTCCACTACATGGAGAAAGGTGGAGGGGGAAAAAATGAGGAAATAGTTCACATTTCATTTTTCTTAAAAGAGAGAATTTTATTAGCAGGTCAGCAAGACAGCTAAATTCAGATTCTAAATGAATTTACTTTGCAGCTCTTAAACATACATTTTTATTACCTATTAGAAGTAAATGTGGTAGTACCTCTTCAGCGAAGCTAAAAGGAAAGAAAAAACTTTGCAGTCTCCCTACAGTCTAATGACTGGCACGCTGTACAAAATTAATTGTAGCTAAAACCGGCAGCTAATAATGCTGGCTTTTTACATACATTGCCTTAAAACAAAAACTAAATCCTTACACTAGCCCACACTTGCACATAAATACAAGTCCTCATGGGACACAAATGTCTATATTAAAAGTTAAGGAAAGAACAAGATTAACGGTGGGGATCTTCCAAAGTACTCAGTATTGCCCTGACTCTTCTCCCATTGATTTCAATGGGAACAGAATTCAGCTAATACCTGGCAACTTCTGAAAATCCTAGCCTGAAAGGATAGGGGCAGAAGCTATTGTAGATTATCACATATGCCACCAGTGCGATTTCCCACATTGGTGTTTGATTTTTCCTTCACCAAGTTGAGCTTTAGGAACTGTAGGCTCAATTCTGCACTAGTAGTTACTTGCGCAAAACTCCCACCCACTTCTAATTTTGCCTGTACAAGGAGGTCTCAGAAGGCAACTACAGATTCGCCTGCCTCCAAAAGTATTAAATACTTGTTCTGGGATAGTAGTCATATTTTATTTCTTTCATTGTAACAGTGCTCAAATTCTAACACAAATGAGAACAGCTTTACACTTCTCCAGGACCTGTCATCCAGCACTTGGTAAAATATTCATTGTTTAAGCCTTAGCACCCTGTTAGGTAGGTTTTTAAAAAGGGAAAGTAAGACACTTAGAGGTTAAGAGTTCAAAAGTGTCAACTAATTTAGGGTGCTTCCATTTTTTGTGAGCCCAGCTTTTGACACTTTGGGCCAGATTTCCAAAAGTGCTATGTGCCCACCATCCTCATTACTGGACGATTTTGAAAAGGTAGGCCTAAGTGACTAGATGATGGTCACAGAGTAAATCAATGGAGTTAGAAAACTAGGAACTAGGACACCCAGTTCAGTGCTCTAACTAGTAGCGTACAACCCATGTATGACAACAGTTCACAGTGCATAAAATATCTAGTGAAAAAAGTACTATGGACTTGATGAAAATCAACATATCTCCATTGACTTCACACTAGCCTTTACCTCTGAGTGCCTTAGGCCTGGTCTACTGTAGGGGGAGGAGATCGATCTAAGTTACGCAACTTCAGCTACGTGAATAACGTAGCTGAAGTCAACGTACTTAGATCTACTTATCGCAGTGTCTTCACGGCGGTGAGTCGACTGCTGACACTCCCCCGTCGACTCTGCCTGCGCCTCTCACTCGGTGGAGTACTGGAGTCAACGGGAGAGCGCTCAGCAGTTGATTTATCACGTCTAGACTAGAGGCGATAAATCGACCCCTGCTGGATCGATCACTCCAGAGGTAAGTGTAGATATGCCCTTAGTTTCCATATTTGTCCACTTTTCTAGAGAACTAATACAGCTATCCATATTTTCTGAACAGTTACTTTCTCCAAACAATTCTGAGGGTGATTAATTCCTCTTCAACTGCTCGTTTATTAGCTATCTAAAAGGTTTTCTTCTCTAATCTAATATCTTGGCCCTGAACCTATCACCATGTCACTAGCTAAAAGATGACCACAGAGACATGACGACTTGTGACCATGCCAGCCTTAAAGAACAAGCAGCTTTTACATCCCCATAACATGTTATTAAACAAAAAAACAATGATGTTTTGTAGGTTTCTCGATTGTTTTAGAATTGGATTATACTGGTAGAAGGAAAAAATGATTATGCTAATTCCATCCACAGGAAATAACATTCAGGAACAGTAGGACTGAAAAGACTCCTGTGATCTTGTTGCTGCTGCATCACTCCTGTCTATCTCTTTCTGACCCTACCACACAACGCATTCTAGAGCTCATTAAGCCCAGGAATGAAGTAAACAGTCTTTAAAGTGGAAGCATTTTCTGTCCCTACCACAGTAACTATGGGCAGGGAAGTAGCCTATTTCTCTGAAGATTTCTCCTTTTGCCTGGGGAAGCAGTCTCATGCTGCTGGTCCCTGAAGATTTCATGGAGAAGGCCACCTGCCTTATCCTTAAAAATCCAGGATGGGGCATAAGGCTAGAAATTGGGAGTGAAGGGGCAGCTCTGCCACAAACAACCTTTTTAAGGTATGGTCCTGAGACTGGGGGGCTGTGTGTGGGGAAAGGGGGAGAGACCTATTTGTGCGAGGATACCAAATATACTCATGGCTTGTTTGGGAAATTTTTTATTCTTACAGACCAAAAACTTCATGCCAACCAAGCCTGTCGAGTTTGGGTTCAGCAACACATTAAGAGCGAGAACCAGAAGGTCAGGCAATACTGGTATAGCTGCCGAAAAGCTGTATATACAGTAGAACCTCAGGGTTACAAACACCACCAGCATTACGACCTGACCGGACAACAACATGCCTCATTTGAAACCGGAAGCATGCAGTCAGGCAGCAGAGACAAAAAAAGGTGAATACGGTATAGCACAGTACTGTGTTAAACATAAAATAGTAAAAAAATAAAGGGAAAGTTTAAAAATAAAGATTTGACAAGGTAAGTGAACTGTATCCGTGCTTGTTTCATTTAAATTAAGATAGTTAAAAGCAGCATTTTTCTTCTGCCTAGTAAAGTTTCAAAGCTGTATTAA
This sequence comes from Natator depressus, assembly GCF_965152275.1. Taxonomy (NCBI): domain Eukaryota; kingdom Metazoa; phylum Chordata; order Testudines; family Cheloniidae; genus Natator; species Natator depressus. The sequence goes on from NC_134242.1 coordinate 10,123,593, forward strand.
GTCAATGTTCAGTTGTAAACTTTTGAAAGAACAGTCATAATGTTTTGTTCAAAGTTATGAACATTTCAGAGTTATGAACAGCTTCCATTCCCGAGATGTTCATAACTCTGAGGCTCTACTGTAGGTACTTAAATAAGCTTTTCAAAAACAGAAAAGCCCACTAGGACTGCTGACTCCATGTTTTGACTATGGCTACTCCGGTGATTACAGTCTCCCAATTTGGTATTTTTCTGTAGATTCCTGACCTGCCTCTGCTGTATAGTGTTGTTCAATACTTGTCATGTTTCACCCTAGAAATGGCTGCACTTCAGGAGAAGGAGAAGTGATTCCCACATATCAGTCCTGCCAAATGGAAATGAAAAGGCACAGTTTACCCACCCATCCATTATAAAAAGAATAATGTTTTACTCTTCCTTTTTAAAAAAGTTACTCACTCTAGGTGAGTGGAATTTTGCGAGACTGCTGTATGCACCTTGTAAATTGCCTGTGTTCCTATGGTGATGAAAGCTAAGAGTATCTTTTCTAGTTATGATCTAAAACACTTGAAAGGTGAGGAATTTAATGTAAGCCATAACTCTTTAAAAAATGTATGCCCTATGAAAAATCTATTTTCCAAAATTCTAACCATATGAAGAAAGTAGAAGAAACATTTTATCAAATCTCTGCATGGTCTAAGGAAAGCAAAACTTAGATCATACGCTGTTCTTTGATTTTCATGGATTGTGTTTGCAGATTCAGCTACGGACAGGGATATTCAAATCTAGAAGTGATGTTTTCAAACCTACGTGCGTCATTCATAGGCCTCAACTTACATGCTGTTTTGTGCTTAGAATGTGCCATGCTCTGGTTCGCCAATCCAAAATGAATGTCTCAGACTTTTTCTTTAATAGACAAACATAGGCTGGAATACGCAGAATGGGAGGGATAAACAACAGTTAACTTAAACTGCAGGAACCAAATACATGTATCAGCATGGAATCAGTATTAGTATATTATATACTGTACATACACATGACAAATGAGGGAATATCCCTGTGTTAAATTGCAGCGTCATAGGATACAGTGTGGAACTACTGTGTTAAACAGATTTATCACACAACTTTGACCATTTTATCTGCCCTCTGTTCACTCATCCATATCCCCCATTACCAGCTCTAATGTATCTCTGGCATGTGTGATACAGGAGGTCAGACTAGATGATCACAATGGTCCCTTCTGGCCTTGGAGTCTATGAATATCAAATTCCCGAGCATCATCATGCCACTGCCATTCTTTTTTAAAAAATCAGCCTGCCACAGAAATGTTTCTTCCTTTTCCTCCCAAATGTGGAATTTCCCACTAAAATCACTCTGAGCTAAGGCTCTGGGTAAGCAAGATTCAGTCCTACCTCAGTAACAATTTTTCCATGCATAAGAACGTCACTGTTTTATAATTTACTATCTCGCAACCCTGCAGGACTAGGAATGGGACTTTATCCCACTGGAAAGGGGCTGCTTTCCATCTTCTCAATGGGGCCTAGAACTCTTTTTAGCCCTGGAAGATCATAGAATCATAGAATATCAGGGTTGGAAGGGACCTCAGGAGGTCATCTAGTCCAACCCCCTGCTCAAAGCAGGACCAATCCCCAATCAAATCATCCCAGCCAAGGCTTTGTCAAGCCTGACCTTAAAAACTTCCAAGGAAGGAGATTCTACCACCTCCCTAGGTAACGCATTCCAGTGTTTCACCACCCTCCTAGTGAAAAAGTTTTTCCTAATATCCAACCTAAACCTCCCCCACTGCAACTTGAGACCATTACTCCTTGTCCTGTCCTCTTCTACCACTGAGAATAGTCTAGAACCATCCTCTTTGGAACCACCTCTCAGGTAGTTGAAAGCAGCTATCAAATCCCCCCTCATTCTTCTCTTCTGCAGACTAAACAATCCCAGTTCCCTCAGCCTCTCCTCATAAGTCATGTGTTCCAGACCCCTAATCATTTTTGTTGCCCGCCGCTGGACTCTCTCCAATTTATCCACATCCTTCTTGTAGTGTGGGGCCCAAAACTGGACACAGTACTCCAGATGAGGCCTCACCAATGTCGAATAGAGGGGAACGATCACGTCCCTCGATCTGCTCGCTATGCCCCTACTTATACATCCCAAAATGCCATTGGCCTTCTTGGCAACAAGGGCACACTGCTGACTCATATCCAGCTTCTCGTCCACTGTAACCCCTAGATCCTGGGATACTGAATTTTAAAGTCATGATCTTTTCAGCTACAGAAAAGCTATTTCAGGCCAATTATAGAGGTTTTATGACTCTTTCTGAGCCCTGTTCAGTTGCGCTGATAGGAGCTAAGAGAAAGGACTCTACAAGTGGAGGAATTTCTAAATAAAAAAGGACTTTTTGTCAAACTCTCTCAAACATTCCGAAAACAGATTTTCTGCAACTTGCAGAACGTATACAGAATAAAGAATGGGCTTATGCAGTATAAAGGCTTTATCAGCACTCATCTGAGATGAGCTGCATACCCCATTAGTGGCTCGTGAGTCGTACAGTATGTCAAATCCATGCCAATGAAAGCTTTATATCATACTGCCCCATTTTGTGTGTGCGGGGTCCTCAAACACAGATTAGCCAATTATAGTACACTATTGAATTATCTGAATTCCTTCATTTGTAGTTGCACATTTTATAGTATTTTGAAATTATTTAGATTTTATACATGCATTACTTATTAAATGAAGACTACTGCTAAATAAAAAATGATATTATCCATATTACGGCCCCAATTCAGCAAAGCACTTAACTTTAAGTATGTGCTTACATCCCATTGAGGTCAGTGGGACTTAAGCATGTACTTAAGGCTTTGCTGAAATGTGGCCTGTATCAATCTCAGATTAAAGGATATATAAATGGATACCTCTGTTTCCTTCATTGGTTTATGGATCCAAACTGCTCCATGAAGTATCTTAAAGCCACATGGTGTCCCTGAATGACAGTTTGCATTTAGTTAATCTATGGTTAACTAAATAGAAATAGACATAAACACACATGTAGCCAAATAGCTCTGTATTGACTACATAGCTAAGTGGTATCACATGGACACTGTTAGGGACACATTCTGGTATTACTGATAGCTGAATAGGACAATGATCCTTTCAGATAAAGTCATTAGTTACTTACGCTTACTAAAAAAGCTCAAGATCTGCCATTTTCAGATGGCAGTATGTAAAACTCTTCACGGTCTTCTGCAAATTTCCCTCTTTTGACTGCCATGATTGTTTTAAGGATCCATCATTACATATGTGGATGATTTGTTGGATGATAGACAATACCAGTGGATCATGCTTTACAATACAGGAACCCCTCCATTTTGAATAAAGAACTTCAAATACAGATGAAGTATCATAGATGTGCTATCCAGAGGTAACAATTGGGGTAGTATAGGCTTGTTGAATGGGAAGGAAGAGTTCTTCATAAATTATGCCCCAACTGTGCAGCAATATGCATTCTTTCCCCGCAATAGAGAGAAAGGGATGTAGGAACTGTGAGCGATCATCCTCTTCTTTAGAATAAATTCCTCTAGGATGTGCCTTGGCTCCATTGCCCCGAATTGTGAAGGGATGTAAGAAACAACAGAATCAGAGGCATTCAGTAGGAGTGGGCCATGTAGTTCCATTTTTTGATGAATCTAAGCAACTCCAATACATTCGTGGCTGTCTTTGGATAGAATGCTGTGTGCAACATACATAAAGGGCCAAATTCCACTCTCTGCTGCACATGTGCAGTCCCACTGAAATCAATGAGGGTGTAACAGAATTTGTGCTCTACTCTTTGTTATATTTTTAAAGGGAATGCCTATAATTATATCAGCTGCCTGATTTCAAGCAGCCCACCGTCTATTTTGGACATTCTGTGGAAATTCACTGGATAGCCATCACCTTTGTCCTACTGCACAAAAAAGTCCACGGGAAATAAAAGGTATGCGTGCATCACTGAGAAAAGTCAGAATAGGGCCATCTATGTTTACTTGTCCCTGGCTTTCAAATACATCTAACTTTAAAAGCACTTCCCACAAGAATGTTTAAAATGCACTGTATATACTGTCCCTCTGTCAGTTTTGTATAGTTTTCCTTTAGAACTAGTTAAAATAAAATAATCATAATAATGCAATGTGTGTTTACTAAAAATACATGCATCTTACAGTTAGAACTCAGCGTGCATTGAAAGGTGAATCCTCACTGAACTGTGCAGAAATATGACCTCATAACTAGGCAGGTGAAGACACGGTCAGCTACAAAAAACAAACTATAGCGTGAGATGGGGCTTAAAGTCTGACATTTCCCTCCCTTTTGTCCCCTGGCACATGTTTATTTTTTAAAGTTGATAGAGGCTATTAAAAGAAACAAATAATATCCTGAAATGTCCATTGGTTCCAAGCACTGTCCATTCCTGTTCGCCCCGATATGTTTGGTTTGGCTAGCACAGCACAAATAAAGAGCAGACAGTCCCACTCTGTCAACAATAGCAAAATAAAAATAATAGCAAGAACAACTGAAAATTACTGATGGCCTTATATACTGTATCACAATAGATAGATTTACACTGGGGAAAATGTACAGTGGTTTGGTTGTGTACCTAATTCAAATACAAACTTCAGCCTGTGATGTTTTCAATGCCCAGAAAGTTTCACAATGCAGTCGAAACCTCTTAAACTGTGCAGGCTAGTTTCAGAATAAATGTATTTCTTTAGCAGGTTTATTCCCCTGACTGCTTCACTGCAGAGTTTAGCCATTCCTATGGAATCAGTTTGGCATGTACCAGGTGTATCCACAGAAAAGCTTTTGCTCTTCACAGAAAACTAACTGGTGTGAATTTAGTGCTGGTGAAAAGGGGCCACGTAGCCAGGCATGGAGACTGAAATCCTCTATTTAATGAGAGGAAAGATAGTTTGCAGCAGTGCTGGCTTCCCCTCATTACCTTGCCTGTGGAATTCAGCCCTATCCTGAATGGACCACCTCTAAGAATGAGAACACATTTGTTCCATTCGGTCCTTGCCCCTTCTGCTGAGGCTACCCAAGGGTGCCAATTAATGCCAATTGTGGTGGATGTTTGAGTTATGTGAATACATTTCCACTGGGAGCTAGACTACCTGGGCCAAATTTGAAACACTGACAGACATGACAGGCAAATTCAAGTTCAGAGGCAATAGGCAAGGCAAGTTCAAGGTCTTGGTCTTTATCTTCAAAGTGGTCAATGACCTGGACCCAGCAGAGCTAGAAGAGAGTTTAAAGCTCCAGGATGAAGACCATGGTCAACAACTCTGCTCTTCAGGAACAATGGAATTTTCTACCATAACAGTACACATCACTTATGCAGAAGCCAGAGCTTTCCTGGGGGCCAGGTCAAGATTGTGGAATGAACTCCCACAGGAACTAAGGATCATCCTAATCATCACCACCTTCTACTCTAAGTGCAAGGTGCACTTCTCCGACTTGCCTTCTCTAACCAACACAGAGTAGTGTGTACATATTTCAGAAACAAAACAAAAAACTACATTGCACACACAATTGTCCCCCTGGGCAAATGAGAGAGGGAAGGAACCACATGTGGCAAGTGTTAATCATGTCACTTAATGCACTACTGGAAGGTGCTTAGCTACTACCACGATGAGGGCAGTACAAGAACCTACGCAGAATATAATAAGCACCATACTATTACATTTCCAACCCCTGCCCCATATAAAATAGTCTTTTTTCTTGATAACCACTGTATGTGGGAAAGTGCCATTCATTAAGTAGATGAAGGAAGTCATCCTTTACAACTCCATGCACACTACTAATGTCTATGCAATTGCAAGACCATGGAGGAATGTATTCTTAGTACTGCTGTTTACTGACGTGTAGCCTAATGAGAGTCACCTAGAGCCATGTTTAAAATGGTGTTAAACTGAGTGTTTTGTTCAAAGGGAAAGTTTACCAGGATATGTGGCTCCAAATCAAACCAGTAGGGGGCACTCTGCATTGTGGCCCCCACAGCAGGCTAACAGTGACACTCCAGGAAGGGCATGGAGGCAGGAAAAGTGCACTCCATGAATTAAAAAGTAGGGCAGGGGTCTGAGAGAGCCAGAGGAGATGACTAGGCCCTTCAGCATGGTCCACATGGAAACTGGAGATGAGTGAGGTCGAGGAGTGGCTGGAGGGGGCCTCTGACGATGATTTTGTTGGTCAGTGAGGTTTATCATTCACGGATAATTGCTGAAGTCTGTTTATTTCCTGAGATGTACTTTTTGAAGTTTGTCAAGGCCATGCAGAGCATGAGAGGGCTGTTCTTTTGCTCACTGTGGTACAAATTAGGATGAATAAATAAAAGTGACTGGAGGACATTTCCTCTTTGTTGGGCAAACTGTGAGAGAATCAGAATGTAAGGGGGGGGGGGGAGGTCAGGGCAAACCGTGGTTAGGAAGAGCTCTGTAAGCTCTCAGAGAGGAGGGCCTGGCCAGGAGGAGTTAGGGAGCCACCGGGAAAAGTCATTGTAAGTACCTGTTTCAACCTCATTGCAATGAAGTCCTGCTCAGCTTCTCAACCCAAGTCTTTTTGTGCCTGTGTATACATCTCCTCCAACCCTCCTTTCCACGCAGAGCACAACAGGGCTCTAGTGAACATGGCACGGCAGTGTCCACGTATCGTGATGCCCAAATTGCACGAGTGCCCTGCTGTTTCAACCCCAGATGGTAAATCACACTATAGCTTTAAAATTCTACACCGCCACTAACAGGAGCAGCGTCAGCCTCTTTCAATAGCATGTAACGTACAACGGCTGGTCTCTTTCACAATGCAGGGCGAGGATGTTAATTTTGTCACAGTCTGCTCCTGCTGATGCCTTCACGTTCTCTGGAGATGCAGTCACTGTTGATGAAGCAAGGAGCTTGCTTCGAATTTCCACATGCTAAGAGGAGGAAAATCAATCTCAAATTAAGTGCCCTCCTCCCTCCACCCCCCGTTCTCCTTCCAAATGAAAACAAGTGCTCCAGAAGGTCACTGCTGCACTACACTCAGAATCTTACAAGAAAGACATTAGAGAAGAACAAGATCCTACACTCCATCATTACGGTGGGATATTGTAGGGATGACAAAGGAGAGCTCACACATAAGTGGAGAGTGGGCTTTTGCCTTGTATTAGCCACATTCAACTTGTTTGTTCGGGGGGGGGGGAGAAGAAGAAGAAGTGGAACAAGACACGCATGCCTGATGTTGTTAGTGCCTAATATACTGGAAAAATTGTTTAGAAGCAGTTCAACCTTAAAATTACCCTGTAGAACCACCAAGCACTGACACCTGGGGTTTTCTGCTGCATGTGTGTCCATGTTAAAATATACCTATTCATTTAGTATTTGACTAAGTTTGTGGTTTTGAACTGGTTTGACTCACTTGAGAGAAAATCACCCTTCTCCCCTCCTTCTCTGACACTGCTGAGTCCATCTTGCATACCAATTATTTTTATTATCCACACAGCACCTATGGTGGGCAAGGTGCTTGACAAGCAAATAGGGAGAGAGAGTGCCTGCTCAGAAGGACAATCAATGGGCCCAGACCTGCTCATAGACTTCAAGGAAACTTCACACAGAAGTAGCAATTCTGTTTTCATATTACGAATTATACCTGATAGGTCACGCACACAAACTGTTACGAATTATACCTGATAGGTCACGCACAAGAACTGCTGCGAATTATACCCGATAGGTCATGCACAGGAACTGCTGCGAATTATACCCGATAGGTCACGCACAGTTCGAGTCTAGGCTGAGGCACACGAACAAAGTCCACAACTGCAGAGTTCCCAAAGATACTAAGTTTATTATGCTCGAGTGTGGTGCCCCCCTGCTAATCAGGAGAGGACCCCAAATGCAGGTTATACAGAGATTATATACCTTTTAGCAAAGCATGTTGCCCTCGTACATCGGAAACCTTAGCCAATAGACAAACCCTTCCCTTATCTACCACCTATCCCTGCTAGGTACATTCCCCGTGCTAAACCATTACTTCAACTACACAACATGGTCCTAAAGCAGTGCACCAGTAGCCTTTCTTATCAGGATGGGAGGCTCACATCAAGGCCAGGAGGCAGGGAGTTAGGAACAGACTAAGAAAAGAAACCAGGAGTCGAGACAGGCTGGAAACAAGGGGGAGGGTTTTCACAGGAATGCAGTATCTAAGGAACACTCCTCCTGGTGCATGATGTGCTTGCTTTTAGACAATGGTGGACCCCAAACCAAAATGGAGTCACATATGCTAACTTTTCCTTAACATTCACAGGCTCTAGCATACAAACAAAGGGAAGGGGATGGGATACAGCAAAAAGCAGTTTGATTGACCTGTGACATCTCGCATGGGTGTTGCGAGTCTCTTATTTGGCAGGGGTGTTGTGTTAATTATTATTTTGTTATTTACTTATTAATTTGCTGAGTAGGGAAAAAGATAAACTTGTCTAATTTGTTCACGTGTCAGGAGGAAGGAAATGGGTTTGTAGGCCCTTTGGATGAGGTGTGTTTTGAGTACAGACTTAAAAGAAAGTTAGCGCAGCATAACCGGGAGGGAGGCTCTAACTGGACCTAGTTGGGAATTTTCCAACAAAAGGTTTGTTCATTGGAAAATGTTGATTTGTCAAAACTGAAACTGTTCAGGGAAAATAACTCAAAACGGTTATGACAAAGCTCCCAATTAAAAATTTCTTTTGGAAAAAACGTTCAACATTTTTAACATCCCATTTCAACATTTTCTACATGAACAAAACTCCCCTTTCTCACTTTGTTTTAAAATTTTAGTTAATTTATTCCAAAGAAGTTGAAAAACTTAAAAGGCGGAAGTAGCCATGATACATTTTAAAATGATTGTAACAAAATGTTTCAATTGATCTAATAAAAAAAAAATCTGATGATCAAGTCATGAATTTTTTTTTTTGAGATTTTGACTTTTGTTCCATTTCAGGATGGGAAAAAATATTGCAATCTTGAAAACTCTCATAGGATGGGAAAACCATTTCCTGCCCAGCTCTCACTCTAATGTAGGGTCTTGCTAGAAGAAAATACAGTGGTAGGAATGGGAGGTGGAGTCATAGAAGGATACAAGGGGAGCAGTTGGTTGAGTGGCTTGGGTGAAACAAAGGGAGAAAGAAGGAAAGCAAAACGATAGTGAGGTAGGTGGGGGCTAAGTTCTGAAGGGCCCTGAAAGCAAGGACAAAAAGCCTGAATTTCATGTGGAAAGCAGAGGGATGCCAGCAAAGAGAGATGACGAAGCACAGCCCAGAATGGTCGGCAGTGAAGATCAATTTGTGGCAGCCTCCTGGACAGTCTGAGATGCAAAACACAGCAGAAATATTTCTTTGGTTTCAAGATATGTAGATGTGTAATATCGTTGTGCTGTGCATTTTGGATTCCAGTGAACTCAAAGGGGTAGTAATTCCATTGGCTTCAGTAGGGTTAATCCAGATTTTCACCAGCACAACTGAAATCAGAATCTGTCCCAAAATCACAAGTAAATCACGGTTGAAAATGCTGAGTTTCAGCTGCTTTCACATGATATTGGTATAAATTACCTCAGGGTCTTGGTGGACTGGGCCTAGATTTGCTTGAAAGGTTTGATGAGGTTCTACGTTTGCAACAAAAGCCCAAAGTACGAGGAGTTTCATATGGCTTGGGTTTTTACTGTAAAAATTTTGAACACTTTTAACACTCAGCAAGTATGTTGATGCATGCTAGAAAATCCAGGCAACCCAACTGTTAATACTGGTTGTAGTCTGTCTCTTTCCATATCAAAACCATAATTTCTAGCAAAGAAAAGCCCTCTGTAACTTTTAAGAAATTCTAAAACCACCATATTTGCACAGCTGACTTTCATTGTTTGTCCTGCCATGGAAATTAAGCTCTTTCGGACAAGGACTGCTGTTTAGTGTATGTTTGTATAGGGTGGCATTTTCAGAGGAGGTCAGCATTGGCCTAACTCTGCTTCCACTGAAGTAAGTGAGAAAACTCCCATAGATTTCAACAGGAACAGAGTTTGGCCAATGCAGAGAACCTTTGAAAAGCCCACCTATAATGGCCACCACATAAAATCACCCACAATGCCTGACTGAGGCCTCTGGGTGCTATTGCACCATAAATAATCATAATCTGCTAAATTAACTTTGCTTGTCCTCTCAAGGTCAAATTTGACTGAGTCAATGGTAAGGCCTTGCCTGAGAAGCTTTCTTTCTGTGGTTGTCTGTTAGAGTTCATCTGAGGCTTTCTACAGGCTCATACAGTCCATCCTACTTTACAGTTCTAAGAACTCTCCCTTTAGGCAGAGTTCAGCCACCACTTCACTCTTATGGGGCACTCAGATATGATCTCACAGGTGCACAATTCCACTGACTTTACCGGTATTACTTCTGATGATTTACACTGATGTGAGACAAGAATAACGTCTAGCATGTTTTACAGCCCGTAGCAGAGGGGACACACACAGACACACAGCTTAGCTACTTCCTTAATCTAAAATTTCATTTTAGGCTGAAAATATATGTATGAGTATGATGCAGAAAGAGGACTATCACAGCCCATCTCCCAGACAGCTCAGCAGTTTAGTCAAGCCATGCAAGTTGATGGCTCTGAAAGAGGAACATTATTTCCATGCAGAGTCTCTTTAAATTCTTCTCTGATCACCCACATCACAGTTATCCTCAAGTAAGGAGAGTCTGTTTATTTTATTTAATATACAAATTATACTCATTCAGATGTTACAATCATGACCCCTTTCAGCTGAACACTATCAACCGGACATTGTGAAGGACATGATGCTATCTCTCACCAGTGGCTGCTGACCCAGCTTCAGTGCATCTGCATTGTTTAATCCAAGGATATAATTTCAGTTTGAGATCATGTGAAGGGAACAGAACATTAACCACAAACCCATACAGGAGGGGAGCAATGAGCTGTGTTCACCATTCACCCCACAGTTCCAGCAGTTTCTGGACACAGCCTGACAATGTGAATTATGTACCCTAGTTCTCGGTGGAGATAGCAGTTCCTTCCACCAGCTCTCTCATAGTTTCTTATGACCAAATTACTTTGCACACTGGCTTTGCTCATGAGCTCTGAATTGGGTCCCAGGCTAGAACAAAGAAGCTGCATATAGAACTTCCTTTACTACTCCCCCAGGTGCAGGACTCCTGTCATTTGTTACCCTCTAAATTATCTGCAATTATTTTGTTTAGCAGGCTAATATGGGAACTCTGTTTAATGTGACAGAAAGAACAATTTAACGGAGTTGTGCTTTGTATCACGCCTTAGCAATCAGCACGTTAATAAGTCTGGAAGATTGATATCAGTTTGAAAGGCAAAACCTACACAAAACAATTAATTAAGAAAGTTAAAACAAATGAACTGCTCAGGCTGGAATCGGATCCATGAGAGGAGATGGTAAAAGCCCAGAAGGAAATACTCTAATTGAAAACTGGCAGTGGAAGGCACACAGTATAGTTAAATATTATCTTATCAGAAAATTAGCAAAATGTAATTTTTTTATTGGATTTTTACAGATGTTATTTTTAACCACATCAAAAATCCCCACCTCATGGCTATTGGCACAAATTGTCATAATTACTATAATTTGAAGTCTGAGCTGCAGAATGACGGCTCAGATAGCTATCTCATCCTCTGACTTCTACTGTATTAGGAAAGCAGCCGGGAGACATATCTTCTCATGTTTTTTTGTACTTGGTTTGGACTTCATTTGTGTCTATTATCCAATCTCGTTCTTGAGAATATTAAAGAATAAATTCTTTTCCCCTACCTGAAACACTGGAGAAAATTAGGAGGTTAATATTAAGAGAGGTAAAGTCACTTTTAATTAACATACCAATTACCCCATTTGCAAGCAAATTGTTTTATTTCCCTCTGTATGTTTTCTTGGGGAACTCTGCCATATTTAATATATATTCTAATCTTATGTATAATGTACATTAAAGGTGTCTGTATGAGCAAAGTCATAGAATATCAGGGTTGGAAGGGACCTCAGGAGGTCATCTAGTCCAACCCCCTGCTCAAAGCAGGACCAATCCCCAACTAAATCACCCAAATTTTTTTTTCTTTTTGCCCCAGATCCCTAAATGGCCCCCACAAGGATTGAATTTACAACCCTGGATTTAGTAGGCCAATGCTAAAACCACCGAGTTATCCCTCCCCACCAATAGATCCCTTTCTGCTTCTGCAGTGGGCGTTTTGCCATTGACTTCAGCTGGAGCAGAATCAGGAGCTATGATGCCAAATTAAGGAATAGAAAGGAGGGATGGTCCAGTCGCTATGGTGCAGTATCAGTAACTCGAATGCAGCAGGCTGTGAAAATGTACCGTTCACGCAGAATAAAATATTAAGGAGAGTAAGTGCAATTGACTAAGATGGGGAGCATGCAAAGAAAATATAATGCTATCCTTGTCTCTTCATATGATTATTATTTATATAGCACCATTGATGTGCATGGTGCCATAATAAGGGGAAAATGTGCTTCACAAACACTAGTAACTTTGAGTAATCTTGACGCTCACAGGAGCTTATATTTTTTCCTCTCTGCAACTTTTGTTGGTTTTGCTCCACTGTTAATTCATGAGTAAAGTAGAAAAGCAATGGATGGGATTTGATCGACAGAACTAAAAATGAATAACACCTGCATGTGCTGTCAAAATCCATTTCTGAGGTCACTGATCTCTTTTCTACTGGCGGTCCCAGCCTCATATGTCCAGCCCTCCTATTAATAAAATTCACAAATCTACATGGCAAATCAAAATGTCATTTCCACAGTCTACTTAATATTCTCAGAAATGTCTGACTGCTCCTGCAAAGCCTTTATCACGTGAGTGGCCCTCAGTCACGGAAATAATAGTCCCAATGGGACTGTGAAAGTGCAAGGAGAACTATTCTAGTGAGTAAAAGCTTGCGGCTTCAAGCCCCATGTGATCTAGTGCGCCGCTGATAAAAATGTAGGGCCGGATCGCGATACCCTTATTTAAATAGAATAGTACCTCAGAGCCAGATTTTTAAAGGTATTTAGGTGCCTAAAGATGCACCTACTGGGATTTTAAAAAATGCCTAGACACTAAAATGAAATCAATGTAAGTCAGGCAACTAGGCGGTTTTGAAACCCCCACTCTATGCTTAGCTTCCTTTTTAGGTACCTAAATACCTTTAAAAATCTGGCTCTTACTCCCCAGGCAGTCCCATTGACTTAAATGGGACTATTCAAGAAGTGAATTACTACTCAAAGAGAGTAAGGGTATTACAAAAAGTCTTACTTCTCTGCCTAAGGCTTTCAAATGTGCATTTACTCTGCATTTTTGTATGATCAAGGTTAACCCAAGCTTGTCAGAATTTCTTTCTTTGTATATAAGCAGTTAGCTCAGGCAACAAACCACAAAAATGCTTTAACTGCGAGTCAACTAAGTAAGATCTTTAATCTAACTGAAAAAATAATCTGTGGGAGGAAGGAATAGAGAATTTTTGGCGCATATTTACAAAAAAGCTAAGAAAAAACAGCAAAAAGCACAGGGATCAGGGGAATGCAGACCAGACAACTCTACAAAAATGTCATTTCTATAAACTGTCGGATGAGAATTTAAAAATAAAATAACATGTTGCCCTTATATAGTGTCTATCATATAGTAATCTCATCGCAAATTACAAACATTAATCACAATCCTCCTGTGAGGTTTGCAAATATCATCCACACTTCATTCATAGGCACAAAGCGATTAAATGACTTGCCCGGGGTCCCACAGTAGAATAAGGAATAGGACATATGACTCCTAACGCCCTGCTGTAAGGCTACTGTCGTACAAGCAACGGGATATGGAAGATGAGCTAGAAGAACAATACACAGCCCATCAAGGTTATCCACAGGTATTTATGTAACCTGACTATCACCTGAAACCTGTGAAGGTCATATGATGGATAGATCTAATATCCCTCGTATATTGCCAACATCCCACAGGTGTGTAGAAGAGTACAGTATGTAAAAGGAATACAATTGTGTGGATGGGTGCCAGTAGGAGATGATGTTTCTAAGTCCATAATGTGTTCATTCCACAGTGCATATCTGTATCCATTTCATATTTAGGGATTAGATTTTTTTCCCTCCCCCAGTAGCTTCAAAGATATTTGAGCGTTAACGCCCTGCCTGAGCTGACACTAAGCTCAAAGACGCTTTCATCTCCTTTAAATCCCTGCTGAAGACTGACTTCTTCTGCCAGGTCTACAAGACATGAGGTGAGGAAGGGCCTGATCCAGCACATACGGAAGTCAATGAAAAAAACCTCCCACTGACCTCAGTGGGAATTGGAGTGGGCCCTTTGCCATCTTATAAAGGGAGCTCTGTGTCTGTCTGGCAGGCGGGGGCTATATGAAAGGGAAGGAAGGAAGGACACTGGAGCTGAAGGTGGGTGGGAAAATGAGAACAGTTTAATTGTGGAGGAAAGGATGGGAAGCTAACAAGCCTTAACTTTAAGAAGTTTAACTTAACCATGTAGATAATAAGCTGTGTGCCTGTCATCATCCTGGTCACTTTGCTTGTCCATTACAGCCCTTTACCCTACCTTCTATCTATCTTTGTGTAGACTCTTTGAGCAGGAACCATGTCTTTCCCTGGAGCTGTAAAACATCAGTGCATTTTTGGGGTGCTACCACAATCTAAGTAATAATAGTAAACATCTGTGCAGTTTAAAGATCTATGAAAGGTCATGCTAAAGAAGGGCTAAAGGTTGCAAGGTGAAGTTATATCCGGCCAGCGGGGTTTGTGTTTCACAAGCAAAGCATAGAGCACAGTAGGAATAGGAGCAAGCCTACACTACAAAATTAAGTCGACCTAAGTTACATCAACATACAGCCACTGCAGTAATTGAATCGGTTTTACACATCCACGCTGCGCTCCTTGTGTTAGGGGTGTGCGTCCTCACCAGGAGCACTTGCACCAATTTGACTGCCAGCTTGGAGCATTGTGGGATGGTTTCTGAAAGGCAGCACCAGTCGACGTAAGCAATGCAGGGTCTACCCTGACACTGCATTGACCTAACTGCATTGACTTAAGCGCTACCCTCTCATGGAGGTGGAGTTATTAAGTTGATGTCATGGGCAAGTTACCTCGGTGGGAGCAACATTTTACTGTATACGCTTACAAAGTTAGGTCAACGTAAGCTGCCTTATGTTGACTTCTCTCTGTGGTGTAGACCAGGCCTAAGTGAACAGAGAGCCTTTTTTGAAAGTGAGAAAGTCAATCTCTTTCGTGATAGCATGAACTATATCTCAGTGGTGTCTCGCTCCCTTTTTTGGAGGTACCCAAAATAGACCCACACATTATATAATAATAATAATGAAAATGACAATAGACAGATTCTGGAGGGAATGTCGTCTCATTGCAAGGGCCTTGAGGGTAGGGGAATGGGAATAAAAAGTAAAACACGGAACTTTTGGGCTCCAAGAGAGATGTAGAGAATCTCATATAGGGGATGCTGGAGGGGTGGAACAGATATTACTGCACCACTATCTGTATTATATCATGCGTCTTTCCCTGAAGTTTATGCTTCGTTACAGATAACTATCAAGCAGACTTGGGCAATTGTTGCACCAAACTAGTTCATACCTGACAGATCAGGAATGCAAAATACAATCTCTTCCTAGCGACAGAAAAATTGGTGCCGAGAAATGGGATTAAGCTGTTTTGCTGAAGAATACCTTAAATATGTTTCTATGCTGCTCCATTTTCTTGTTAGATTTTTCTCTTAGGCACTCTTTACTTAGAAATGAGTGCCCTTCCCTGTTTGGAAATATAGAGCCATACCCTGCAGCCTTAACCCAGGAATGCAGCATTTGGCCCTTTAACTGCAATAGCTAGTGTCTAGGCTAAATTCAGCCCTTCTGTAAACAGGCCTGAGCAGTGATGAGCTGCCAAAATCTTAACAACCGGTTCCCTAGAAAAAATTCTGATTTAAGGGATGTGCCCCAGTATGTATTTTTTGTACCAACAGGGTTACCATACGTCCATATTTTCCCGGGAGGAATTTTTAAAATTTAAAAATTCCTCCCGGACGGCAATTTAAGAACCAAAAAGCCTGACCTGTCCGGGAAAATACAGATGTATGTTAACCCTGCCTAAAGTACTTTTTTAAAAAGATGGGCCTGAACTAGAAATGAGCTCCGTTTCACATGTGTGGGTCCCCGCCACTCCCTAGGGGTGTGCTAGGGTGACCAGATGTCCCGATTTTATAGGGACAGTCCCGATTTTGGGGTCTTTTTCTTATATAGGCTCCTATTACCCCCCACCCCGTCCTGATTTTTCACACTTGCTGTCTGGTCACCCTAGGGTGTGCACATGTGTGGGTCCCAGCCGCTCCCTGCCCCCTCATTGAAGCAGGTGTGCAGGGTTACTGCCCTGGGACCTGCAGGGCACCAGTGGACGTGGGACCAGCTGCAGACAGGGGCGTGGGGCAGGGCTAGCTGGAGGCAGGGGGTGCGGGGCTGGCTGCGGGCAGGGCAGGGGGTCTGGGGGTGGCTGGAGACAGGGGCTGGCTGTGGGCCGGGGGTGCGGCAGGGGCTGGTATGGGCAGGGGGTGCAGGGGTGGCTGGAGACAGGGGCTGGTGCGGGCCGGGGGTGCGGGGATGGCTGGAGACAGGGGCTGATGCGGGCAGGGGGTGCAGGGCTGGCTGCAGGCAGGGGCTGGCTGCAGGCAGGGAGTGCAGGGGTGGCTGGAGGCAGGGGCTGGCTGCAGGCAGGGGGTGCAGAGGTGGCTGGAGACAGGGGCTGGCTGCAGGCGGGGGGTGCAGGGGTGGCTGGAGGCAGGGGCTGGTTGCAGGCAGGGGGTGCAGGGGTGGCTGGAGGCAGGGGCTGGCTGCGGGCAGGGGGTGGCTGGAGACAGGGGCTGGCTGCGGGCAGGGTGGTGGGTGCTCATGGGGAGAGCGGCTCGGAGCAGCCCGAGCAGCAGGACGCAGCCCAGGCTCAGCAGAGCAGCCGGGGACCCGCCAGGCAGCAGCGGGAGCCCCAGGGCCAGGGGTCGGGGGAGCAGCAGCAGGGCTCATGCCCAGGGTCAGGCGGCAGCCCACTTGGCTCCTGCAGCGCAGCGCCCCCGGTGGCCAGAGGAGGAATTACATCACTTCCCGGCCAGAGCCCATCAAAGCCTCAGCGCCCCCTGCAGGGAAGCGGGTTAACAACCGGTTGTAAAACTGCTTCAAAAATTAACAACCGGTTCACGCGAATCGGTGCGACCCAGCTCCAGCTCACCACTGGGCCTGACTCCATTAACCTCAGTGATTTTGATCTCCATGTTCAGAGTATTTATATAAAAGTCCCAGACACTACAATGCTGTTGACAAGGCTTTTTTAAAATATTATCCACATAAAACAGAACATGCTTTATTGCAAGAAAATGTAAAATACAATAACCAAGGTGAAGTTTAATGTTTTCATCTGGTAACATTTTCTTACATACCTAAGTGACTTAGGAGCCTTTTAATAAATCACTCGGATATTTCTGAACTTTTTGATCATCATCACTAAATAATACGGTGAGCCGAAGGTCTGTGGTGTGAGCTGCCTCTCATGTGTGATTAGCTTCTCTCAGCTCTAAACTGTATGGCGACTCCTGGTGAATGCTGTCAACACCTTCACTGTGACATGAAGATTTAGGCCATGCTTTCAGAATCGATAGGAAAGAAAGTCAGACTTGGACCCAAATCCCCAGCACCTCTGGACTTTGGCTAGCTTTCGGATTAGATCCAGGTCAGAATTTCATGGCTTGGGCCTAGCTTTACAAGCTCACATCCAACATCCCCCCAGACTTGGTAAAAATTTGGTTCTGGATCTATTGTTTTTGTAGCTTTTGCAGTGTTGCCAACTCTTGCAACTTTATTGAATGTCAAGAAGCCGATTTTATTGCAAGTCTCAAAATTCCGCGCTCCTGGAATCCTGTGATTAAGTGAGAATCTCAGCTTTCATTTTTCCCATAGGTGAGTTTCTAGCCCACGAGTTGCAGAGTAAATCCTGAAAGCATGATTGTAGTATAACCTGCACGCCCGCAAGCCCAAGCTCAAATACTCCAAACCTAGCCAAGGCCCTGGTGACGCGACAGCCTCCTTCTCCACTACATTTTCGGAGGAGAAACGGGACTACATCTTATTTTTATTGTACCAGCTGAATTCAGAATGTGTGTGGGATTTTTAAAAGCTCCCAGGTGAGTTAGGAGCAGAAGCCTTACTGACTTTTCATGGCATTTGTGCTCCTAATTCACATAGAAAAATCCCACCCTGTGACAGTAAAGAAATAGCAATGATTTACTTCATGAACATAAAGGACATGAGCCACCTGGGAGTGGGAAACCACATAGTTTAGGATTTTATTTTTTTTAACTTCATTTAGCCCTTTCTCACTGTGCCTGCTCCTTCTCAGGGAGTTCTAGTATCTAATGGATTAGTAGTTATTGCCACTGATTGCTCACACCTGCAATTCAGACTAACTCCTGTTCCGCTTTGTGCAATCAGCCATACCCAGGTAAGGCCATCAGCTTCCAAAATGACAATCAAACAGAGACCCACCTGACGGGTCAGACCAGACACCTGTGAGGGAGATGTAACAGCAAGGAGTATGTTGGCAGGGAAGTGAGAGGTGGGATTACCCCATTAAAACTGCTAGTAGACTGCTTAGAAGAATGGGTGGACGTTTTGCAGAAGGGGAACACTAAATGCTGCCAGTGGATACATTACAAGCATCTGATCCAGCAGACCGCATTCTGGTAAAACTCCCATTAAAGTCAATGGGATTGTGCTGAAGTAAAATCTACAGGATTGCATCCCATAAGTGGGAACTGCACTCTATTGTCTTCAAAATGGGAAGCCAGAACTCTTATAACTCTTATAAGTTGAGTTTATTTCTACATTGAAGGTATAGGAAAACACTGTGGTAAAATCTACCACCATTGCCTTTTTGAAAAGGCCTCCATGGTATAAATGAAGTCCAAGGGTCCTGATTCTCCACTGCCAGGCACCCTCTGTCATTATTTACACCGGTGCAAAGGGACTGTAAAACACTTGCTGATTGGAGCTAGAGGTTTAAAAAGTAGATCCCACAGGAGAGTTTGATGGAATTCTGAGCTTTCTCTTCCACGGGAGCACCTACAGGCGTAGGGCCTCATTCTCCACTGCCTTGCACCTTGTATAGTCATTAACAACTGTGGAAAGTGTAAAATGCTATCGCTGGTGTAAATGAGTGGAGAATTCCTAACTGGCAACATTTTACATCTTCCTTGCACCAGTGTAAATGACTACATGGATGCAAGGCATGGAAATCAGGCCCATTCTGCCTCATGCAAATGCAGGGTCTTCAAGAGTCCATAGGGAGGGTGGCCACCGCTCTACCCTTTGAGTGAGTACAGAGTGTGAACCCTTATTGCAACCTTGAACTTGCCAGCAGAGCTGGCCTAAAGACCTCCAGCCCCTCCCCAGCCCCTCCGGTCTGGGCATCTAGTGTTGTGTATGGTGCTAGGCTTGCATAGTCCCTCTCTGAGCACAGGGAGGGTGACTGTGCCCAGCCTATGTGCAGAGGCACAAATGAGGGTTGGGGAAAGTTCCTTGTACCTTTTTCTCCTCTCCAAGCACACCTAATGAGGACAAGGCATCATCAAGTCCTTAGAAGATAGCTGGTTCCCAACCACACAAAAATCTCTGGATACACAATAAGGCATTGTCAGTTGCTCCTGGCTGTTGGATGTTATTTTGCTGCTAAAAGTTTTTTTAAAAAATAATTAGCATCATTCCGACTTTGTAATAGAGTATTTTATCAATCAAGTACAATACTGAGCGTAATTATATGGCTATAGCCAGAGATTACACACTGTGTCAAATGGCAGATCACATTGAGTAAAGCATCGAGTTATCCTGAAATTGTTCAGTAATAGATGAGACACACAGTTTGTTCTCTCACTGTGTGGTCTCTCTGTTTGGTGAGCATTTTCCAGCTGTTAGCTTCCTGACCTGCATACCTGGGATAGGCTCTCTCATGTTTATCAATCAAGCCTGGGGAACAGAACACCTACCCTGGCTTCCTGCTCCAGCCAACAGGAAGTGAAAATTAGCCCTCAACTATTCAATCTTTAAAAAAAAAAAAATCTCAGAGGTAGGAAATGAACAATATCCTTGTATGAAAACAATGAATAAAACCTAGGCACCAAGGTCAAATATGCATCCTGGGATGACTTGTTTTTGAAACCCATTTACCTTTGAAGTGGTCACCCCAAAAATATCAACACTCATTTACCAACACTTAACACAGGATGGTGTTTAAGTTACCAGTTATTTCCTATACTCAGTATAGGATATAAATTTCACAGGGAGATTTTTAAAGGCACCAATAGAATTAGGGTGTCTTAGCTATCCTCTGTACCTTTGAAAATCTCCCCCTCTGCACCTTGGATACCACTGTGTGGCAACTCTTGATACGTCAACTTTTAAATGGGGACCATAATATTTTAATGGAAAATGAACAAATATGTCTAGGTCCAATCCAATGGGGCCTGATTCTCTGCTTCCTTGCACTTATTTGCGCCTGTGAAAAGGCAGTGGAAAGTTGTCCTAAAATGTTACTAACTCTGCTTCAGTAGCCCTTGTGCACTCACTTTGTACAAACGTAAATAAGAATACAAGTTGCAAAAGCAGAGGAAAACCAGGTCTTGGGAGGTTTGCTGGAGTATGGACTGCAGGGTTTGGATTTCTCTTTTGCTTTTTCACGGGGGGGGGGGGGGGGAGGAAGGAATGGTCAAACAGCTGTAAGCATACAGGGAGTTTAGAATATGCCTTTGGGGCCATGCATTTAGTGCTGCCTGATTT
Source organism: Natator depressus (assembly GCF_965152275.1). Taxonomy (NCBI): domain Eukaryota; kingdom Metazoa; phylum Chordata; order Testudines; family Cheloniidae; genus Natator; species Natator depressus. Next base: position 10,144,468 of record NC_134242.1, read on the forward strand.
TAAATTGTGTTTTTTTCTGATCTATCAAAACTTCTTTGTTTTGCAACAGTGGGGTAGAAGTTTCATGAAAATGGGGCTTCTTTCAAAATTTCCCGGAGGACTCATGCTGCCAATAGCTAGGTCTTCTTGCAGAGAGAATTTATGGAAAGTAACACCACTCTGAGCTGTATTATGGTACCTCCTACATAGATTTCCACATGGATATTCCAAGGTGCTCTGACCCCTCCTTGAACTCTAAAGAGCCCTTGCTCTGTGCAACCCCAAAAGAGCCAGAACAAGGAAGGGGGAGCAGTGCCACGGAGGCAGAGCTCTCTTCATGAGGACTGATGGGGTATGATCCAGCCATCAACTGTCATTCAGGATAATGCTAAGCGACTTCAATGGGGGTTTGCCTCAGTAAGTTATGAGTAAAAAATGAGAGCATATTCGGCCTGGTTCTTATATGGGTGCACAACTGGTGGGGGGCTCGAGGAGCTTCCCCAACCCTTGTATGCCAGGTAGAATTGCAGTCCCTGTGCTCTCCTGCATGCCCTTCCGACTCCCTTAACATAGCTTAGGATCCCAAAGGAGCTGGGGAAGGGTGAGGAGGAGGCAGGATCATGGCAAAAACCGAGAGAGGTGTGGCATACATGCTCCCTCAGCGTGGTCCAGGAATGGTCCCCTTTGGGTAAAGCAGCTTCAAAGCACACCTAACTATGGTCTGTGTGCAAATGGAGCAATCTAACCCACAGTAAGAACTTCAGGAGGTGGCCCAGAGAAAGTTATCTGCATTAACATTTTCTCATTATATTTCCTTGCAGGTTAATTCTTCTGGAAGCAATTTGTTAACTAACCTATGATAGATAAATGCTGTGTCCCCCTCCCACCTCCACTACTCTCCCCCATTCCTTCAAACACTAAGATTGATTTAAGCTTTTGAGTCAAATTTCACAATTGGCTCTAAGACTAGTGACATCAAACAAAGGCAGGAAGGTATGCTGCTTGCTTTCACTTCATGTTTTATTGTGGTTTTATAGAGCAAATAGTTTGGAGAGATTAAGTAAGATGAAGTCATCCAAAAGTAGGGGGTTTTTTTCTCCCTCATCATGCTACACAAATGTCAGATACTCCTGAGTTCTGATACTAATGTTCTGCAGGAATTCAGCACTGTGCATCAAATATGAAACTGCCGGCCAACTCTGGGAAGCTGAGTACCTGCAACTCCCACCTGTAGCAATAGTCAGCCTAATAAAATTAGATCACTAGCCAAGGAATAATTATGAATAATAAAATTAATAGATTTTAAGGCCAGAAAGGACCAGCATGATCATCCAGTCTCACCTCCTGCATAACACAGGCCAAAGAACCGCACCCTAATTTGTATGTGGCCTGTGATGAGTCCTAGCTCCCAGCCTGCATGGTAGTTGGCTGAGTGGCACAGATATAGCACATTTCAGAATCACATGGCAAGCATGGAGTCAAATTACTGCTCGCATTGTAGCTGTCACAGCACTGATTTGTCGGGCTATTGAGATAATGATACTTTGCTTTTATATAGCACTTTCCAAAGATCTCAAAGCACTTTTCAAAGTGAGGTATGTATCTTTATCTTACATATGGAAAAACTGAGGCATAGAGGAATGGGGTGACTTGACCAAGCTCACACAGCAGGTCAGAGACACAGCCAATCTCCCAATCTACTGCATTTGCTACTGGACCATGCTGCCTCTTTATAATGGATACCTACTTTGTACAAAACCTCAGTGCACCAAAACGTGCCAGTACAGTTCAGCAGTGACTGGAGGTGGTTGAACAAGAATTCAGACAGTGTATTATTTGACAATTTTCAATCCAATAACTTGTTTACCAGCTCAATTCTTGTGATATTTGATCCAGCTTTATAGCTGCTCAAATACCATTCTATTTGAACAAATACTGGCCAAATCCATTGATTCATCAAATACTATATTTCATGAATACTATCCAATCAACTCCAGTAGGGACTGAAAACTGGTGGCCCGCCATGTGAAAGGATATGGCGGTCTCATACCAATTCCTCGACTGCCATCACAACCAGCACTTACCATGGAGGTCAGGGACTGAATTAACCTCCTCGACCGCCAGACAAAAGCCTTATCGCCAAAGCACTGGAGGAGAGGATTGGGTGCTGAGACACCTTAAAGCATCCGGGTTGCTGATCAATGGAACACCAGTGAAATCAACTTCTGGTGGCACTACTAATTTGCTCTCCCACAGAGAAGCATTAATGCTTTGTAGGGAGAGAGCTGGAGCAAAATCCGTTGCCTTCAGAATGATGTGAAGGGAGGGAAGTGCCACGTAGACATTGAGCAATGCATAATCCTCCAGATTTGTAAAACAAAAATGTTAGTGAGGTAGATCACAGATGAACTTCCATAATGTTTCTTATTACCAGGCAAAAACATTGATGGGAAACTGCCTAACCTGATTATCTACCTATTGCATTGGTTAAGGCTCACGGTCTTAGTTCTCCCTTCCCCAAATTGCTCTCTATTAGTGTATACAGCTGAACATATTCAACCTAGAAACATGCACAGCAAGTAACGATATTCAAAAATTTGAATATGTTGCTATTTCTCTGCCATGCATGTTGCAGGGCCTCAAAGCATTCGCCTGTGTATCTGTCTCTGACTCGCTTGTCACCGTGGTATCCGAACACCTGTACCTATTGAAATGCTGCTGCTCCATCACTTCTACACCAAATCCCAGAGTGCTTGTAAATCAGGGGTGCATTCATTGGCATGACTTGATAATTATCCCCCACAGAAACCGCCCCTCACATTAATTTGTCACCTTTTGGCTCTTTCTTGCACATGTTGCTAAGAAATGAAGACGTCAGTAGATACAGTCCCCTGAATCAAATAAAGGGCCTTGGGTATTGGGTTTTAACTTTATTGTACTGATTAAAGAGTTTAAAGGAGTCTGCAGTATTTCCTCGCTCTATTGCATCAGGGGGAAGGAAAAGGCTTCCATCTACAGTTCATTAAACACAATTTTACCTTTGCATCTCCTGAATGAGAAGTTAATAGCATCTGGTTTCAGCAAAGCAATCTCAGCGTTATATTTTAGGATTGCAGTTTTGCCAACAAATATGCTGAAATCAAGAGTATACTGGGCAGTGATTTTGAAATTAATTTACATCCCAAGTCTGTAAATTAATGTGCTGTAACACAAAGACAGTCCCTTGCAGTGCTTCCTCCTCAATGCAAATTACACACATTGTTAAAGATATTTCAGTGTAAATTGATTGTGTTACTCGTGTTCAAGTTCAGTGCCACTTTGTAACTTTCAATCACAGCATCCTCTCTCCTCTGAAACAGATTAAAAGGTCTAAAAGAGCAGCATGATAACAGAGATAGGAATGGGTTTGGTTTTTGATACAAAAAAAAGAGTGTTTTCCCAGACTTTTACTAAACCTTATCCACTCTTGTCAGTCAGGGCAGACAGTTGAGAGCAATATTAGAGGAGGTAATTGCACGCATCAGTCAACAACTTTTGTCCCATAGCCACTGAGATTTACAGTAAAAGAGGCACAGGAAAACATTGTCCTGGATTAAAGGCAAAAGATCTTTCTCCAGTTGCTCTCTACTCACCAGCTGTTGTGTTCAGCTGTGGGGACAGAAGCTGCAGTAATATCTATAAGGAAAATCTACGCTTTTTTCTCCTCCAGCTCTGAAACAGTTGACTCTTTGCTTTTAAAGTGAAACTTTATCAAAAAATGTTTTATCTTGTCATCTGGCATTAAGTCATTAATCATGTGTGCACAGCATTTTACTAGCTCTGAATTTTTGGGAAACGCCTTCATTTAAACAAAAAAAACCCAACAACTATAATCTCTCATTCTGACAATTAAACATCCTTTCTCAATCCTTTGATCTTATTTGGAGTAACTCATGAAAAGACTCGCAGTAGCTGCTTAAATAAACAGTGTGGAAGGAACAGACATTTTATTAACGTTTGATTGTAAATCGCCTGCAGCAGCCCACATGCTGATAAGAACAGTTGCTGCACTGTCAAAGCGTACAGTACCTGTTACTGTTACAGCAAATTTGTGGCAAAAAGCTTCCACTGTGTATTGTAAATGATAGAATTAGTTGCAAGGGTAGAATTAGATTGGATCAAAATTGAAGGGCATTGACCAGAAAATCAAAGGCGGAATTAGAGTGGATCAAAAAGAAAGTTGCTTAGTGTCATCAATTACACCACCATTTTTTGGAGGAGATTTAAAACTCAGGTTTTGATCATTGTGGCCGTTAGTGGAATCCATTGCCTTTTCCCTAAGTCTATTTCTTAGCCCCGGTGTCCTGGCCAAATCCAAATACAAGCAAAGAGGTGGTGTCAAGACAGATATTGCAATTTTAACTGATTGCCTGACTTCTGGAGCAAAATCCTGCTCTTACTCATGAAGTTAGTAGTTTAATCCAATGGGACGAGTAGAGAGAATAAGCAGTATTTGCTCCTGCATATTTAAATTCTCAGCCTTAGCCTCGCATTAATGATGCTTTTTGTTGGAGGGTTGGGGGAGAAAGCCTTTTAAAACAGCTCATTTGTAGGTACTTTTAAAAAAAATTGTCCTACCAAAGATTTACATAAATGATGGAATTCCTGAAGGGTTTAAATATGTGAAATGATATTAAAATCAATAAAGTATTACCATAAGTTGTTGTTTTCCCCATACACTATTTTTTCACCTTTCAGGTAGAAAAAAAGTTATAGTGATAAAGGAATTATTTTGAAATCAACTCAATTCACATTAATATAATCGTTCAGAAAGAGTCTCCTTGGCATCTCTGCTGAAATTACAGAGAACAAGCTAGTGAAAAGAGCACTTAAATCAACGTACTTGTTGCTTAGATTTCTGTACTGTGCTCAAAAACTCAGCCCTTTCTAACTGGTCACAAAAAAATAAAATTTAAATACCATAAACTCTTTTTCAAGGTTACATTGAGGCTCATTTATTGCAATCTTGGAAGATATTAATCCAAGGGTAATCACAAAGCCACTTTTAATGTCACATCATAGTAAATAAATCACATTTCTATTCACAATGAGTCTGAACCAAACACTGGACCAAATATCCTTGAACTTTTTGGAAATTTTAATTCAAATACAGATCTTAACCAAACTTCATTGCTGACTCCCAACCTTATGGACTGAACCAAAAATCACAGACTCAAAACAGCCTTGAACTGTGAGGAAGTTCAGAACTAAATTTGAATCCCAAATGTGATAGATAAGAGCCTTCCTATTTGTTTTTTCCAAGAACAGGTCAATAAGACATTTAACTGTAGAAAACCAATATTCATGGCAATTTTCAGCAGATATTTTGCTTTGCTTTTCATCACCATCTTACCAGGCCAATAGCAATGAGTTCTGTAGTGAGTTAGGCCCTGAACCTATGAGGAGCTTGACCATTGATGGCAGTTGAATATACTCACAGGATAGGGCTTTCGCTCTCCAGAGTTCAAAACCTCCGCTACTGCAGGTAGGCTGAACTAGATCCACCACATAAAATTAAGAAGCAAAACTGAGATGCAGATTTCCAGAAGTGTGCAGTTGTAAAAAATCTGGGCATATTGGCATGCCCAGTTACCATTCTTGCACACCACATGGAGAATTCAAATAGTTGCTTATTTATGTGTGCAATTACCATGGTTGCATGGTAACTGCGTGCATAAATTATGCACATAAATGTATGCACTTAAAATCTGATCTTAAAAGTCTACTGGCAAAATAATGTATGAACTGAAGGTTGTATGATATTCAGAGGCAGCCTGGTTTAAGTGGACTGAGCTCAGAGCAGAGAGCCAGAAACTCCCAAACTCTAATCCCAACAGAGCAACTGAATAAGCATGACTTTAGGCAAGTAACAACTTCTCAGTGCCTTCGTTTCCTCATATATAAGATAGAGGCTGTACTTGGGGCTGTTTTATGTATTAAAAAGTTAATGCTAACAAACCCATGCATTTAAAAACAGAGAGAACACTCATACATTTTCTTGCATAATTAAAATTTATCTGAGTTCAATCCTATGCTATTGAAATACACTGATAATTAGATACAATGGTTCTGCAGATTTACAAAAGAAGCTGAATGTAGGCCTGATTCAAAGGTAAAGACCTATCGCCTTCAGTGGGTTTTGGATAAGGCTCTGGCTTAGGGACTGATGTCTTAAGGTCTAATTCTTTTCTTCTACCAGTTTTAACACCATTGTAATTCACTTGTTTCTGTGGAGTTCAGTCCTTCTGATTATCTACACACCATCATCAAAATGGTTGCGGTGAAATACGTGCTCAGCTCAGCTCAAGGAGCATCACTTTTACTGAAGTATGGGACAGATACAAGCCAAGTAAAGTTAAGCAATTAGGAGGGGCTCCGACTCCTATTGAAGTTAATTACTCCTCAGGGTACAGGATCAAACCTTTAGTGTGACAAAAATGGCATTACAAAATAAGCAGGAAAATGGCCTGTGTCCAAGGTATATACAAGAGCACAAGTTCAGAGAGAAATCTAACCTGGGGGAAACTTCTATTTGCTTTGGTCCCTTTGAGTCTGAATCGCCTAGTACAACATGAACAACTCCACCAACATCAGTGGGGTTACACTGAGGTAGAAAGTGAAAGCAGAATCAGGCCCTATGTAGCAGGTAAGTTGCACCAACCGAGGCACTAATGGTGCATCTGTGCTTCTGTCTTACACTCACTCACCCATATGTAAGCACTGCAATAAATTGCCTAGGGAGGTTGTGGAATCTTCATCATTGGAGGTTTGTAAGAGCAGGTGAGTCAAACACCTGTCAGGGATGGTCTAGATAATACTTAGTCCTGCCTTGAGTGCAGGGGACTGGACTGGATGACCTCTCAAAATCCCTTCCAGTCCTATGATGCTATGTAATGTATGCTTCCTTATACAGCACCTCTGAATTTGACCTGTGATGCATAAGGAGATGCAAAATACGTATCTGTAGCTGATTCAAAGGAAGTCTAAACTGGTGTAACTTACATGCTGAAGGAGTGGAAGAGATGAGTAGAGTAGAAAACTAACAAGAGTAGCTCAATATAGCTCCTACCCTACTTTTACTTATACTGATGTGTACCTTCTTCAGTCTCCTTGGCATAGAATTTACATCAATTTAGAGTCCCTTACACAAAGGTTACATCCACTTATTGACCAACAGCATTCACCTTTGAATTTGGCCTGAGTAAATATTTCCTCCATTCACGAAGTGGGGTATACCATGATATTTACAACAACAACAAACAAAAGGGGAAAAATGTTCTTGTTTGAAGTTTGTATCCATTATTGTATCCATTATTTCCACTGAGTACGAGTATTTCTAACAAATACCTGTAACAGTGCCAACCCCTTTGTATTGCCTGCAATTAGCTTATCTCCAACTGTATAAACAGGTACAATGAGGAGAGTATTTGGTAATAGCGGCATTATGGGGAAAATAAGGGTTGCTTTACTTTGAGTGTAGGTCTTAGCAGAAAACAGATTAAAGTTTATGTGGCTATACAAAGTAATAGATAGGCTAATTCTATTGTCTGCCTCTCAAATTATTTTATTAGATGGAACATATTAATTATAATGAAAGCAAGCCCCTGACTCTGTTGGCTTCTAATGAAAATTCCTTTGCAAGATTATGGCAGGATTTCCCACCATTTTCTCTTTCTGATGAAATTAACTCCCTATGGTTGGTCAGCATGATAATCTAATTTCAGCCAATCAGCTTGGGAGCTGCCATTTACCTCACAAAGGGAGAAAAGGGTATCTGCTGTCATAGCAACGAGTGGCTTTGCTCTGATCATATTTGGATCCTGCAGCATAATGAAAGACACCGGCTTGCTTTTTAGATGATTAATCTTTTCCCCTGTGAACCTATTTGAATACATTAGCAAAACAAGTATGAAAATTTTGTTTATCCCAAGACATTCATTAGAAAATTACCTGCAAAAGTAATTCTCATTAGGGCTGAGTTTGTGAATCACAGACCATATGGTAAATGAAAGCCGCAAGAAGCAATAACATCTATCTCAGCTGCAACAGGTTGAAAAAGTTTATCAGGTTTAAATCTAAAAGTTTAAATCAGTTAGGCAACAAAATTACGTTAACAATTTTACACAAATAAAATTCCAGATAAGACAGGAGGATAGGGTGACCAGATGTCCCGTTTTTAAAGGGACAGTTCCGTTTTTGGGGACTTTTTCTTATATAGGCGCCTATTATCCCCCACCCCCGTCCCGTTTTTTCACAGTTGCTATCTGGTCACCCTAATAGGGTAGGACAGGACAAAAACTCCAGGCCTCATCCTGCACATCCTTACTTACTATATGTAGTCTTTGCTTCTCTGGCTAGCCCCACTGAAATCAGCGGGCCAGGTTCTGATTACACCCTGTGCAAATCCAGAGTATGTCCATTGATTTCAATGGTGCTAACCCTATGATTAGTCCAGCTTCTGGACCAGTTTGTGATCCCACACCAGTATAAATCTCGGGAAGGTTAATCAATTACTCTGACGTAAATGGCATTATAAAACAAACAGGAGAGAGGCATACATGCCACTTACATACAGAGGGCCAATTTCAGAGTGAAGTATAAAAGAGACTCGGATGTCCTATATCCTTTCTTCTGGCTTCTTTGGCCCTGACTCTCCTGTCATTTACCCCAGGGTAAATAACAACTCAATGGATTTACATTAATGGATATAAGCAATACGGCAATGGATTTACAGCAGAGTAAGTGAAAGGATAGTCAGGCCCCACATAGTATTTAACTTGCACAAGTTGAAGCTTATTATCCATGCGTGGTCACCTTGGACCAGATTCTGAATTTATACTAGCGTAAATCCACAGTAACTCCTTCAGCTTCAATAGACCATATGGAAAAGGAGGAGGAAAGAGAGGAGGAAATGCCTACTGGACATCATCTGTTTAGGTTTTTTGGTTGGTTGGTTGGTTTTTAGGAGGGGGTGGAATTGGGAAGATCCTAGAGAGAAGAGGTGGTGTGGGCTCAGAAGAGAGTTGCAGGAGAAAGTTGAAAGTGGAGAAGGACTGACAAGGATTGTTATTGCATTTAAAACGGCAGAGAGTCTAGTTTAACCTGGGCAAACTGAATTTGGGAAACAAAATAAAAAGTATCATACAGGAAGAGAACTTCATTCTCATTTATTCTGCTTTGCACAATGCAGGTAAATGGGGCTGTACATGCCAAGGTGAAGTGCTCTAAAGGCTGTTGGGTAGACAGAGATGCACAAGAAGGATAATTCTTCTGCCTTTGCAAAGATTTAATTCCAGATTTGATTTTGTTTGGATTCTGCCCCACTCCTGATGTTGAGGAGAATCCAGTGCTATTTCTCCTTTTGGAAAGTGAAAGTTCTCTGTTAACAAAGGGCATGCCAATTCAGTGATGCCATTCTGTTCTCTTTCCCTGTACAGCTCAGAGGACTCAAATCGTTTACTTTAATTCTACCTTTTTAAAAGTACGTGTAGCGTCATAAAAATCCATGATGTAAGAGTCCTGAATCTAGCTGCAGATAAGCAAGCCTCATCACTTAACCTCACAACTGCCCCACATTATCTGGTATGCCCAACGACACTCTAACAACAGAAGTACAAGAAAGGGCCACTTCTTTGCAGAGTACATTCATTTGCACTCAGTGAAAACTGTTTTCATAGAAAGAAAAGGAGGACTTGTGGCACCTTAGAGACTAAAATTTATTTGAGCATAAGCTTCTACAGCTCACTTCATCGGATGCATTCAGTGGAAAATACAGTGGGGAGATTTATATACACAGAGAACATGAAACAATGGGTGTTACCATACACACTGTAACGAGAGTGATCAGGTAAGATGAGCTATTACCAGCAGGAGAGCAGGGGAGGGGGGAGCCTTTCATAGTGATAATCAAGGTGGGCCATTTCCAGCAATTGACAAGAACATCTGAGGAACAGTGGGGGGAGGTGGGAATAAACATGGGGAAATAGTTTTACTTTGTGTAATGACCCATCCACTCCCAGTCTTTATTCAAGCCTCAGTTAATTGTATCCAGTTTGCAAATTAATTCCAATTCAGCAGTCTCTCGTTGGAGTCTGTTTTTGAAGTTTTTTTGTTGAAGAATTGCCACTTTTAGGTCTGTAATCGAGTGACCAGAGAGATTGAAGTGCTCTCCGACTGGTTTTTGAATGTTGTAATTCTTGATGTCTGATTTGTGTCCATTTATTCTTTTATGTAGAGACTGTCCAGTTTGACCAATGTACATGGCAGAGGGGCATTGCTGGCACATATCACATTGGTAGATGTGCAGGTGAACGAGCCTCTGATAGTGTGGCTGATGTGATTAGGCCCTATGATGGTGTCCCCTGAATAGATATGTGGACACAGTTGGCAACAGGCTTTGTTGCAAGGATAAGTTCCTGGGTTAGTGGTTCTGTTGTGTGGTGTGTGGTTGCTGGTGAGTATTTGCTTCAGGTTGGGGGGCTGTCTGTAAGCAAGGACTGGCCTGTCTCCCAAGATCTGTGAGAGTGGGTTGTCCTTCAGGATAGGTTGTAGATCCTTGATGATGCATTGGAGAGGTTTTAGTTGGGGGCTGAAGGTGATGGCTAGTGGCGTTCTGTTATTTTCTTTGTTGGGCCTGTCCTGTAGTAGGTAACTTCTGGGTACTCTTTTGGCTCTGTCAATCTGTTTCTTCACTTCAGCAGGTGGGTATTGTAGTTGTAAGAACGCATGATAGAGATCTTGTAGGTGTTTGTCTCTGTTTGAGGGGTTGGAGCAAATGCGGTTGTATCATAGAGCTTGTCCCCAAATGTGAAATAGTTATGGGTGAGGACAAAGTCCTTCACCTGGTGGCTGAACTTTATGACTTTGTCCTCACCCATAACTATTTCACATTTGGGGACAATGTATACCTTCAAATCAGCAGCACTGCTATGGGTACCCGCATGGCCCCACAGTACGCCAACATTTTTATGGCTGACAGAATGCATCCGATGAAGTGAGCTGTAGCTCATGAAAGCTTATCCTCAAATAAATTTGTTAGTCTCTAAGGTGCCACAAGTCCTCCTGTTCTTTTTGCGGATACGGACTAACACGGCTGCTACTCTGAAACCTGTTTTCATCGAGAGGCTTCAAAACTAGCTGCTTGTATCAAATGCTGTTCTACCGGAGGTTGTTAATGGCTTGCACAGTGGAGGAGCTTTAGAAGAGTATGATATTGAACTTGGAACTATTGTCTTGAGTAGTGAATGTCTGCCCTTCTAAACTGTATCTCCCCTTTCTCAGATGGATTTCTGACAAGGATCAGACCACTAACTACACACGTTCAGTGGGCACCCTTAAAAAGTCTCACTAATTTAAAAGATTGTATTGGTTCTAACAGAATTCCCCATTTTAAAGATAGGGAATATCTCCTATACTGGTAAGAACTTTCAAAATCAGATTTCAGAGTAGCAGCCATGTTAGTCTGTATTCGCAAAAAGAAAAGGAGGACTTGTGGCACCTTAGAGACTAACAAATTTATTTGAGCATAAGCTTTCGTGAGCTACAGCTCATTTCATTGGATGCACTCAGTGGAAGCTCACGAAAGCTTATGCTCAAATAAATTTGTTAGTCTCTAAGGTGCCACAAGTACTCCTTTTCTTTTTTCAAAATCAGAGGATCTTTTTAAATTTGCCCACTGTACTAATAGAAAATATCTCATTTTTTCTTTGTCTAATTACAGGGGGTCACTACCATATTTTTCTTTCTTTCTTTATATTAAGAGGCTCTCAGACAGGAACGGGGGCCCACTGGAAATAAAACCTCTCCATCCTAGGACTATTAAAGTTGTGGGACACAATTCCCCAACTGCTGATATCACCACCTGCCCAGAAATGCAGTTGGCTTTTTTGAAAGGGCTTTTACCAAGCCACATCATCTATGCTTCTTTGCAGGTTGCTCCACAGAGGTTAACTGCAGTTCAGGGCTGCAATAGCCTCCACATGCCCTGCATGGGGAAAACACAGGAAGAAGATCCACTGATTTAGTGGCATTGCACCGGCTTTCACCACCACAAGCCATTTGCAGTCAAAACAGTGAAATTTAGGCCTCTAGGAAAATCTGGCAAAATATCACTATTTTCATCGGGGGGGTGGGAATTACAAATATGAATGCAACCCTCCAAGTCTAAAAGACTATGGAAGGCCTGATACCAAAGAAAGTATTCTCCCTAAGACATTCACTGGGGAGACTTTCCAACCTCTCTCCTTATGGTCCTACTTCATCACAAAATTCATTAGGGCGACAGTGTGGTGTTGTCAACTCTTGCAATTTTATTGCACGTCTCATGGTAGTTGGTATTTTCCCACAAGCCCCAGCTCCTGGAGTCAAGTGATTTTTTTAAAAAAAACCCTCCTCTTTCCTTTAAATAAAATTAAGTTTAGTCCTCATGATTGCAGAGTAAAAGAGTGAAAACATGAACCAAGTGTAACCTACAAGCACAAAACCCAGAAGGCTAATAAAAATAATCCAACTTTTTCTAAAATCTCATGCTTGTTTAAAATTATGATCCCATGATTATTTGGAGGCTGACTCATGATTTCTAAGCACTTGGGATTAGAAATACTGGCAGTGGTTCTTGGGAATTGTTGGAACTGAGCGCATATGATGCTGGAGATGGTGACATCAGGTTCTACCTCCTGTATTGAACAAATTTCCTGTTTCTCCCCACTGCTTGTATTATAATTAATCTCTATCAAAGGCCATTCAGTTGCTAGAGGAAGCTATTGGACAGTCACTAACTTGCCAGAGATTCAAGGCCTTTCAAAAGGACAGCTAAAAACCCAAGCAATATCAGGCAAGCCCTGGAGAGTATGGGGAGAGGCTACTGTTTTCTGTGGGTTGAAGTCTGAAAAATATAGTTTTTCTGGAGAGTCAAAAAGGCTCTTTTGCTATTCCTTTTTCACCAGGGCGTGTGAGAAATTCTAAACAAAGCTGCTAGAAAGTTTTGCCATCCTGGGTTACCCTAAAAACACGGCTAATGTCAGCAATTTTCCTTGCGGCAGGACATTTTTCACACTCTCGTAATCACTGTCACTTGATGCGATGAGGTTCTTCGGCCTATGTTATGCAGGAGATAAGAGTACGTCACCATAATTGTCCTTTTTGCCCTTAACATTTATTAAGCTATATATTTCTGGCACCACACCTGACCCTCATTGATTTTAAAATTCTTCTGCCCTGATCTTACAGTCCCCAAGACAATGCTTGGATATTTTATAGTAAGCATGTTTCCAGATTTGCCACTTGTATTTGGGATCCCTTCGTGGCCAGATTTTCAGAGGTAAGAAAATAAGTCTGAAGCCACCAAGCAGATAGTGTTCCACTGATGTCATTAGGGAGCTGCAGACATTCAACAAAGTTTGGCATATCAGTCGTTTGGTGCTTTTTTGAGAGAGAGAGAGAAAGAGAGAGAGAGAGAGAGAGAATAAAAAATTTTGCAATTTAGTGGCAGATTTTCAAGGGCTCAGCATGCACAATCAGACCCAGATTTTCAAAAGAGCTCAGCTCCCATTTAGGCACCAAAACAAGAGAGCGATTTTCAGAAGACCTCCACTGCACCCAGCTTATGGAATTCTTTTGAATACCAAGAGGTAGGTGGTGGGGGCTCCCTTGAAAATCTTGGTTTATGGCTAGGTTTTGTGTGAGGCTTCGCTGTAAGGCCCTTTGACATTCTCCAGCAAAACGTGCTGCCCAAATGATAGACCTGTATGGTAATCAGGCACAATCTAGACCAGCACAGTCCGATATAACCATATCAAACTGAAGACGATTAACATATTCAGAAATCTGTTTTATTAAACCAAGCCCCGAGTATTTAGCATGTAAAGTTTTCTTGGGCCTTTGATGGAATCCTATCAGCACCTCCAGCCACTGAAAGTGAAGCAATGACAGATGCAACAGCATCTCCAGGGTGACTTCAGACTTATATTCACCCATATGAAGTATCTAATCCTTACATTTCTCATTATTTTGACCACCTTATAGTGTCTCAAGATATCAGCTGAAACAACTGGTTGCTTTAGCCCCCACCCCGTGCTCCTCTCAGCACAGGAGTCTTCAGATTTGAACATACGTCTCTACTTAAACTCCTTGGATCCATGTTGTATATTAAATGGTAACTATGTAATTAAAAGGAACAAATTTAAAATGTGAGAACAATTGCTACATCTCCAGCATTTAAAGTGATTCTATTATTAATAATTCATGCTCAAAATCCCATATGTGAGCAACGAAGCAGAAGAAAAGATGAAAACGAAGTCTGATCTATGACTAACCTTACATCTGTACAGAACCTGACTAAACAGTTACAACATTATGTTGTCTACAACATTTAACCAAGTACAGTAGGAAACTGTCAATCATCAATTACTGTCATAATATCAAATTGCAGTGATGCTAAAAGCTTGATTAATATGATAAAGGAAAAAGCCATACTACCACATGAGGAGAAGCTAGATATCAGCATATGTGTATTACTAACGCTGGGTGGATCAAAACATGTGAGTAAGAGATTTAAAAGGTTTTAGTTAGAGATGTGCTAAAAAATAGGAGAGGGGCGGGATCCAAATTAACCTCTATGGTTTTGGTCCCAGTTTGGATCCAAAAGGGCCCACTTTCTTTTTCGGGTTTTAATGTAGCTGAAATGTCATTAGAGCAATCATTTTTATGAGACTTTAACCCAAGAGAAGATAAATCTCATGAGAACAGCTGGTCTCGTGGGATTTACATCATCATTCAACATACTGTAAATCTCATTGGAACATCTGTTCTCATGAAATTGCTTCACTTTGAGCCCAAAACTCGGGAGATCAGCTCATGAGATTTAGGCACTGTTGAATCCAGACCCTAGCACGGATTCAGTCTTGAACGCAAACCCTAGCCTAAACCTAACCTCGATTCAAGTACTACCTCCTTCTTGACGCTGGGGTTTATTTTTAAACCCCACTTTCCTTTTTTTGCACCAGCAAATAAGTACAGCGGCACCTTTGAGGAAGCCTCAACTTCAAATGATGGCAGCTAGATGACTAACTAGCTGGTTGAGTCAGCAAATGTTCACACTGAATTTCACACAGACATCAGTGCAGTTGCACCTGTTTATAGCAGAGCCAGGTATGTGTAAGAGAGTGGAGTAGACGGTCGGGGTGTGTGAAAAGGGTGGAGCAGGTCATGCATGAAAATCTTCTGCCCTCCGAGAATCCATTTAAGATGTTATCATCTTGCAGTATTTGGTTGTCAAAAGAGAGACAGTGTTCAGGGGAACACCTCTTTATTACATAAGACCTCCTAACCAAACATAAATATTTATATATCCAGGTTCTATTTTTTTTTTAAAGGTACATGCTGTGCTGTAGCTGTCATCAAGATGCTCAGGTGTTTGTTAAAACAGCCCCACATATTTTAATGAAGGCCAAGGCAAGTGCTGAAATGCATTCATATTTTTGCCATTAAAGCACAAAGCTGATTTACGTGTGTTAAACGTGCAATATGAAGTTAACTTTATTCTAGGTGGTTGTAAATTTTTCAGAGAAATTTCATAAAATGGTACAGCGGTGATTTATTTGCTCATGCTGATCTTTTTGACGTCCTGTTTTAAATAATCAGAGACCTAATCCATGTGTGTGGTGTGGTGTGGTGTGGTGTGGTGTGGTGGGAAGGCTGGAGGTGAGAGGGGCAGTGTTGATCACTTGAGATTATTGAGAACATTCAGGCTCAAATCCCCCTTTCCCCCACATTTCCCACTACGTTTCTGAAGTTCTCCCTTTTAGACCATTTATCCACAACACATAAAGGTCAGCCCTACTGCTGAAGCAATTCATATGGTTTTCCAGATCTCATCCATGCTGATGAGTTAAGGTGATTTAAAGTGCCTATTGCATTTCTGCTCCTTCCAGTGTGGTACACGGATAAATTGGATCTAATTCAGTCCCCAGTGTGGTGATAATTTAAGTCAAATAAAAAGAAATCAGTAAGGAAATTATTCCCACGATGGGACAGTGAAGAGGACATGGCAGTAGCCTGTAGCAAATGCCAACTCCCTCTGTACATTTTCAATGAGTAAGTGCCAGCCACAGTTGGCCATCATCACTGAAGGAGAAGCGTCAGAGCAGGAGAAGAGCCTGAAGACATCCTAAAAACTCCAAAATCCTGATGTTTCTGATCTTACAAAAAGCCACATAGATGAGTTGCCATTTGGGTTCCTAATGCTTTGAAAAATCAAGCTTGTGGAGATCAAATATGGCCACACTGTTCTCAAATCGTTCTGAGAGAAGCAGCCATCATGTTAAGTGTCTCCAGCTCTTAGCGTTCTAGGATGTATGTTCTACAAACAAGTTTTACATTTTCCAGTTAGACTGAGCCTGTTTATTTTGAGCCCACAAACTGATCAGTTACTTGCAAGCCAGCTAAGGGAGATTAAACCAAGCTTTTCACATTTGTGATACAGTCAGTGATTTGTTTAATGATCTTATATTTGTTGGATCATAGACTGCTTAAAAGGTATGGGACAAATCCTCAGTTGGTATAAATTGGTGCTGTTCCCTTGACTTAAATGGAGCTATGCTGACGTACACCAGTTTGAGATCTGGGCCATGTGTAGGTAGGTATTATGTTTGGAATCTGGGCCTGATGATCTGAAGAGACACAATGCAGATAGGTTATTTAGAAAAAGGAGAATCTAACTAGGGTGCTTGGAGAAGATGATGTAGGACAAGAAGTTCCTCACGGGAAGGACAACAGGAAGGAAGTGTCCGTTCAAGGAAGGGAGACTCTGTTTGGGATGGGTGTGAGAAGTTGAATGTGTCCAGGTTGGGAGGAGGAGTCTGTGCTAAAGAAGGATGATAGACATTTAAGGTGCCCAGGGTTTGGCAGAGCTAGGCCCCTGTAATGTTAAATCGCTCCCAGAAAGGGATCACTTTATCCACCACTAAAATGCGGCTTCTTTCACTGAGACTGTGTGGCCCAACTTCCATCATCGATACAATTTAACTTGAGTGAGCTGATTTGCCCCAGAATGGCCTGTCCATCATTGATCGCAGCCTGGACATTTGCAACACCTGTTAATATTCTCCTGTTCTCACATGCTCAGAGAACAACTTTCATTTCTGATTAGCTTTACTAGCCCTGCTACCTTCTTCTGTACTCCCTCTCCTCCATACTGTTTAATAAAACCTGTTGATTGATTTATTCAAGCACTTACCTTTTAACTTGCTTTTGCTAGACAGGTACACACTTGTTGCACTACTTGGTCTGCTTAACAGCTCTGTTAGGGGCTTGAAGCTGGAAGGCACTGAACTGCAAGGCACTGAGCAACCTCAGTACTTACTGAAGGCAATGATTTAGGGCTCTCTACTGCACAGGAAATGTACAGTGCCTTAGGCAACAGCCACTTTCTCTGTTCAGATGATCATAAATGTCTGTCCTGTCTAGCTGAATATTTAATATTATTTTACTAGGTGAAACTATCTGAGCTGCATTCAAGAGTGGTTTTCGGGATCATCAGATCCACTTATTCTATAAACTCTAATCACAAAACTAGGGACAGGCAAAACCCTAAAAATCAGAAGGACTATATAGAGCGGATACTGTCCAGGGTTAGGTAATCTCACCTGCCTAATGTCAAGCCCACTTGCACACAACTGGACTCAAACATTTTTGTGCTGGTATTTCACTTGGGAAAGACTGAACAGGGTGGGGAAGGGTGAGGAGTAAAAATGGAGTGAAGAGGAAAAATTCCATTAAAATATAGAATGAAATGCAGTCTGAGAGGGGGCAGACTGACCAACAAGTACAAAGAGACTTAAAAAACTAATTAAGAGTCAGGATGGAGGTAAGGAAAATCCAAAACAGAAAACAGATCCAATATGAAAAGGCTGCAGACCACCCATTTGTGCCAGCCTGCACATTCTCCCTCTGTTCTGTAGCATAGGCTGACTGCAAAACTTGTTTTTCTATCTTAACTTTTCTTAACTTTCTTTCGGAGCCCACCCTGGGGAATGCCCCTGATGGGGATCCCTGGGGCAGTTCCTCGGAAGATAGTCCCAGGTGGCGTGGCTGCATTGGAGCCACTTTACCAGGGGACTGGAGCGGCAGAAGTGCCCAAAAAGCCAGTACAGAGGCACATATCCCCTATGCAGTTGCTTCTGGTCTCTAGTGGCTTTTGGGGGATCCATGAAGATTGGGATCTGACACTCCCCACCTTGTTTCTTCTACATAGAGGTTAACTCCACCTCCCTGAAGAAAGACTTCAGAGGAAACTCTGCAAGGGAAACTTCAGGGGAGTTTGCCCTCTTCCCCAAAGCTGTTTCCTGTTGGTTTTTCTGTGAGAAGTTATCCAAACCTGTACATCTCTACACTAAAATGAACAAACCATAAAACATTTCCCAATGCCCAAACAGAAGCATTCAAAATAGGGAAAGCGAGGTCATAGAGACAATAAATTCCAAGGCCAGAGGGAACTATTCTGACCATCTAGTCTGGCCTCCTGTATTAAACAGGCCACACAAAGGCCACCCAAGGGTGCCTGCATCTGGCCTAACAACTTGTGGTTGAACTAGATTGTATCTTTTAGAAAAAAGACATCCTGTCTTGACTGAAAGACTTTAAGTGATGGAGAATTTATCACATCCCTTTGTAGAAGTTAGAAAAGGTTCTGCAAATGCTTCCTGTGTTGCATGTTGCTGAAATAATATTTTCAGTAAAATTAACCATTAACTTCTGTGATACATGATTGAAGCAGTAGGAGAGCCATGTGAAAGCTGAAATCCTAAAGTATGAAAAATCCTAGATAACGCTTCGGAATACAACTAAACCCTGCAACACGAAGGCCACTAAAATGAAAACACCTTGAATCAAGGATTTATGTTCCTGTCATATAAAGCAACTTCAAAGGGCAATAAGAGCAAGAAAACTTTTTATATCAAGAAAGAGAAGATACGTCGATAGCTGCAACTCTTCATCTTTTTGTTTTCTTGGTGGGTTCACTAAATGCAGTACACTGATGATGAGCAAAGATCCTCTACAAGCATGTAACCATGTTTCTGTCAAATGCCTAATGCCCCGGTCGATAACTAATATTTGTGTGTTTAAATTTGCCTTGTTCTCAAGCAATCTCTTAATCTAGCTCTCAATGTGATATCAAATGCATCGCTGCTGGACCTAATTCTCTTCTCTTTGATAGGATATCATTTTACCTCACGCTAAGTGGGGGTTGCACTCCATTTTCTTTCAGAGAAAATTACTCTCAACCAAGGATCAGCACCCCTCATGGCCTGAACGTGAAAACTTCAGCTGTGAAGCTGACAAGGAAGGAGTCTGTGTTGGGATTAATAGAAAGTATTCACTGGGAGAGATTAATTTTTTTTAAAGTTGTACCTGTTTGAAATTGCTAGCAGGATGGAGAAGGCCTGATTCTCCTCTCGCTTACATCAGTCTAAGTCAGCTGTTCTCTTTAAGGGGCTCTCAACTTCCAAACATCATCCCGGCCTGGGTCTGAAATAGCCTTTCACCCTTTGTGGGTGAGCTGGAACATGGGGTTTGATTTTATTTCTGGTTGGAGAAGCTGCTGATTTTATCATTTCATTTATGGGAAGAGCATCCCCAGACCAGGAAAGACTGTCTTACCCAAAAAGAAAAGGAGTACTTGTGGCACCTTAGAGACTAACCAATTTATTTGAGCATAAGCTTTCGTGAGCTACAGCTCACTTCATCGGATGCGTACTGTGGAAAGTCAATCCGATGAAGTGAGCTGTAGCTCACGAAAGCTTATGCTCAAATAAATTGGTTAGTCTCTAAGGTGCCACAAGTACTCCTTTTTTTTTTGAGAATACAGACTAACACGGCTGTTACTCTGAAACCTGTCCTACCCAAGTCTCTTTCAGGCCCTTCTCAGAGGGCCGGTTTATTAATTCAAACACTAAATTCACAAGGCAACACAAAACAAAGCTATTCCCCTGAGCAGCACAGTCTGCATGGGCCCTTTTGTGTGGTTGGCCCAGGAGCTGAGAGAGACACAAGAGTCTAGCTGCTTTCCACAACCCCCATCTCAACTGAGCTCATTCAACACTTTATAGGGATCACTTATTCTTTCGAGCTGGGTCTCATAATCAGGGCTGGCTGGTTCCAGGCACCATGGCCCTTAAAGGGTCAGGTGACCTTGTTACAGGCACCCAGAGCCTGGCACTGTTGTTTTTGTTGTTGTTTTTTTAATATATGCTACAAATTGAAAGAGAATATAATTAAATTAAAGAGCCTCAACAATGCAAGCGAGATTTCACATTGCCAAACCATGACAAGTCAGACACATTGCAAACAGCAACACAGATGATAATGCTCAGAGGGAGGTTAGGGAAACCACTTTAGCAGCGTGTGGAGAAAAGGAGGCCACTTCCACCCCATGGATAGCTTCTGAGTGGCTTCCTGGGCAACTAGCCAATAGCTAGCCAATCCCAGCACCCAGGAGAGAGCACCAGAGCTAAGTCAAAGCTACACAACCCCTTCCTAAATGTGAGTGTGATGGCTGGCTGGTTGCACAGCACTCTCAGCTATCTGCTTCCCATCACTCACTCTCCCACCCTCTGTAGATTATAGCCACTTCAATACAGAAATCCTCCCCACCCTTATCCTGTGTAGGTGACAGTCTCAGTACTGGTGGCTGCTTCCCAAAGCCTCGGTCTTTTTCACTAAGTTGTTGTCAAGCGAGATTTCCCTTGAGTTGCTTTATGTGCACAGCTCTAGGGAAAGGGCAATTGTTCAGTAATATCCTCAGTCGGGAAGATTTTTTTTCCTCCCCTAATCTTGATTGACATTGGATATGTTTCAGATCATAAAGAATGAGTGAAACCTATGAGGCCATGAGCCTCAGGGCTAGATTTATGAGGAGAAAGAGAGTTCTGTGATCTTTTCCCATGTATGTTGTTGTTACGGGAGCAATATACAGCTTGTATTTTCAAGTTGGAGACACTTTTTTGCTTGTTAACCTTTCTGAATCTTCTGTATCCCTAGGCACATGGAGGTCATGATATATATAAGCAAGGTTAAGGACTTCATGTAAAATACCCTATGTACTAACAATTTCTACTCTACCCAGGATGGGAATGGGAAAGCAGTTATACGGACAGTAGGCCAGATGCTCGGCTGGTGTAAATTGACTTGGGGTTTTTCTACATGGCAAAGTGAGTGCCGGGCAAGCCAGAGTGTGAATCTACAGTGCAGCAGTTTGCCACGCCGTAATGTTTCACGTGGACCTTGCTATAGTGTGGTGGAAGTCCCAGAGTGCGGGTTGGTGTACTATGACATGAAAGCCAAGCCATGCTCTGGGACGGTCAGTGTCCCTTGGCAGGGTCCACATGGGATGTTACGGCACAGCATTCTGGTGTGCTGTAGATTCACACCCTGGACTAAGCTGCCATGTCGAAAAAAATCCCTTCGCGTCATGCATTTCAGTTGAGGTAAGCCAGGTTGCACCAGCTAAAGATTCAGTCAAGTGTTTTTAGAGTTACATCCTTCCAATACAAAAACTAGTTTCAGCCCCACGATGTAAATCTCTCACTGCTAATTTTTGCCCACTATGCTTACACATCATGTCCCAGTGACTTCAACGGGACTGCTGCCATGAGCAAGACAAAACAGGCATTGAAACTGAGTTAAAGATTAAATCTGATTTCTCTGGGAATTCTGAATTCTCAGCAACTGTCCTGGAAAGACACTTTCTCCTAACTTGGCTGAGGGAGCTTTGCAGCTTCATGCCACGCAGTCCAGCCTGATTTGCAATGAATTTGATGCTACAATGTATGTAGTACAGCATATCAGAGTATTTTTGGATAGTGCAGTATTTTATTACAGAAGAAAACTGGTGAATTTCATATCTGAGTAATCTATCAAGGTATTTCTAATGCATCTAGCACTGTAGCTGAATATACATTATATATACTAAAAAATTACACTGGAATTTTCTGTATGCAGTGTTGCTGTAGCCGTCTTGGTCCCAGAGTATCAATGCGTATGTAGTTTATTTCAAGGATTTGCACCGTTTGGCTATAAAAGGATTTCTTCCTCAAGGGAAAGCTATAAAAAAAGGATGAATGGAAAGATTTTTGCAACAAATAGCGTAAGGCCAGTAACCAGCTGTTTTCCTGTTGAGAATTAAAACAACAAGCAACTACTTCTGTATTTAAGAATTTAAGGGCTCGACCCTGGGAGTACACATTCAAGGTACTGAGCTCCAACAGGAAATGATGAGCACTTACAGGATTGGGACCATGTCATTAATAAGTTTTTTAGTATCTATTCCCACATAATTTGTATACAACTAACTTGTTTCCTTAATAATGGTCCATATCAGATAATAAGAATAGTTAGGGTTTAGGTGTATTTCACGCAGCCTATCCAAATTCCATCTGTAATTCTAAATGGTGTTGCTGTTTACTTTGCCTCTAATAGTAAATACCTGTTATGGATTTTTGCTGGTGCAGAATAACTACCATGTTTCACCCCAGAGTAATCAGGCAGCATGCCCTACTGGACAGAACATTGGTCAGGACTCCAGAGATATCAGTTCTTTTCCCAGTTCTGCCACTTATCCGCTGGGTGACCTTAAACAAGTCTCTATGTCTCAGGTTCCCCATTTGTAAAATGGGGATAATGATGTCACCCTCCTTTCTAAAATGCTTTGCAATCTACAGATGAAAAGTGCTACATATGAGCCAAGTATTATTATTGTAGTTGCATTTTAGTGGTGGGGTGAAGTCTTACACATGCACACAGTCTGAGAAACACCTTGGGATCCTTAAGATGAAAGACACACAGAAGTTATTCTATTTTAATTAACTTCGGTCACAATATTTGTAACTTTTAAATCTTCCTCATCATTTTCTGAGAAATACCAAGGGCAAACATGGGAGCATAAAAGAGTCCCTTTACAGCATAAAAATTCTATATCCTAAAGAGCTAAGTAGGTAAAATTTATTCTCTGGGTATTTTTATATACAGATTGTATGATTCCCCCTTCTTTCAGGAAAAAAAACCCAAACAAACATAGCCCAAGCAGCTAATAGAGAAATATCACTATGCAGGATACACAATACTTCTGTTTCACCGAGGAAACTCTATGGGATATCATGCTGGCTCCATAAAACACTTAATCATGGATATATAATATAAAATCTTTATCTCCCAGCCAATGTAAACTAACTAGCGCATATGTAGAGAGACAAGGTGGGTGAGGTAATATCTTTTGTTGGATCAACTTCTGTTGGTGAAAGAAACAGGCTTATTTGAGCTACACAGAGCTCTTCTTCAGGTCTGGGCTTTTGTATATGTAAATATACCATTGCCCTCTACTGGGTGGAATCCACACTATGCAACCATGAGTCACAGGCCCTCTACTAGAAGGGATTCTCCTTTAGCTAAGTGCCTTTATTTTTGGAATAGGATGATCTGAATTCTATCCCTCTTGCTACCATAAAATTCCATGGGTGAGATTTTGACCCTATCAAAGTTAATGTGATTTTTGCCACTGGACTTCAATGGGGGCCAGGATCTCACCCCAAATGTCTACAGTGTGCGGCAATGGGATAGTCAAAGTTCTAGATGTTGATGGATCTGTTACAACATTAAAACTAAATCCTTCACCCCTCTGCCTTTTATATTCTATTAATATTATTTTTAAGTACTTGGATTAGGTTGCATTTTGCTTTTCTTTTTTTTGCATCACAAGCTGTGAAGACAATCAAAAAACTAGTATTCTCATGTAAAGAATGGATTCTAACTCCTGGTTGTACAATTTCAACTTTTCTCTTTACCAGCATACCTGAGTTGGGTTTTTTTATTTATGTTTTTTGCCTTAGCAAGTGAACGTACGGAGAGTTTAACTATTTTGCACAATGTGATTATGTGTCTATAGCAAGACATTATCAAAATAAAATTAGTATCTTAAACCCTATTATTGCAATAACACTGTTTTAAAATTTCTGCTGGTCACCGCTAATTGTAGGGTTGGCATTGAACTCTAGGGGCATGAATTTCTTCACACTGTTGTATTTGTGGATGGGTGTTGAAATTAATGGAGTTGCACTGCTGTAAAATTACTGTTAGTGAAACCAGAATAGGCCCTTAAGGAGTCTGAAAAGCAGTAAATATGAAAGAGCCATGCACCTCCACAGGTAGGAGGTTAGATTACAGGACTACAATTAAGCAAATGATGTAAGGAACAGTCAAGTTCATGATGAAACAATGGCGAAAAAAACCTAGGAACTTGTCTTCCAGATTTTTGTCATCACTAAATTTTCAAGGTCCTGGTCAATTTTATGGATTGCAAGCAAAATAAAAATTTAAGAAAATTTAATAGCTCATTCTGGGATTATTTGTGGTGAGATTTCTTGAAATTGAAGTGGAGTTTCCTAACACACACACACACACAGGTGTGAGGAACCCACTCACTTCAGGATTAGCTGTTCCTCAGACAACTCAGTAATGATCTGAAATCTGAAGCTCCATTTGAACTTTTCTACTAATTCAGTAATTACTGCTGTGTCTGAAATTGGCCCCTTTCCTGCAATTACTCAACATGCACTTTCAGTCAAAGAGGTTAACACCTGAATTTAGATTCTAATTAACACCTAAGGTAGACTTTTTGTTTAAAGCTTAATAAAATGGGGACTTTTCCCAGCATAAGATTTCACTAGCTTACACAGATAAACACACGTTACACCAATCATTCTTTTTCTGGTTGTCTTGAAAAGCTGCAGAGGGCAGTGGTCAGACAAAGATCAACGTATCACAATTTAAGGGGCTAATTAACATGAGAGCCCGATTTTCAAAGGAGCTCAAGTTGCTTCCATTTGTGCATGCAAACGCTTGTGCGCACGTTTTACTTTCACCTGTGACCAAGATGAATGGTGTTCATGTGTAAATTCCGCTGCCTATCCATGGAGATGATACATAAAAATTCGCGCATGGAAAGTTGTGCGCATACACAAAGGACGGCCGCTGTTTTGAAAATCTGACCCCAAATATAAAGAGCCGAATTAGTCATAACACTGAACAAATAGCTGAGCCATACAAATATCACACTGTTTTTAACCACCTATTTTAGAAGTAGTCCTGGAAGAGACGGACGGGGAGCAGAGTGCAGGTGAGGCAGTCAAGGTTGTCTGACAATTTATACAGACACATGATAAATTTTATTTATCACTAGAATACGACCACCACATATGGTATGTCTATGCCATATATGCACACCTAAGGAAAAGAGACAGAGCAAAACATTATGGAAACAAACCCTGGGACTCAAGTCCTTCCCCATAGGATACCAGGGATTCCAATTGTAGTAAATTACCGTCAAAGTCTTCGTGCAGGCAAACTGCATTGAAGTCAATTGCTGCTTGCACTGCTGTTGTAGCCGTGCTGGCCCCAGGATATTAATAACACAAGGTGGGTGAGATAATATCTTTTATTGGACCAACTTCTGTTGGTGAAAGAGACCAGCTTTCACGCTACAATGGGAGTTTTGCCTGAGTAAGAACTGACTTCAAAACTAAAGGAGGACTTCAAGCTCTGGCCATATGCTAACTACCTGGTGTTGTTTTATGATCATGAATTTGAGAAGACATGATTATGTTATGTGCGTTTTCCAAAATAATACGACAAAAAGTCACATCTCCTCTTTTTTTGTTCCTTGTAAAGTACATTAGTTACCATGGAAAGAGTTATCTCAGTGGAATGTATGGAGCTTAGTGTGTGTGTGTGTTTTTGGGAAGGGGGGGGTGAGAAAATCTGTATTTGTGCTGGAAATGGCCCACCTTGATTTTAATGCACGTTGTAAGGAGAGTGGTCACTTTGGATAGGCTATTACCAGCAGGAGAGTGAGTTTGTGTGTGTATGGGGGTGGGGGGGTGAGAAAACCTGGATTTGTGCTGGAAATGGCCCACCTTGATTATCATGCACATTGTAGGGAGAGTGGTCACTTTGGATAAGCTATTACCAGCAGGAGAGTGAGTCTGTGTGTGTGGTTTTTTGGAAAAAAAAAGGGGGGGGGTGAGAACCTGTATTTGTGCTGGAAATGGCCCACCTTGATTTTCATGCACGTTGTAAGGAGAGTGGTCACTTTGGATAGGCTATTACCAGCAGAAGAGTGAGTTTGTGTGTGTGGTTTTTGGAGGGGGGTGAGGGGGTGAGAGAACCTGGATTTGTGCTGGAAATGGCCCACCTTGATTATCATACACATTGTGAAGAGAGTGGTCACTTTGGATGGGCTATTAGCAGCAGGAGAGTGAGTTTGGGGGGGGGGGGGCGGAGGGTGAGAAAACCTGGATTTGTGCTGGAAATGGCCCAACTTGATGATCATTTTAGATAAGCTATTACCAGCAGGAGAGTGGGGTGGGAGGAGGTATTGTTTCATGGTCTCTGTGTATATAATGTCTTCTGCAGTTTCCACAGTATGCATCCAATGAAGTGAGCTGTAGCTCACGAAAGCTCATGCTCAAATAAATTGGTTAGTCTCTAAGGTGCCACAAGTACTCCTTTTCTTTTTGCGAATACAGACTAACACGGCTGGTACTCTGAAACCATCCAAAGGAGATGTATACAGTCGAGTCATATGGGCCAGATTTCCCAGAGCTCAGCATGTTGGGTGCTGAGCTCTTTTTAAAAGCTGGCCTTTATTTAGGAGACTCAATAGGCGCTGAGTTCTTTTGAAAGTCTGGTCCCAATTATGGTTGCCAACCACCCCAAGATTGGCCCAGAATCGGCATCGACCTCCCGGTGACTATGGAAAGCAATCTGGGAGATTTTAATAGGATATTTTAAGAAAATGACATTACGTCATGTTGGGAAAAAAATATCCCGGAATCGCTTCAGTCAGTGTTGGCAACCCTAGTCCCAACTGTGGGTGCAGAGTACTAGAAAATCTGGCAGGAGAGCAAGGCCAAATTTGTTCAACAAGTTGTTTTTTGCACAAAAAAATATAATAAAAAATTTTCAGGGCCCAAAACTATTTGCTAAATTCAGGTTGCAAGTTTTGGTTGGGGAACAAGAGTAGAAATGTTTTGTTTGGACCATTTCAAAATGTGTAATCTCTTTCATTTCAAACCCCTTCATTTCAACTTTCTGACTCAAAACAGCATTTTGATTTCAAATTTGGCCAGTTTAAACACACACACACATACGGTGAACAAACACCCCAAAAAGCCAAAATTGAAACAAAAAAAAATTGTTTAAAATTGACTCAGCACATTTCTGTTCATTACACATGATTTTTTTTCAAGTTTTTTTATAGGATGAAAAAAAAATTCAATTCAAATCGAACCAGATATTTTCCCCCAGATGTGTTGATTCAGCCCTCGAGCCAAAAATATCCATTGATCACTCCGTTCTTGTCCATACTGGTTTGAAATGTATAGCACGATGTGAGAAACAAGAGTTCACAGTGTACGATGAGCATGTCTTTGTACAAAGCCCATATCAAGTATCTTAATATAAATAAAACACAGTTAGCCTATAAACCAGCACTAAAAGTGTACAGTAAGAATCTAAAGAAAAATGGAGACATTACAGTGTAATCACCCCTTTGACCACAGCGCAAACCACAGCACAATATCGCTTTATACTCACTGTTTACCCGCAAGTATTTAGACAAAAATCTTATCGTGTTGTAAAAATATTTTCATTTTTAACCAAGTAATTGAGATACCACCTTCCAGATAAATTAGAAAATCAGGGCCAGCTCATGACTGCTGCTTGCATGGGTGGAGAGGAAAAGACACAAGACTTCCACCTTTTTGTCCCGCATAAGTCTCAGCTGCACTCAGCAAAGTACAGGGCTACGTCCCTCTGTAGGGATGTCTACGCAGCAACTGGGAGGCACAGTTGCAGCACTCGTAGCTGTACCCAAGCTAGCTTTGACTGAGTGAGTGAGCTCACTAAAAACAGCAGTGTAGCCATGGGGGCACGGGCTAACTGCCCAAGGAAAATCCTCCCGGGACCCTACGTACATAATCAGGCAGCTAGCCCATCTTGCCTCATATGCCTGCACTGCTATTTTTAAGTGAGCTAGCTTCATCAAAGCTAGCTCGGTTATGTCAACACATGCTGTCCTGATGGCAGTGTAGACGTACCCTCTGCACCCCCAGTATTGCGCATCCTACCAAAGGGGGCAACATTAAAAAAAAAAAAAAAGGTGGGGGGGCTATGAAAAAAAAGACAGTATTGGGCCTTCCTCCCTTCTGCAGAGCAAGCTGTGTGCACTGGTGTGGGGGAAGGGATGACAATCCTGCCCCCAACCTTCTCCTGAGGTGGGCTGGTTTTGTGCTGTCTCCTACTCAATGTGCTTCTCAGGCTACATCTACTCTACAAGCTAGGGGTACGATTCCCCTGCGCGTATACACATATTTGCACCAGCTTTCATTGAGCTAGCACAGGTCTAAATAGCAGCATTGCTATAGTACCATGGGCAGCATCAGCGGAAGCACGCTTAGCCGTCATGAGTACCTACCCACCAGTTTCAGGGAGAGCTAGTGTGTACATGAGCTGGGGGATCATGCCCCTAGTACACCGTGTAGACATAGTCTTAAAGGCACAATCTAGCTCTACTGTAATATAAGGGGTGGTCCCCAAGGCTCAGAATTACTCCAGCTTCTAATTTTGTATCCTGATCTATATCTATATGGGCCTGATGCTCAGTTACCCTGTGTCTTGTGTAGTCGTCTACAGCTGTGCAAAGTGGGTCTACAATGCTACCAAATCAGAAGGAGGAGGAGGAGAACTAATTGACAGCTTGCTGGTTGTAGGCAGCAGAAAAGAAGGAGGTTTACAGATGCATTATAAAAAAGGAGGGAGGAAATGAGCGTGATAGGAGGAGGTGGGCAAACAGCTCTAGACAGCTGATGGGATGGCAGCAGAGGATGGAATTTAAACTCGCTTTGGTACTAATTGTCAGGAAAGGATGAGATCAGTTTATGAACTAAGAGTTCTGTGCAGTCAAAGTTACAAGCCTGAGTTGTTGCCACAAAGTAGCTGAAAGGCTCTTCATTTGACAAGATTAAACTTCAAAGAATTGCAGAAGAAGATACACAAGAAGTGGCATGTGTTTTCACTTGATAATGTTTGATCCCCCCTTCGCCTTCTCCCCCGCCCCCCCAAACTCTATCACACTATCAATTTTTAACACTGAAGTTGCAACTAAGTAGCTGTGTTATAAGATAAATGACTTGGAGTATCAAAGTCTTTGACCAAAGAAATAGGGCTGCATAAAATGGATTGAAATAAATGTGAATAGCAGAAAACATTAACCAGTGTTGGAGGCCAAGGTTTTGCAGACTACTTGACCAAAGGATGTGAATACAAAGTATGAGATCAGTTCGTGACAGGATAGCCCACTGGCATGGTGTCAGCTTTGCAGAAAACACAGGGTACCAATGACAAATAGGTGGATTGACCTAGATGGTGTGCATGGCTTAAGCGGTCAGACGTAAGCAGTGCCCTGAATAAACCTTTCCCTGTTGAAAAGGAAGAGGAGGCGAGGCTGAAGAGTCAGTGAATGCAGGATGAGAGAGAGGACAACTGAAGCATTCTCTTGTTGTATGAGGAGCCTTGTTAAGACGTGCTTGTGTTTAAACAAAATGCTTTTTGCTGGTTTACCTGGCAACTGCAGGTTCGGCTCAGCAGAACCCAGAGCTCTTTATCCTGATACTTCCACCTGTTTGAGAGTTGGCAGAGGGCTTTCCAAAGATACGTGCTGCTTAATAACTGATGACATTTTCCCCCTTGGCTTTTGTTTTAGCATGTCCTCCTGATGGCACGAGTTTTTAAAGGACCTCTGTGTATTGCTTCTGGGAGGGTAGAGATCAACAGACTCAAGGGATGGGGTGGACTGGAGAAAGGAAGGTAAGTGAGATAAATTATTGTATTTTCCTTTGGAGATAGTGAATGCAATCAATAGTCTCACCATGATCCACCCCTATGTTTGGTGACAAAAGCGTTAGTAACATACTTTTACCAGACTAGGGAGAAGTTTGCCACTTTTCTGACTGTTGTTGTTGGTATCAGTATCCTCTCTTCTCCAGGTGGCAGTAAGCATTCCCAATATAGGAACAAACACAGAACCCCTGAACATGCCAAGCAGTACAGAACACAGCAGACAGATGATGTGCTCTCTTTTATTAACAACATTAATAAAAGAGAGCACATCATCTCAGCTCTCCAGGCTCCATGTTGGCTCTCCGTTGATCTTGTTGACGGTCAATGGTCTAAATCTTCAAAGCTTTTTATCGGCTGGGACTGACCTGGCTGAGGAATCTCCTCTCCATTCATAATCAGAACTTTGCATGACAACTGAGATCCATAGGAACAATGGAGCTCTTTACAAGAGCTTGTGAGTAACCAGGTACAAGGCATTTCTGGCAATCAGATCCCTGCATAGACTCCATTCCTGAAAAGACCAAGGTGGTCATGAACCTCACTGCAAAATCCATCTCTGTGCCCTACCCTCCCTTCAGCATTAATTAATTAATGAAAAATTAATACTAGCACTTTCCTGAACACTTTGGGACAATATGAGAGACACCGACCCACCCACCAAGAATAATTTTATTATTTTATTTCCATGTGAGGCACTGTGAAGAGCATGGTATAAAGACCTAAATACATAGATAACTTTGAATCATCCAGTGACAATTATGAATGAGATAATGCATGTTAGAGGTGGGATGAAAGAAAATTAAGAAAGATTAACTTGAAATAGAAGGTTTTAATTTGACATAGATATCTGTTTCCTACCTGCGTCTTATGCCCGTAGGGAATTTGGAAAATAAATACTCCTATTTCACAAAATTCTTACAGTTGACAAAAACCATGGTAACTCTCTAAAAGCTGTAATAAAATATGCCAGATGGGTTGTGTTGCAATGGGTTTACACGTCATCATGGAATGGGTTGTAGGTGAACACAACCTGCCACAGCATGTTTTGGCACAATGACCAAAAAGGAAAAAAAAAATCATGCAGATGAGAAAACAATTTGATGCCCCAAAACTCAGACAGTCGGCAACAGCTTCCATGCATGAAGATACAGAATTTCCCAACAGCTAATTCAGAATGTTCTAAGATCTCAAAGCTATAGAGAGGCACTGCTAATGGCAAATCTGCAAGCTCAGTCATGCGTCTCACAGAAGCCAATTCAGTGATTTAAAGGGAACTGCTCTACTCTGGCAGCCAAGGAAACCAGGTTCCAGTCCCAAACTCGGTCCTTTCCTTCCCATCCTAGCAACTACTTGGAATGCTGTACAGGTGGTTTTGGGAAGCTGACAACCTGGCTGTCCTTGAAGACAAGACTGGATACCAAACCAGGAGAATCAAGTCACTCTGGAGGAGAAGACTGAATGCTGACCTTCTATAAGGTCTACTAATATTATTATTTGTATTGCAGTAGTGCCTACGAGCCCTTGTCATGGACCAGGAACCCAGTGGACTAGGTGCTGAGCCAACACAGAACAAAAAATAGTACCTGCCCCAAAGAGCTTACAATCTAAGTATAAAACATGAGACACCAGACAGATGGGGTCAGGGAAGATGGACACAATTCTTCTCTCAATTTGCTTGTATTACCACCATTAACATAACAGGATTTGCAAAAAGAAAAGGAGTACTTGTGGCACCTTAGAGACTAACCAATTTATTTGAGCATAAGCTTGCGTGAGCTACAGCTCACTTCATCGGATGCATACTGTGGAAAGTATAGAAGATCTTTTTATATACATAAACCATGAAAAAATGGGTGTTTACCACTACAAAAGGTTTTCTCTCCCCCCACCCCACTCTCCTGCTGGTAATAGCTTATCTAAAGTGATCACTCTCCTTACAATGTGTATGATAATCAAGGTGGGCCATCTCCAGCACAAATCCAGGGTTTAACAAGAACGTCTGGGGGGAGGGGGGTAGGAAAAAACAAGGGGAAATAGGTTACCTTGCATAATGACTTAGCCACTCCCAGTCTCTATTCAAGCCTAAGTTAATAGTATCCAATTTGCAAATGAATTCCAATTCAGCAGTTTCTCGCTGGAGTCTGGATTTGAAGTTTTTCTGTTGTAATATCGCAACTTTCATGTCTGTAATCGCGTGACCAGAGAGACTGAAGTGTTCTCCAACTGGTTAATGAATGTTATAATTCTTGACATCTGATTTGTGTCCATTTATTCTTTTACGTAGAGACTGTCCAGTTTCACCAATGTACATGGCAGAGGGGCATTGCTGGCACATGATGGCATATATCACATTGGTGGATGTGCAGGTGAACGAGCCTCTGACAGTGTGGCTGATGTTATTAGGCCCTGTGATGGTGTCCCCTGAATAGATATGTGGGCACAGTTGGCAACGGGCTTTGTTGCAAGGATAGGTTCCTGGGTTAGTGGTTGTGTTGTGTGGTATGTGGTTGCTGGGTGGGGAGAAAACCTGGATTTGTGCTGGAAATGGCCCAACTTGATTATCATACACATTGTAAGGAGAGTGATCACTTTAGATAAGTTATTACCAGCAGGAATCATAGAATCATAGAATATCAGGGTTGGAAGGGACCCCAGAAGGTCATCTAGTCCAACCCCCTGCTCGAAGCAGGACCAATTCCCAGTTAAATCATCCCAGCCAGGGCTTTGTCAAGCCTGACCTTAAAAACCTCTAAGGAAGGAGATTCTACCACCTCCCTAGGTAACGCATTCCAGTGTTTCACCACCCTCTTAGTGAAAAAGTTTTTCCTAATATCCAATCTAAACCTCCCCCATTGCAACTTGAGACCATTACTCCTCGTTCTGTCATCTGCTACCATTGAGAACAGTCTAGAGCCATCCTCTTTGGAACCCCCTTTCAGGTAGTTGAAAGCAGCTATCAAATCCCCCCTCATTCTTCTCTTCTGCAGACTAAACAATCCCAGCTCCCTCAGCCTCTCCTCATAAGTCATGTGCTCTAGACCCCTAATCATTTTTGTTGCCCTTCGCTGGACTCTCTCCAATTTATCCACATCCTTCTTGTAGTGTGGGGCCCAAAACTGGACACAGTACTCCAGATGAGGCCTCACCAGTGTCGAATAGAGGGGAACGATCACATCCCTCGATCTGCTGGCTATGCCCCTACTTATACATCCCAAAATGCCATTGGCCTTCTTGGCAACAAGGGCACACTGTTGACTCATATCCAGCTTCTCGTCCACTGTCACCCCTAGGTCCTTTTCCGCAGAACTGCTGCCTAGCCATTCGGTCCCTAGTCTGTAGCGGTGCATTGGATTCTTCCATCCTAAGTGCAGGACCCTGCACTTATCCTTATTGAACCTCATCAGATTTCTTTTGGCCCAATCCTCCAATTTGTCTAGGTCCTTCTGTATCCTATCCCTCCCCTCCAGCGTATCTACCACTCCTCCCAGTTTAGTATCATCTGCAAATTTGCTGAGAGTGCAATCCACACCATCCTCCAGATCATTTATGAAGATATTGAACAAAACCGGCCCCAGGACCGACCCTGGGGCACTCCACTTGACACCGACTGCCAACTAGACATGGAGCCATTTATCACTACCCGTTGAGCCCGACAATCTAGCCAGCTTTCTACCCACCTTATAGTGCATTCATCCAGCCAATACTTCTTTAACTTGCTGACAAGAATACTGTGGGAGACCGTGTCAAAAGCTTTGCTAAAGTCAAGAAACAATACATCCACTGCTTTCCCTTCATCCACAGAACCAGTAATCTCATCATAAAAGGCGATTAGATTAGTCAGGCATGACCTTCCCTTGGTGAATCCATGCTGACTGTTCCTGATCACTTTCCTCTCATGTAAGTGCTTCAGGATTGATTCTTTGAGAGTGGGGTGAGGGGAGAGAAACCCTTTTGTAGTGGTAAACACCCATTTTTTCATGGTTTGTGTGTATAAAAAGATCTTCTGTACTTTCCACAGTATGCATCCGATGAAGTGAGCTGTAGCTCACGAAAGCTTATGCTCAAATAAATTGGTTAGTCTCTAAGGTGCCACAAGTACTCCTTTTCTTTTTGCGAATACAGACTAACATGGCTGTTACTCTGAAACCTGCCATAATAGGATTTATGAATCCAAAGAGCCAATGAAACCTTGGGTTTTTCCCTGAGCTGAAGGCTTTTTTGAGTTTCATCTAATACAAACCCAAACCCAATTCAGTATAATAGGCCTTCCTACCTATTTTTTAAATGTACCATTTTGTGTGATGATGAAGAGTTCAGTGGGAGTTTTGCCTGAACAAGAATTGCGAATTCCCATGGTTTTTAATTTGCAGATGCATGTACAAGCTTCCCCCCCCACACACCCCCAGTTTGGATTCACAGAAAAGTTTCCACACCCTGAGATTTGCTTTTCGTGTCAGGTTCAACTGAACCCAAAAGACTAAAAGCAAATATATTCCGAACAACTGGCATTTCAATCTGGTTTCATGATGAAGCCTTACTGATCAACAAATTCTGCACGGTTAAACCATAAATGCATACGGTTCGACTAAACTGGGGACTTGATGCTGCACCACTGAACTCAATAGGAGCTCAACATTAACTTCAATGGATGCAAGATAAAGTGAAAAATAATGTGCATGGTTCCATCATTGAGCAGCCAAGTCTACCTAAAACTGGGCCCAGGCTTATAATCCCAGCTGAACATTTTAATGTACCGGGGCTGAGAGTTTTGAGTCTGTAATGTGAAAAAATTCAGGTTTCCTGATAGAAGCTTCTCATAGCCCTCTTAACACAGTGCCAACTCCTGAGTCCTTGTTTGGTTTTCACTCCGTCCTTTCTCAGGCAGAATTCCCACCAAACCCTTGGAAATTCTTATTGACTGTCAACAGGAGTTTTGCCAGAGTAAAAGCTGAGTAAGCACTTCCACATCTGGCCTTTTGTCATCACCCTGGGGGAAACGGTGTTTTCTGAATGTTACAGCTAATAAAGTTATCCCTAAGGAATAAGTGATTGTCACTCATTACTGGGTTGCAGGCCCTTGCATATCTCTGAAATTCAGAAAAAACAGCATCTCATGAATGAGGAAAATTAATTATTAAGCAATGGGGAAATAATTATTCAATTATTAAGTTATGTTTGGTTACCATTAGTCATAGTTGAAGATGGAATATAGCCAAGTTTTAAAAGTGTATTACTCACACAGAATTGTGTCTGTAGAAAATCTTTTCTCCTCCAGGACCCATACTATAAACACTGATTTTGGAGATTCAAAGGAGGAGAGGATGAGTGGTTTGTGGTTACAGCACAAGACTTGAAGTCAGCTGGTCTGGGTTCTCCTATTCCTGACCAGTGGACTTCCTGTGAGAGAGTCAACCAGTCACAATGAGTGTAAAGCCTAAACTGGTGTAAATTGTGACAGGTCCACTGAAGTTTATGGAGCTGTGCAATTTACATCAATTGAGGCATTGGCCCTCAGTATCTCATGTTAGTTAAAGTGATCCTTACTTAACTCATCAAAGTTTTACGAGGATGTTTTTAAAGTGCTTTAAGATCTTTGGGTGGAAGGTGCTGTAGAAGTGCAAAGAACTAGGCCTTGTATTGAGTGGTGTGGTGCAAGGGTGGTGGCC
The DNA here is from genome assembly GCF_965152275.1 of Natator depressus. Taxonomy (NCBI): domain Eukaryota; kingdom Metazoa; phylum Chordata; order Testudines; family Cheloniidae; genus Natator; species Natator depressus. The sequence continues at coordinate 10,180,098 of NC_134242.1, forward strand.
TACTGTTTTTCTGAGTCTGCGCTCTTGTTCTCCACTTGAAAACATGAAATGAATGTAAACTGATACAGTAATGTCTGCCTGAATCTGCAGAGAGCCTGAAACACACTCTCTAAGAGGTGTGAACTATCCCATTCATTTCAATGTCAGGTGATGGGAGACAAAAAAGTTCAATGATGATGCTTAAATGTTAACATTGTTAACTATTTCACTGCTGTCAAAACACAAAAGAAAGGAGATGGAGGTTTGCAGATCTGCACAATGTACTGCGAGTGGCATCTCATATTGGTGCCAGGCATGTATAGTGGTTAGGAGATGCCACTGTTTACCCCAAATCTTAACAATGGAAGTCAGAAGGCCAGAGGGGTGCAGCACTGCCCAGCAGGACATTTCTGACCCACCAATGAGAACCAGTCTCACAGACACGAATAGGATATTGAAGTCCCCCCAGATAACTCATTCTGTCCCTTCCCTGGAACAATACAGGCCAGGCCTGCTTTGGAAGTGGCTGTGGGGCCAGGTAACTATCTCCCTGGTTCTAGTAGCTGCTGCTTCTCACTCAGTTGATTCAGAAATCACTGCATCAGTTACATTCATGTCATGTTTCCAGGTTTTTCTCTGCCATCATGAGGGCTAGAAACACATTTTTTTAAATGAAAGTTTAGATTCTGTTATCATATGACCCTGGGAGCTGGGGTCCTGTTGTGCCGATGGTGTATCTGAACTCCACTCAGTTGCAGCCAAGCCTACGGTGCCCAAGCAGGGTCTACCCAATCATATTGTGAACATCTATGCCACATGAGTAGAGTTATTTTGGCATCACAAGCAGGCAAAGCTCAGCTTGTGGGTGGAGATTTCAAGCCGTGCCATTCAAGCTGTGCAAAATACGACAGCATTTAATATTACAGAACCTTTTGATAGTATCTTTCCTGTGCATAGATCATATCAAATCATTAGACAGGTCTCTTATAAGAAATGTCCATGAATTATTATTGCTAGATTCTAGAAGGAAGCTGTGCCCAGATTTTCCACAACATTATAAATTGCCAAAATATAAAGGCCAGGTTTAATTTGCATTAAAATTACCAGGTTTTACTTCCTCCTCCTTCTCCAAATGCATCCAGCAGAGGCTGTTCTGATCAGAATGAAGCATCGTATGTCAGGAGCCATATTCTCTGCAGACCACACCTCTTTGTTAAAGAGGAGGGTGGGCTTGGCTACATTTTTAGAACCCTGTGGGTTGTTCTTGGTTCCCCGGTGCTGCGACACAGCCTCTTAATGCAGGTTACATTCTATGGTTATCCTTGCTGCTTCTGTGTTCCAAAGGCAGGTCAAGTTCATTCTTGTCTAAGCATTAAATGCTTCATCCAGGAGTGGCCTCAGCAAAGCTGATAATAATTATGCACTTTCCCTGACCTTTTCCCCAGCCTTCTTGTAAACAGGCACAATATCCACACACACACACACACACACACACAAGAGTAGTTTTGTAATACAATATGGAATCTTAAACTCTGTGGAGGCTGCTGTACTGCTCCACGGTGTCTCTAGGAATGCTTTTGACTGCTGCTTTAATGTAGTAAATGAAAGGGTGTAATGCTAGAGATGTAACAGACAAGACTGCAAACTGCATCTTCTTTTCATAAGCCGAAGCTGAGCGTTATAACAACAAACATCTATTTTCACATTGTTTGCTGCGTATCTGGTGATGTAGGAAATGATACAGTCCAAAAAAAAAAAAAAAAGATGGGTGATCCAAGTTCAAGTCACATCAGCTCTCTTGAGTTACAAGAGGCTACCTACCCCCTGTACGCAGCCAGTACTTGATTTGATTTTCCCCTTTCACTTCCTTGCCAAATGAACAACCTAGCAGAAGTCTGCTTCCCTCTTACCCCACAATAGTTATTCCGCATATCAGAGGTCTCCATGAACTCTTTGAGGCAGGGAGTCTATCTTCAGTGTGCGTTCCGTGAAGTACAATGTATGTTTGCTGTTATACTGTACCAGTTGTTTTTTTTTAATGTTAGCTACAGAACGTTAGAGCTGGGTCTTTAGAGGAGGCCACATTAAAACCCTGAATCCAAACTTCTCTACTGAGTGGAGGAGTGGAATTTTGCAGCTCAGTTAACCTTGTGATTCTGCCACCTATGCAAAGGTGCCGGCTCCCAGTCTCATCATTGTCCTTTCCAAGGATGAGCCAGAGTGAGTGTGACTGGTGCTATCACCAGCACGAGGAACCTGAGAGTGGGAAGGGCAGGAGAGGACCCATATACTTGCCTCCTCCTCCTGCACTAGTGAGCAGAACAGAGATGGCGGTGGGGGAAGGGAGTGATTGGGGTATCACGGTAGAGGAGTGCAGCTGCTGTGTATGCTAACCATTGGTCCGTCCTGCCATGGTGATGCTGCACTAGGGGCAGAGGTGGATCACCATGGCAGGACGGACCAATGGTTAGCATACACAGCAGCTGCACCCCTCTACCATGATACCCCAATGTATGGAGGCACTTAATGTATGGAGATATTAAATGCAGTAAACACCATTCCCTGAATACAGAGGCTTCTGTTTTGCAAAGAAAGCTGGTGATTAGTCAGAGTTTGGAATCTGGATTTATAAATTGCATATTCTGAGCCAGATCCTTCACTGGTGTAAATCAGTGTGACTCCATTGCCTTTAATTAGAACTGGAAATCAGCATAACTCCACTGACTTCAGTGGAGATCTGCCAATTTACTGCAACTGAGGATCTGTCCCTATAAGTGCCTAGCTCATAGATAATTTGCATTGTGAAATAACACCATTAGTCAAAATATTTACAGATGCTACTTTAAAGTTGCACCATTTGGAGGTTCATTAATAAATGTGTATTTAGATAAGCTGACATCTCCAAGGCTGCAAAATAAATGAGGAGGTCCACCACAAAGTTGGAACTGAAGGTTAGCAAAACAACTCTGCACACACAAAAATTAAATATATAAATGAATGAAAAAAAAATTTGCCCACTGAACCTCAGGGGTTCACATTATGCACCACAAATCAGGCCACCTGGGGTTCCCCTCTGATTAGTACAGCTGGATGCTGCAAGCTACACTGGAGAAAAGGTTCTCTTTTATTGTAAGAAAGTAATAGGGCATAGCCCAAGCATGCCACAGAAACAAACAAATCAAAAGCAGACATTGCACAAAAATCAGCTTCTGATGTGTTCATTTCTTCTGGATCTATGTGGCAAGTTGACAGGCAGAATCACTTTGCCTTGACTGATCACGGATGGCTTGCCGGTAAGGTGAGGGGCATGTGGAACATCCAATTCTAAAGGAACTTCAACACTATGTGAAACAAAATCAAGATAATCATTTTATTTTTGTATTTCCCCCCTAACTGAATGTAAGCTTATGCAAAAGGTACTGGATTGGAAAGGCCCTCTATCCAGGACCACCTACAGCGTAGGCTATGGCAATTCAAGTTTCCATCACACTGCCCCTCACCACTTTGCTTCTGGAAGGGAGAGTCTCTGGGTAAGAGGGTGACGCAGTCACCATGCCCATGCAGTCCTTGGTCACTGATATGTTTCGAGGCCCTATTTTAACTATACAGGAAGTTGGGTCAAGGAGTGGCTTTTGGTGTGCTGTAAACCCATCTTATTTTTATGTGAAAACCTCACACCTTTTACTCAGGAAAAATAAGCAGACAATCCTTTTACAATTTAATGCAAGTAGCCCCAGTCACTCCAGCCATTTACAGCAGTGGGCTGCAACGAAGAAAGAAAGAAAGAAAGACCAACAGCCAGAGATAGAAGATTATTTTGTTTTTCCTCCTCCCTTGGCTCTTGCATCTGTTGCAAGGATTGGCATCCATTCCAAGTTTATGGATAACTCCACGAATATTAAGTCCAGTCTTTCAGTTTAAGTACAGCACAGAATGCTGTGGGACAATTCTCCTTTGCCTGCACCTTTTGTAGTGGTTTAGGCCTCATTTATGTGAATAATTCAGTCCCACTGACAGCACAATGAGCAGTATTTGTGCCTAGTGCTTTGCTGAATTGTGATCTTGCCCCCGTACAAAGTGTGTGTAAAACACTCAGAATGGCAGCATTTTTGTTTTGTTAAAAGTCTGCAGATTGGTGTCTTTGTCAAGGAAGTGCCAGTGATATGCATTACTCTTCCTACTTGGGGTCAAATTCTGCTCTCGGATATACTGGTGTAATCATTAAAATACCCTTACACTGTGGGAGAGCCATTTCTTTCATAAAGGGCAATAATAATTCTGAGATGCCACCTGACAGAGCAACCCAACCCTGCCCTCCAATATCCATTATCATCATCAAAAAGAGCATTGGCGCACTGAACACTAGCTGACTTTCTAAAGCACATGATGGTGCAAGTGAATAAGAAGGGGGTGCTGGGAGATACTCAGTGGTAAATGTGGAATAAATATTTAGATTAGATTAAGATGAGAGAGAGAGAGGAATGAGCCCTTTGCCTTTCCAACATCCCTTTGATTTATTGCGCACAATGGTATGTTTGTATAGTCTGCAAGTCAGAGCATCCAACATCCATTTAATAGAGGCCCCACAGCTATAAATCTCTTCCAAGTCCACCCTTTAGTAGAATAAAATAAGGTGATATAAGTTTTATCACATACTAACTCCCAAGCGCCACACCAAGACCTGGAAGCCTGGCAATCTGCCACGTAGGCAGCCCAGGGTCCCTGGGAGATTAGCAGCCCACCAGGTCGGCAGCTGGACAGTCTAGGAAGCCTGTTATCCTACCTGCCCTGCTGGCTGGCAGGAAGCTGCGCTGAAAGTTTTGACAGAATTGACACATGCCCACAGAACATTCCAGTTGTTGAATCAGCATTTTCTGACAGAACGCAGTTCCCTGAGGAAACCTGTCAACAGCTCTGCTGCACAGAGTCTTGCCAGTGAGACCACACCTCTGATTTTTATCATGGCATAGTGGCTATTCTGTACTTTTCACAATGGCCTGCTTCCTGATTCCATAGAATCGCTATGGATAGTAATTCCATGCTCTAATAAGAATATAACAGAAGGGATCTATTACCAACCACTTGACCAGGACAGTGATAGTGACGATGAAATGCTAAGGGAGATTAGACAGGCTATCAAAATAAAAAACTCAGTAACAGTGGGGGATTTCAATTTTCCCCATATTGACTGGGTACGTCACCTCAGGACGGAATGCAGAGACAAAATTTCTCGATACTTTAAATTACTGCTTCTTGGAGCAGCTGGTACAGGAACCCACAAGGGGAGAGGCAACTCTCGATCTAGTCCTGAGTGGAGCACAGGATCTGGTCCAAGAAGTAACTATAACAGGACCGCTTGGAAATAGTGACCATAATATAATAACATTTAACATTCCTGTGGGGGAAGAACACCTCAACAGCCCAACACTGTGGCATTTAATCTCAGAAAAGGGAACTATGCAAAAATGAGGAGGTTAGTTAAACAGAAATTAAAAGGTACAGTGACTAGGGTGAACTCCCTGCAAGCTGCATGGACACTTTTCAAAGACACCATACTAGACTTAAATGTATACCCCAAATTAAAAAACGCAGTAAAAGAACTAAAAAAGAGCCACCGTGGCTCAACAACCATGTAAAAAGTAGTGAGAGATAAAAAGGCATCTTTTAAAAAGTGGAAGTCAATCCTAGTGAGGTAAATAGAAAGGAGCATAAACACTGCCAAATTAAATGTAAAAATGTAATAAGAAAAGCCAAAAAGGAGTTTGAAGAACAGCTAGCCAAAAACCCAAAAGGTAATAACAAAATGTTTTTTTAAGTACATCAGAAGCAGGAAGCCTGCTAAACAACCAGTGGGGCCCCTGGACAATGGAGATACAAAAGGAGCACTTAAAGACGATAAAGTCATCGCAGAGAAACTAAATTAATTCTTTGCTTCAGTCTTCATGGCGGAGGATGTTAGGGAGATTCCCAAACCTGAGCCGTCTTTTGTAGGTGACAAATCTGAGAAATTGTCACAGATTGAAGTGTCATTAGAGGAGGATTTGGAATTAATTGAGAAACTTAACAGTAACAAGTCACAGGGACCAGATGGCATACACCCAAGAGTTCTGAAGGAACTCAAAAGTGAAATTGCGGAACTATTAACTATAGTTTGTAACCTGTCCTTTAAATCAGCTACTGTACCCAGTGACTGGAAGATAGCTAATGTAACGCCAATATTTAAGAAGGGCTCTAGAGGTGATCCTGGCAATTACAGACCAGTAAGTCTAACGTTCGTACCGGCCAAATTAGTTGAAACAATAGCAAAGAATAAAATTGTCAGACACATAGAAGAACATAAATTGTTGTGCAAAAGTCAGAATGGTTTCTGTAAAGGGAGATCATGTCTTACTCATCTATTAGAGTTCTTTGAGGGGGTCAACAAATATGTGGACAAGGGGGATCCAGTGGACATAGTGTACTTAGACTTCCAGAAAGCCTTTGACAAGGTCCTTCACCAAAGGCTCTTACGTAAACTAAGTTGTCATGGGATAAGAGGGAAGATCCTCTCTTGGATTGAGAACTGGTTAAAAGACAGGGAACAAAGGGTAGGAATAAATGGTAAATTTTCAGAATGGAAAGGGGTAACTAGTGGTGTTCCCCAAGGGTCAGTCCTAGGACCAGTCCTATTCAACCTATTCATAAATGATCTGGAGAAAGGGGTAAACAGCGAGGTGGCAACGTTTGCAGACGATACTAAACTGCTCAAGATAGTTAAGACCGAAGCAGCCTGTGAAGAACTTCAAAAAGATCTCACAAAACTAAGTGACTGGGCAACAAAATGGCAAATGAAATTTAATCTGGATAAATGTAAAGTAATGCACATTGGAAAAAATAACCCCAACTATACATACAATATGATGGGGGCTAATTTAGCTACAACTAATCAGGAGAAAGATCTTGGAGTCACCGTGGATAGTTCTCTAAAGATGTCCACGCAGTGTGCAGCGGCAGTCAAAAAAGCAAACGGGATGTTAGGAATAATTTAAAAAGGGATAGAGAATAAGATGGAGAATATCTTATTGCCCTTATATAAATCCATGGTACACCCACATCTTGAATACTGCATACAGATGTGGTCCCCTCATCTCAAAAAAAATATACTGGCATTAGACAAGGTTCAGAAAAGGGCAACTAAAATGATTAGGGGTTTGGAACTGGTCCCATATGAGGAGAGATTAAAGAGGCTAGGACTTTTCAGCTTGGAAAAGAGGAGACTAAGGGGGGATATGATAGAGGTCTATAAAATCATGAGTGGTGTGGAGAAAGTGAATAAGGAAAAGTTATTTACTTGTTCCCATAATATAAGAACTAGGGGCCACCAAATGAAATTAATGGGTAGCAGGTTTAAAACAAATAAAAGGAAGTAGTTCTTCACTCAGCGCACTGTCAACCTGTGGAACTCCTTGTCTGAGGAGGTTGTGAAGGCTGGGACTATAACAGGGTTTAAAAGAGAACTGGATAAATTCATGGCGGTTAAGTCCATGAATGGCTATTAGCCAGGATGGGTAAGGAATGGTGTCCCTAGCTTCTGTTTGCCAGAGGGTGGAGACGGATGGCAGGAGAGAGATCACTAGATCATTACCTGTTAGGTTCATTCCCTCTGGGGCACCTGGTGTTGGCCACTGTCAGTAGACAGGATACTGGGCTGGATGGACCTTTGGTCTGACCCAGTATGGCCATTCTTATGTTCTTAGACATCACATTTCAACTATGCAACAAAATTAGGGAGTTGCAAAGAGCAGGTGGGGTTGTCAAAACGGAGACAAGAGTTCAAAATAGAAGTGCACCAGGAAGTACCTTGAAAAACTGTCCTAGTGCCAGAAGAAAAGTGTTTCCCAGCACACTGTCTTCTGAAGTTGATTATTCTATGCAAACAATGCAAAGCATGTGAACTGGCAGCAGGGATCTCGTTATATAATTTTTTTTTAAAGAATTTTTAACCTGAGTTTTCCTTAGAAGCTGATGGCTCAATAGAACAACCCGTAGCTGGTGGCCGAGGGAGAAAGAACACATGTAAGGAATTAATGAACTCCATGGTCTGGGCTCTCCATCTGTTACAGCCCATATATCCCACTCAGGTCGTGTGAAGGGGCACAAACCTGGCAAAGACAGTGCACAGCTAACATCACCTCTATGAAAAATTTTCTTGAAAGGAACAGAACTGGCAGAATGGCCCTGTGCTACCCCTCTCATGGGTAGGAAGTATGCTTGGGGGCAGGAGAGGAAGGGCCATGGCTCAAGCATGCTGCACTCCTACTATTCTCAGACTATCCCCAGAATGGACCATGGGACTAATGCATCTGAGTATAATGCAGAGCAGCCTTGAGACTGATCTAATTTATATCAGGATCTGGGTAGGCCCTTGACAGGGCTGAAGATACTGGAAAAGCAAAAGGTGAAAAGCCACCTCCAGATCCACCCTCTATGCCCCATTCTTGCATTAAGCGTAACTCAACTGGACCAGAAAATCTGGCCCTATACGTTTTTTGTTAGGATGCCAATGTTTGGTATCCTACACAGGGATAGTCAGCCCCTGAAATGTCTCACTATTCAAACCATCTGCAAGAAATTCATTTTCTCCCACAGCAAATTTGTTAGGAGAAAAAACATCCTGCCTTCCAGCCCATAGCTCTGGCTGACAGTACCTGTCAGAAAGATAAAATCTTTCAATGAATTAAAGGAGGGGAAAGGCCAATCCCTCCTAGTTATCTTGCTATGATTTACATCAGTATAATTATATCTTCATTGCTGCGGGAAATTGCCTACACCTCGAGGGAAATGCTACTAGTAAATAAGAAGTTTCCTTTTTTAATTACCATAAATCTGCTGCTGTATCTCCGGACGAATTACCACATACTGGGACAAGCCAAGATTAATACAGATATAAGACTATATTGTAGTTTGAGTTCTTTACATGTTATATTAATTGTGCTAAATTCATCCTAATTACTTCAATGGAGTTACAGTAAGGGCTAGCTCATGACATTAAATTACTAGCTTAACCTTAAAAAGAACAGGAGGACTTGTGGCACCTTAGAGACTAACCAATTTATTTGAGCATAAGCTTTCGTGGGCTACAGCAACCTTATATAACTCTTCCTTTTTCACTCGAGTATTCTCTTCTGGAAAAATCTAGTGCTTACAGCAGATCTGTGGATTGCACCAAGTGTAACTCTTGTATGATACCTACTGCCCTTGTAGTTCAAATACTACCACTCAGTTTTGTTTAGGATACTTAGCGTAATCACTCTAATTTCTCTATTAAAAATGTCCTAGGAGAACTATACTGTTTATTCAATGAACGTGGCCATTCTGTGTGCCTCATTTGCTTTTCACCGAAGGAATGAACCTAGTCCTTTTCAGCACCAGCCCTCAGGTTGTCCGCAGATTAAAGAATGTCAAACACATGAAGAAATCAATGTAAATATGTAGTAGTGTCATACTGTTTACTGACTTGGACATAAGCTGAAAAAGTAAACCGATGTCTAGCATGATAGAAGCGTAACACTCTACCTCTTTGCAACCAGATGACCCAATTGTAGCAGCCATGGTATCTAATTTTGAAAGGACCTTTCTTTGAATCTAATTTCGTGGCCTAAAGCAATTTGTTTCAGACCACATATATAATCGGCTCCTATGTGTAAGGAAGAAAATGTGGGTCATCAGAGTAAACCCCCCATATAGCAAAATACTTAAGCTCTTTGCGTCAACAGGACTACACATGTGCTTAAACTTAAAGTACCTTGGCAAACGGGGGATAAACACTGGTTTTTCACTTCCGAAGCCTGACCTGCAATGCACTAAATTTGGCAGAAACTGTTTCTATGGTGGAAATATTTTTACCTAAGAAACCCCCAGACTGGTCAGCTTTTGTGGCCTTTGCAGAAATAATTCTTCCAGAGAATAATTCTTCTAACAATGCATAATACTGTATATGAAAATGATGGAAATCCTCAGCTGTTTAAATATTGACTGAATACAACTGAGTGCGCTGGTTAATTAAAGGCCCCCTCTTGCAAACCCACAATTTTACTCAAAAGTGAGCTACCTCAGAGATGCAGTGTTAAGGCTAAATATCGCTTTACTTTTTCAATCTTTGATTTACGACAATGTCGCTATAAACAGCGTGACCCTTACAGTATGTTTAAATTATTTCTTTGAGTGCGAGATGTTCACATGCACCTGTACCAGACCAAACCATTAGAAGGTACTTTATTGTTGGAAAGATGCAATGGGTTTTTGATGCAATCTAACTTGGTAAATCTATTAAGATGATTGTCTTTTAACATGCTGCAATCTGATTTCTAGAAATGGTGTCTCTCTACAGTATAGTGCAAGTATCCCACTCTTTTCCCCACCTATGTAAATGTGAATATGAAAGACACAAAGAAAATTAAACATAAGAAAACATCATTCAAGCAGCAAAAACAAGACTCTTCCAGATTAAAACTTGAAAGTACTTAATTTATCCAAAGATGGCACAGACATTGCAACACAGGGCCCTAATTCTGCATTCCTTCTGCACCCATCACTCCCATTTGACTTAAGAAAGGTTTTCTTTAGGCTACTGAGGATATGTCTACACTGCAATGAAATACCCATGGCTAGCCCATGTCACCTGACCCGGGCTCATGGGGCTCAGGCAGTGGGGCTATAAAATTGCAGTGTGACCCAAAGGGTCCCAGAGCTCAGGTTCCAGCCCAACCCTGGATGTCTTCACTGTAGTTTTATAGCCCCACAGCTCGAGCCCAAGTCAACAGACATGGGCCAGCCGAGTGTAGACACACCCTGAGTGCCCCACACCTCCCAGGACACAAGGAATACAGGATTGGATCCTCCTAGGTACGTGCATTCACACGTGTCTTTCAGGCTGCTACAGTATCCACCCAATCATAACAAGTGAATTACAAACACACAGGCAGGATTTAACTCTGAACAGATTTACTTTTGCTGATATAACTTCGACCCTTAATGATACTTAATGTCAGGAGGGTTTTTTTGTATTCAATTAATTTAACGGTCCAGATTTTTAATTTGCATTTCATTTAACTTTTCAGATTTTTAATTTGCCAGATATTGTTTATCAAATATTCATTTTGGAGCCTTTCACTGTATGTACAGTGCACACTCTGAAGTAATTAGTGTGCAGTAAATTAATTCTCTCCTTGTTCCTTCATCAGATATTGGATTAAGAAAACTCCACTGTACCAACATAGTGAGCTAGATTAGGAAATTCCCATCCATAAAATACCTTTGTTTAATATTTGTCTTGTATATGTTATGCTGCCTTAATGCTTAATGTGACAAGAAATGCTATAGTAAAAGCACAAATCTGTACTAACTCAGGTTGAGTCACATGTACGTTTGAAACGACTGGACCTGAATAAAATTTGTGCTCACATGAGTTCAGCAATCTTTGTGGTCACGTCAGTTCAGCAATCTTTGTTTTCCTTTCAGTTGTCTTAAGAGATCACAGATTTCCTTTTCAAAAAATAAAGGGCCTGATCTAAAGCCCACTGAAGTCAATGGGCATCTTTTCATTGATTGCTATGGGCATAAGATTGGGTCAAAAATAAATAACCGGTTATAGATTTGTCCACACTAACATACTGCAAAAGATAAACGAACCATTAAGATAGAGTCTTACAAATCCAGGAAATGTGTGTAGCACCTATGCACGCACACACATAATGTACCGCCTAGTCCTGCAACGGACTATTCACAGTCATAAGTGGAGCTGACCAAAAAATGGGAAAAAAATTCCACACACAAAAATCCCTTTCCCCCCGCAATTAAAAAAATGTTTAAATTCAAAAATGTTCATCCAGCTCTAGTAAGAAGCAGTGTGCTCAGAAGCAAGTGTTTGCCCCTACCATGAGGATAAGTCAATATGTTAGGTCCAAAATTTGGTCTCCGCTTCTTTCTAAAAATGTGTCTGGTCTACTGGACATGATTAACATTCTTCTTTCACATGCCATGGCTTCCATGATTATTCTTGATACCTTTATATTGAACCACATGACCCATTTAATAACCCTGCTAGCTTAATCTACTCATATCATTTTGAAACTGAAGCCAGATTGTCCAAAACATTAGAAAACAATTTGTAGGAAATAATCCAGCCTTCTCAAGGGGATGAATGGGATGGTGTAATAGTTGTTTTCCATTTTTAAACTTCTTTGATTTTATTAATTTGCTGGTTTCCCTCAGTTACATATCCTCAACTAGAGCTATGTAGCAAGAAACACCACCCCTTGTTGCAGTGGAATCTCGAATCACAATGGAGAGAAGTAAATAGCAGGATGCGCCAACGATATGTACAGGAACCTGTTCAACATATTCATAAATGATCTGGAAAAGGGAGTGAACATGAGGTGACCACATTTAAAGATAATGCAAAATCACTCAAGATAGTTAAGTCCAAAGCTGACTGTGAAGCGTTACAAAGGGATCTCACAACACTGGGTGACTGGGCAACAAAAATTGCAGATAAAATTCAGTATTAATAAATACAAAGTAATGCACATTGGAAAAAATAATTCCAACTACACATACAAAATGATGTGGTTTAAATTAGCTGTTACCACTCAAGAAAGAGATCTTGGGGTCATCGTAAATAGTTGTTTGAAAACATCCACTCAGCGTGCAGCAGCAATCAAAAAAGGTAACCTACAGGAAAGTGATAAGAAAATATCATAATGCCACTACATAAATCCATGGTATCCCCACATCTTGAATACTGCATGCAGGTCTGGTCATCCCATCTCAAAAAAGATATATTAGAATTGGAAAAGGTGCAAAGAACGGCAATGAAAATCATTAGTGGTATGGAACAGCCTCTATAAAAGGAGAGATTAAAAAGAAAGTTCAGCATAGAAAAGAGATGACTAAGGGGGGAAATGAAAGAGGTCTATAAAATCATGAAAGGCATGGAAAATGTGAATAGGGAAGTGCTATTTACCCCTTCACATAATACAAGAACCAGGGGTCACCCAATGAAATTAACAGGCAGCAGCTTTAAAAAAAGCAAACATAAGGAAGCACTTCTTCATTCAAAGTACAGTCAACCTGTGGAACTCATTGTTATGGGATGTTGTGACAGCCAAAAGTATTACTGGATTCAAAAAAGAATTAGATAAGTTCATGGAGGATAGGTCCATCAATAGCTAAAATGGTCAACCCCATGTTCCGGGTGTCCCTAAACCTCCAACAGCCTCAAGCTGGGCCTGGATGGCAGGGAATGGATCACTTGATAGTTGTCTTGTTCTGTTTATTTCCCCTGAAGTATCCAGCACATTGGACACTGTCAGAAGACAGGATACTTGGCTAGATGGATCATTGGTCTAATCTAGTATGGCCATTCTTATGAGTCTCAGCTGCCTGCTCCCAAAGTGAGGGAAACTAAATTATTTTTATTTAAAGATTACATAACTCTATACACAACAGAAACCAGAAGACTGGTCTTCACTGCAGCCCACTACGTATCCCTGCAGTCCAGGTCCTGCCTTAGGTGACCCCCTGAGATCCCTGCAGCCACAACTTACATAACAGCAGCTCCTCACAGCAGTTGTGGTGAACAGGATCAAAACTTGCCTTGGGAACAGCCCATGTCTTCACTGACTGTTTGTACCCTGGCAAGAGTTTCACAGGAACTTAGGAAAGCTTCAGGGTTTGATACAAAGCCACCGTAATCTTCACTAAGGAAGATTTTTTTAAGCCACCATATTTTTGCCTTTAATAATAGGGCTTTCACCGAGGAGAATGTGTCAAAGCAGATCTTCAGTACAAAAAAAAAAAAAAGCACCTACTGTACCCAACTCTCTCGATACTTTTAACCTATCTCAGTCTCTGCTATTTCTCACAATATGCTGTGTTTGAATACAACATTCTCCCTCACAGCTCAGCTGCTCTCCCTACTTGATCCTGCGGTAAACAAAACTGAGAGAAATGATCTATTTTCTCTTCACCAAGCTTCCAAGGCAAAATTTCATTTTTTCCACTAGAAAGTATAGATTTTTTGTTGTTGCTCTCCCTCTCTGAAATGATGGGCTTTCACACTGGGAGGGTGGGGGCGGAGCATGACATCCCACAAATTTACCCTACGACAAACTGTTCTCAACAGTTCCATAGTGAGAATAGCTTTTTACAACAAAATGAGACACAGCAAAAGCAAAAAGCTTCTTGGTAGAGAAGAAAATCTGAAAAAAAAGTTTGAAATTTTAAAAAGCAGAATTCCTCATTCGAGAAGGTTCCTCTCACCTTGGTATTAGCCCCTGGCATCCAAGCATGTCATTGCAGTCTAGCACACCCTATTGACCACATCGTTGGCCCTGTAATGGCCTGTCTCTGTCTACACCTTCTGTGGCGTCGCCCACTGGCAAGGTCACCTCTTTCCAGTTCTGTCCCCTTCCAGGGACTCAGAAGGCCAACATCCAAACAGAAGACCTTTCCATTCCTCTTAGGCTACAACACAGTTCCCTGCTCCTCACTCTTAGTCTCAGGGACTGCAGCGCTCTTTCTTTAGCACTGCTTCCCAGGGCTTTTTCCCTAGAGGTGCTTCTCCCTAGCAGGTTTCCCCAGGGACCCTGACAGCATCTCCCATGGACCTCCTTGCTTCTTACAGGCCTTATCTCAAGGCTCCCCTCAGGAGCCTAACCTGCTCCTTGCTCTCCAGCCGCCCTTCAACAAGCTCATCCCATCAAAAGGGAACTTCCCTGGCCTCCCTCACGGAGTTCTCTTCCCTCTCTGGGTAGTCCATCCTGACCCTAAAAAATGTTTTTGTTTTGGGGGCATTCAGGGTTTGGTTTTGTTTGTTTTTCAAGAAAAATCAAAAAAGATTCTATGGAAAGCAGACACTTTTTGTGAGGAAATTTTGTTTAACCAAAAACACAATCTGAAATGGAAAATTTACAACCAACCCTATTCAAGAAACATTGGCTTCATTCCTGGTATATGTTGGACAGTTAATAAAAACATTGTACCTTCTCCTTAACAAACTCGATTCTCCCAAGTGCTTAAACATTACACAGACGCTACCATACAGTGGTCACTATGTTGCTGTGATATTCCTCAGAGAAGGGCTACTAGGATGATCCGAGGAATGGAAAACCTGTCTTATGAAAGGAGATTCAATGAGCTTGGCTTGTTTAGCCTAACTAAAAGAAGGCTGAGAGGAGATATGATTGCTCTCTATAAATGTATCAGAGGGATAAATACCATGGAGGGAGAAGAATTATTTAAGATCAGTACCAATGTGGACACAAGAACAAATGGATATAAACTGGCCATCAGGAAGTTTAGACTTGAAATTAGACGAAGGTTTTTAACCATGAGAGGAGTGAAGTTCTGGAACAGCCTTCCAAGGGAAGCAGTGGGGGCAAAAGACATATCTGGCTTTAAGACTAAGCTTGAGAAGTTTATGGAGGAGATGATATGATGGGATAGCCTAATTTTGGAAATTAATTGATCTTCGACTACTAGCGGTAGATATGCCCAATAGCCTGTGATGGGATGTTAGATGGGGTGGGATCTGAGTTACTACAGAGAATTCTTTCCTGGGTGTCTGGCTGGTGAATCTTGCCCACACACTCAGGGTTCAGCTGATCGCCATATTTGGGGTCAGGAAGGAATTTTCCTCCAGGGCAGATTGGAAGAGGCCCTGGGGGTTTTTCGCCTTCCTCTGTAGCATGGGGCATGGGTCACTTGCTGGAGGATTCTCTGCTCCTTGAAGTCTTTAAACCACGATTTGAGGACTTCAGTAGCTCAGACATAGGTTAGGGGTTTGTCACAGGAGTGGGTGGGTGAGATTCTGTGGCCTGCGTTGTGCAGGAGCTCAGACTAGATGATCATAATGGTCCCTTCTGACCTTAATATCTATGAGTCTCAGTATTTTCTCTACTAAGTATATGTCACTCCATGGTGATGCTAGCCTCTTCCAAAGGCAACATTGTAGTGATTTTAGGGATGACCATGCTGCATTCATACAGGTGCAGCGTGCTTTTATTGCAGTTAAAACTGGCATATAAACATTGCAATGATGCCTAGACACTACAAAGGTTGGTGTTACAAGTAAGCTAGCCTGCTTACTTGTAACTGCAACATGAGATTAAACAAACAACTAACCCCTCTTCTGTCAAAATTATACTACTTATAAACGCCTCCCAAAGTGGTGACCAGATTTTACAAACATGCTTAAAATAAGTAAGTTATTCAAATCAAGAGCAACTGAGAAGGCTGGTCTCAGTGACACAGATAAGGAAGCTGCTTGGTTTCATTTTATAGAATTCATCTTCATGTCAAGATGTTAAACATATAATGAAAACGTACAGTCCATATTTTATCCCACTTTATCATGCCTTAGGGGAATACCATATGCCCAGTGTTTCTTGCAGCAGAAAGACAAAATATGAACAGAATAAATTATTTTAGATGGAGCAATGTGCTGGTGACCTGTTCTGAAATACCACGGGCCTGGTTCTCATTACACTAAGGGCACTTTACTCATCCTGGCACATACATCCAGAATGACCTCTTCACACTGCCACTGTGTAAATGAGAATTAGGCTCTGTATTTTTAATTCTAGCAAACCTCCTTGGTGCTGACAAGAATTGTTGCCCTCCAAAATAAACATGGATCCATCTGAAAATAACAAATGCTTCTCTTGCCCCAGTAGTAGTACTGAATTCAACAGCAATTTAAATGGGCTTAGTGGGGTGAGAGAGGAAGGATGGGCTGGAGGTTGGGTTGCCAACTGTCTAATTGCACAAACCCAAACACCATTGCCCCATCCCTGCCCCAAGGCCCTGCCCCTTCTCTGAGGCCCCACCCCCACACTCATGCCAGCCTGCCTCCCTCCCTCCATCACTAGCTCTCCCCCACCCTCACTTACTTTCACAGGGCTGGGGCAGTGGGTTGGGGTGCAGGAGGGGTGCAGGCTCTGAGCTTGGGGCCGAGGGGTTTGGAATGTGGGAGGGGGCTCTGGGCTGAGCCTGGGGCAGGGAGTTGGGATGCGAGCTCTGGGAGGGAGTTTGGGTGCTGGAGGGGGCTCAGGGCTGGGGCAGGGGGTTGGAGTGCAGGAGGGGGTGAGGGCTCTGCGAAGGAGTTTGGGTGCAGGCTCTAGGCTGGGGCACGGGTGCAGGAGGGGGGGCGACGCTTACCTTGGGCAGCTCCCGAAAGCAACTGGGACATCCCTCTAGCAGCAGCTCCTAGTCTCCCTGTGCTGCCCGTGCCCACAGGCACTGCTCCCCACAGCTCCCACTGGCCGCAGTTCCCTGGCCAATGGGAGCTGCAGAGTCGGCACACATCCCTGCTCCCCGGGAGGGGGCAGGGGGTCTCTACGTGCTGCCCCTGCCTGCAGGCTCCACCCCCACAGCTCCCATTGGCCATAGTTGCGTGCTGGACACTTCCAGGAGTGGCGCAGGGCCAGGGTAGGCAGGGAACCTGCCTTAGCCCCACTGCGCTGCCGGACTTTTTGCACCTAAAAATCTCCCAGTTTGATGTCGGTAGCCTCAGGGAGATAGGGCCTGATTCCAGGAGATTCCTGGTGAAAGCAGAAGGGTTGGTAACCCTAGCCAGAGGTCAGGACACCTGGGTTCAGTTCCCTGCCTCTGCCACAGACTTCCTGTGTGACTTTGGGCAAGTCACTTAGTCTCTCTCTGTCTTAGTTCCCCATCAATAAAATGGGATAATAGTACTGCTCTACCTCACTGGACCTCAATCTCACTGGACTGTGGTGAGGATCAATACATTAAAGTTTGTGAGTCATTCAGTTATTACGATAAAAGGGCCATATAAATACCTTAGAGAGATAAGAAGCAACCACTGCACTACTGTTTTCAACTGTATTAATGGACACAGGAAGACCTATGTTGGCCACATATCAGTTCTACTTTTCAGAGCACGTATTCAACAGTAGTTTATACAGTGTGGAATGTTGTGTGGCACCATGTGCTGAATATATTACATACATGGGTACATGAGAACTTCTATGTTATCTAAGCTAACTTGCCACATATATTTATGGACAAATTATGATCTCCTGGGGAAGGATAAGAAGCAGTGCTGAGCTGTAAGAGCCCAGTGGAGCGCTCTGCAGAAAGCTCAGGAAATCTGGGGTAGTGGGGAGCATACCGTATAGCACACCATCTGCCATGCTCAGTGTGTGCCTGACTCATCCTTTGAACCATGCAGGAACATTATTCAATATCTTATTTAAGCAGACATGCAAGTACATGCCCTTAATCCCCATCTTCCCTTCTCCTGTGGAGCAGAAGAGCTGGTAACCTCAGGAGAAAACATCATCCTTAGGGATTTTGAGCACAATCCCTTGCCCAAAGAAAAGCATCTGAACTTTTAGAGTCTCCTTCTCAAATTCAATCTCCAAAGATTTTTAAGTTCATCTATCCCTAAAGTGAGGTCTTCTTAGGTATGCGTGACCTGGTGAGTTGCAGATAACTTGAACCGGAGAGGGCCTGTAAGAGTCACTTGTGATTAAAATGGATTTCCTTTTAGCTGAGATTCAGTAAAGGCCTGACTCTGAGCCCATTGAAGTCAATAGCATATCCCCAGCTGACTGGAATCACAGTGGTGCAGGACTCAAGTGTTGGACATTAATTCTTTGTAACTTTATAGAGAGTAAGCAAGAAGGAGGCATTTTACACAGTCCACAACATATCTATAAGCAGCTGCTAAATATTATTTAATGCATTTCTATACAATACCTTCTGAAGGGCTCCATGCTTTTGCTGATGAGCAGAGATCAGTGCAACTGATTGTCAAGATAGACAGAAAAAATAAAGGAGATGAACAAAGGAAGTTGCACAGTTCTTTTGTTAAAATGATAAAAACAAACTATTGATCATGAAGGACCAGATTTTGACCGTCTGGTGGTGAGCAGTTATTCACAGAAGTAACACAAATACAAGCAGTATGAGTTTCTGCTAACTGGCATAAGGGGAACAGAACCTGCCCCCAAACCACTCTATTAAATCAAGCAAAAACACGTCTGTTACTAAGGAAATATTTGTAATACTCAAAACACTGAATGAAGCAACTCACTGTCAAGGAATATCGTTTGGAACACCCAATTCAAGCAGCCCAAAAATGAACGCTCTGCTAAAAGTGAGAAGAACAACATGAAAATCTTCCATGCCGCAATCAGGCAAAGAGAAATAGGTCTGCAGTATCTTACAATGACAAGACTGTGTTTGCCTCTGCGTGTTTTGAAAGAGATGATCAAAAAGTTTAGGCTTGTTTTTGAACTAAAATGCTCCATTTATTCAGAAAATAGCTGAACAGGATGAAGGGCCACTGAGTATGCCAGTGGAAAGTATATATTTTGAATTAAAGGATCGAAAACTCACTCAGGCAGAATACTGGTTGCTCTCAAGAACATTATGGGAACTAATGAAAGAACCTGATTTCCTGCCTTAAACAATTAAGTAATCAGCTGCCTTTGGTTACCCCTAACAACTTACACAGACAAGGAGATTACTAAGCAAACAAGCTGCAGCGTTGCAGAATCCACAGCCAACGGGAAAGCTGAAATGACATGCATTCCCAGCAGAGTCACTGCCTTTTCAATTTGAGAGAGAAGGAAGTGGGATTATTGAAAATCTAGGACTTGGCAGGCATTTACAGAAGTTCTCTCACTGATGCAATGTGTTCTTTTAAAACAAAACACAGAAATAACCCTTGTGGTCCGAAGAACATTTCTCCCCCTCCTCCTTTTTCCAGGATGCAGCCCACTAAGTTTGTGATTTCACCATAAATAGGAAGATGCTTATATACCATAATTACATCTCAGGCCCCAAAGAGATACATAGTGGTTCTAAACTCATACAACTTTACATTTCATATTTAAAATGTTGCAGTCAATCAATATGTTCACGCTGCAGTGGAAATGGATAGTGTTAACCAGTTGGGCCCAGCTCCATCCACAGGATAACACCCATTTTTAAAATGTCTTTTAAGGAAAATAGTTTTTAGTTTCCTATGAATTAATGATTCTCACTGGAAGAGATTGTAATGTGTCATATTTCCTATCAATAATCAAAAAATCCCTACATGCGTTAGCCAAAAAACAAATAAAAACCTGGCACGGGCAGTGTCTTCACTTCAACCATGTGACTGAGTGCAAAAGAATGTCATATCTATATCAAATATTCCAAGGTTCAGTGTGTTTCCAAAACAGAGAAGCTAAAAATCAACTAAAAAAAAAAAAAGACAAAACTGTGACATTTCTTAATTAAATGCACTGTCCCATTTGCAAATGGAATCTTTCCATAGGAGCAAAGAGTAGAATCTCCAGGTCTTTTTCTTCAGAATTTACATATTCCTCCTTCAGTTAAGCTTTCTGTTATATGTGCAATGGTATCACTTCATCTTCAGTGCCAAATCTCACACTTATATCAAGGATTTGTAACTGTGTGATCTTACCCCAAAATACTGGCATGTCCTATGTGAAAATTAGACATGAGTCCAAACTCTGACTCTAAACACCCTTACACTTTATTAAAATTCTGATTGGATCCTACTCTGAACTTTGAATAGCCTTGCTCTATAATGGGCTGATCCTGAACTCCATTTCCAAACATCCCTGAATTTTAAGAAAGTTCTGTTTGGGATCAGAATGCTGAGTCTCAGACCTATTCCTACTGAAAATGTGACCCACTATGAAAATCTTCCATAGTAAACAATATTTTCACAAGGGGAAAAAAATCCTCCTTTCAGATATGCAGGATGGCACTAGAATCCAATATATTGCTCTTCCCACACAAGGTGGTACATATTGGGAGGAAGGTGGGGGGGGGGACTAGAGACAAGGTCTATGTTGTACCTGTGAATTGTATCCTCTCTTATCTCAGTTTGCATGTACATGAGTCAAGGCATGTAATGTATATTCTTGCATCTATTTAGGGGGGTATTTTCAAAAGTGTTCTCTATTGGGCTGTCTCCTCCCACTGAAGTCAATGAGAACTTTACCATTGACCTCAATGGAAGCAGAGTTTGGCCTGTGCTAGGGGCTTTTGAAAATCCCGTCCTAAAACAACACCGTGATGAACTGTAAAATAAATGTCTCTTATAAGAAGACCATATAACTCTTTAAGGGTGCTGTAGTGGTATTGTGTGTTTCCATTCATGTTAACAGGCTCTGCTGCCCACTTTTCAGACAATAGATATTGCTGGTAATGGGAGCAAGAGCCTGAGAACTGTATTGAGAGCACGGGAATAAAAGTGTTGTAACAACACTCTGGGGTACAGTAAATACTTTCCAGGGCTTTACTGAGCACTCTATTCCCATCTGTGTGTGTTTGGTGATATTTTTATGTAGTCAGTAGAACCTGTCAAACAAAAATTTGAAAGTCAGCCAGTGAAAAGAGGTAAGAAAGGTATTTACAATTTGATGAGGGAGAAGAGGAGGTGAAAGAAAGAACTAGTTCTAGTCTCACCCCAAACTGACTGAACACTTAAAGTAAAGAAAAATTAAAATGATACACTGCTCACTTGAAATCAGAGAATGGAGCATTAGAAGTGTAGAAGAGAATAGTGCTTGAGAAATAAGGTAAATATTCACTCTGACTTACAATTATCTACCAATGCACTAGAGACATATTAAACAAACAGCTGTGCAATGTTGAAAATACTTCCAAGAGAATATGAAAAACTGTCAGCATTGCCAAAAGATAATATAAAAGGAGGGAAATCTTGTAGGTAGGACACTTGGAAAGTGAAATTTACCGTAAAAGTGTATTACCCTCTCTCCATTTTTAACAGTAGCTATTCTCCTGCACCATCTGCCCACCACAGGACAATTCAGTTATTGGGGAAATATTTGCTAACAACAACACCTGGCTCTAATGTTGTTGTTTTGTGGTTAACTTTCCTTTAGCGCTCTGCAATCTCATTTTCGCATGGCTCATGCATATCTACAAGATCACTCATGGCTATAATCATATTTTGTTTGGCCAAGGGTTTCAAAAGCAGCTAGTGATTCTGGACACCTTGTTTTTGAATGCCTAGTCTGAGATGTTTAAAAGAGGCCTGATTTCTGAAAATCTGGCACCTTCAAGGCATTTTGAAATTGGTCCCCCAAAAATGGGGGCTTGCAAAAATCATTAGTCATTTTATTTGCTCTTTTTCTCTGATGTTTTGTGAGCACTGAGCATCACCACACATGCATACTGCACTCTGTTAAATAGGAGAGACCCATAAAGTCCTATATTAGAAAGGGGATACAACTAGTCTTGAGTCTAAACTCTGACCTTCTGTTCTTGGCTGTGGGTCAGATTCAACGGATGGGGATCATTTTCCACTTCCATCATGGAATTAGCCAGAAAAGCCACCAAGACGTTTTGCATGACATCGGCTACTCTTATGAAATTTCTGACGTTTGGGAGGTCAAACTTCATGAGAGCCGAGAGCTCATATGGCACCACTGGATCCAGATCCAAACCCAAACCCACAGTCAGCCTCAAACCTAACCTCAGGCCTGAGCCTAATCAAGATGCAGAACTAGATCCAAACACAACCTGCTTGACCCATATTTCAAACAACAAACCCATCTCCTAACTTTTATAAACCATAAATCATGATAGAACATCACAGGGACAACACATTGCTTTCAGTACAAGACCAGCTCAGTGATGCTTTCCTGCACAGTATTTTAGGGAGCTGACAATCTCAGTAAGATGTTTTGCTTTCTTCTTTGAAAGGTTTGTATCCTGCCACTCAGGATTTTCCTATGCCATACCACTTGCTCTTGAACCTCCTCGATAATTAGGTCACAAAGACTGAATTAGCAACTCATTATGACCAGATCTGGACCCTGGGGCAATAAATATATATAGATATATAGTTGGTGACCTTTGTATGAGAATAGGGACATTTTAGATTTTTCTAAAAAAATGCAAAGACCCTGAAATTTGGACACATCTTCAGTTTTGCTTGAAAATTTTGTACAGCTCTAGCAAAGACACATAACCCTTCCCTTTACTTTCCGAAGCATGATAGGAAACTAGAAAAGGAGTACTTGTGGCACCTTAGAGACTAACAAATTTATTTGAGCATAAGCCTTCATGAGCTACAGCTCACTTCATCGGATGTATTCAGTGAGCTGTAGCTCACGAAAGCTTATGCTCAGATAAACTTGTTAGTCTCTAAGGTGCCACAA
Organism: Natator depressus; assembly: GCF_965152275.1. Classification (NCBI taxonomy): domain Eukaryota; kingdom Metazoa; phylum Chordata; order Testudines; family Cheloniidae; genus Natator; species Natator depressus. The sequence continues at coordinate 10,203,290 of NC_134242.1, forward strand.
GTACTCCTTTTCTTTTTGAAGACGGAGGGAGCAACAGAGGGAGAGAGAGAGAGAGAGAGAGAGAATCTTTTACTGTCCAATAGAAAGGCTATCCACAGGTCTTACTAACATCCACACCCTACTTCCAAACTGTGACAGACAATCATTACAGGCAACCTCTTGGTCAGACACACTCTTTGGTTCTATAAATGAAAAATCAGTAACAAGCTGTGTTGATAGCATAATTGACATTGGAACATCCGTGCTTGAAGTGTACAGCCTATGGGGGGATTTAGAAAAGGGCTGGAGTACTGTAATACCTGGATATCGAGGACAGTAGACTGCAATATTAGGTCGTTCAGTTGGAGGAAAAGCATTATATCTACCAAAAAAAATCCATAAAATCTAGCGTCAGAATTCTGAGTGGTGATGATCATAAAATAGAATTGGTATCCATAAAGATTCATAACTATCTAAATATCCTAGGAAGGCTAGATTATTGGCTTCCCACATCAGGAAAAGGATATTGAATGCACAATGATGAGAGAGATCACAGAGGAAAGTAAAAGTAGCATACAATAATAATGGATATCTTCTGCTACCTGCATATAAACTAATTAAATGCCACAATGTGGCAAAAGGTAGAGAAGTAATTTCTCGACTTGTTAAAAGGATAGCTTTTTGTAACAGGGAAGAGACGTATTAGAAGCATACCAGGTAATGAATGGTATAAAAGACTTAAAATGGGTGCTCCTTATCCTCTCTTATTATACAAGAAAAAGGAGACATGCAATGAGATTGAAGGACAACAAATTTAAATCGGATAAAAGGAAAATTAACGTACTACACTCTTGTGGCCCTCCTTGTCACAAGAGATCACTGAGACAAAGAGCTTAGAAGGTTTTTAAAAAGGATTAGACATTCATATGGATGAATATCCACAGCTATATCAAAGGGGATACTTATTTGAAGTGATAAAAGCCTTCATAATTCAAGCAGAAGGCAACAAATAACTAACTGACAGGAGATAGGAAGAAACTTTCCCCTTTAGGCTAGGTTAGTCCATAATTGTTCACTACGAGTTTTATTGCACTTTCTTTTGAAGTATATGGTACTGCCCATTGTCAGACAGGACACTAGACTAGACAGACCACTGGTCTCATCTGATTCCTAAATTCCTATGCAGCCTGGTAAAGGAGCCAGTAAACTCCAACTCCATTGAGTTGGATGTCTCAATTACTTGTTATTAATAAAGTGCCAACAAAAGGCTGTACAAGTTGAAGATACCAAGAAGAGTGCTCAATAATAACGTTCAAGAGCAGGTCACGTGGAAAAAGGTAGGGAGAATGACTGGAAACAATAGGAGGGAGACACTACTCTTGGGGAGCAGAGCTCATGTACATTGTTTTGCCTATTGTCTTTATGTGGTTCATTGCTGATGAAAGGCTTCATTGAAGAAGCATGTAGTGGAGAGGAATTTGGATAAGAGAGGGTGGAGGGCTGGCATGCCAGGAGGAGAAGACTAGCTCAAGCGTGGAAGAAGGCACAAAGATGAGAGGGGGATAGGAAAGGAAGGGCTGATGCTCAAGCAGAGAGAAAAAAAGTTTTGAGACAAGCAATTAAATTTAATTGTGTGTCCACGGTAGAAGAATAACTAAAGATGAAGAGGTAGAACAATGCCATACCATTCACAACCCTTGCATTTCCATGCATTTCTAACAAAATAGAAGATAATCATGGGAAAAGCATCTTACCTGAGGTCATTCATTATGGGATGAAACTCACCTCTGTGCAGAAGCCCTGCACTGCTTAGGTCTTCAAAACATGGCTTTGGAGGTACTCAAGTGTTGCCTTGTATTGACCCTGAACAGGGTTGAATTTCACCCTATAATGAATAACCTGAAGCAAGTTGGGTCCCACACTTCTGCTGATCCAAGAATGGTTATTGAAGCTACATGCTTTAACACAGCCCATGGATCCCACAATCCCATGGATTGTCCAGGGAAGGAATAATTGATAACTAAATCAACTACACAGCCCGAGGCTTAATCTTCTCAAGAAGGTTTGCCTGTATAGCTATACAGTACTGAAACACCTTCCTAGTATAGATACAGCTTATAGAGCAAGCATGCTTTTGCATTATAGTTTATACTGGTTCCCACAAAGAGATAAGCTATAACCATCAAAAGCATGTTTGTCAATGTAACTGCATCTACACTAGGGCTTTTGCCAGTATATAAATGTCATCAGAAAACCCAAACACACCCCTCCCCAATATTTTATGCTGGCAAAAGCTTTAGTCCTGACCTGAGACTTTCAAAACAAACTTCAACAGTTGCCTGCTCAAAAATATATCCAGGTACAAACAGTGTTGAAAATGACTGATCGGTCATATGCAATTCGTTTGACAAGAATCCGAAAGAAGGGGGCGGTGAGCAGGGAGAAAGAAGCAGAAAACTCTACCAGAGCCACGTAACCTGAGTAAATGAAATCATATTTAACTAAGGGTGTGTATTTAGACTTGATCTTACCTTGGTGACTTAGCCATTAGTAGGAATTCACTGTTTACCTTCTGGATTCTTATCAGTACTTAGGCAGCATTTGCATGTGATTTTCAACTGATTGCTCAATGGGCTCTGTGCTATATTGTTTTGAAATAAATGAAACCACAGCAAGATCACAGAGGAGTAATCTCAATTATCTAATCTGTTAAAACTGCATGGTTTCTTTTCTACCTGACCCCACATTAAGGCTTCATTGGTGGGTCTAATGATGTCAAACTAGATCCCTCTTGCCAGTTCTGTAAAACTAAACCTCCACTGTCAATGCATTTGAAAAATTATTTTTTCCAAATTGCTTATTCTTAGTACCTTTAGAGATTGATTCCCAAGAGGTGATGAATAGCTGTGATGTTCATGCACTTCCATTGACTTCAATGGGAGTTGTGGGTGCTCGATCTAGACCCAGGAATCTCTCTCAGGATCAGATCCTGCTGGTGAATGGTGTGATTTAGGCCACCTTTAGAGAAAGCTGGAGAGTTGCTAAGTTTAATGATGCAGCAAATAACAGCAAATAAGTTTAATGATGCAGCAAATATATTAGAGCAGCAGGAGTTACAACAGCGATGGGATTTTCCTTACCGTGTGCATTGGTGGTGGAGAAGGTGGTTCAAGATGGAGCATATGAACGGTAAGGCAGCTCCATGAGTTTAGGTAGGTCTTCCTGAAGTCTCTGTACTTGCCTGGTGCCCTCCTTTTTGAACAAGGATCTTTATTGTATCTTCACAGCCAGGAGGATGGTGCAAGGAGTGATGAAAAATAAGGCTTGGTCTACCTGGATAAAAGTTAGGCCGGCATATTGACGTCAGCCATGGGTGTGAAAAAAACCACACCCTGACTGACCTAACTGCCAACCTAACCTCCGTGTAGATGCAGTTATGTCAACAGAAGAATGTTTCTGTCAACGTAGCTACCGTCATCTGGGGAAATCGTGTCCCTACACCTCAGAAAAAAACCTTCCCATCAGCATAGGCTCTGTCCACACTACAGGGTTATACCAGCATAGCTATATAGTTATGCTAGTAGTCTCTATAGCATAGACATGCACTAAACAAAGATAATTCCTCTCCACTCCCCATACCATAGCCTTCCACAGGGGATATGAATTAGCTGGCATCATTTCCTTCTCTATTCAAAGACACAAATACTCAGTCAAGAATTAACAGTGGGCAAAAACGTGCCGACTGTCAGAGTTATCTGAACATCTTCAGTGTGCAAAATGAGACTGAGAATCTCCCAAGAGCTTGCTGGCTGATTAAATTTTCAGTACTTTACTGCTTCCAGTAAAGCTACAAATACTTTTTCTGAAGTATTCCAGCACTTATCTTCCCCAATCTGGCGGGAAACCAGGAGGAAAACCACACAAAAATAGAAAATAACAAGGAGAGTAAAAAAGAAAAAAGATGCATTTTTTTTTAAAACCTCAAAAAGTTTGTTTTGGCTCAAATTTTTGGCAGGTTCAAATTTTAATCAAAATATGTTCCACTTCCCTAGAAGACAATATTTGAATGTGGAAATCCAGAAACCAAACACCCTAAAAGAGACTAAATTAGTGTAGATTTCAGCTATATACCACAATGGCTGCAACTTCTTTACTGTAATTTTTGAAAGAGAGAGAGAGAGCACGAGCAAGTGTTGCACTTCAAATATGTTGCATAGAACTGGCGAATGAGTATTCATTCCATTGCCTTGCATCGGTTGGAGTAAGAATTGCTCATCTTGGTGTCAAATACCCTATAGTGCTAACAGCAAATGGAGATTTTCCTTTTGTGCTAATGGTAGGGACCTGTCTTTTTGTAGCAGGAAGATTTGAGTTCCTTCCCTGCTTTTACCATGAAATTTCACACAGCCACGGTAGACAAAACATCAGCTATGTAATCCCACCGATTTATTACAATATATTATTTCCAGCTGGACTCATTTGCTAATATATAAATGTTTGTAGTTATAAAAATTCATGCTGCCTTGATGCATATCTTTTCAATAAACACATATTTGTATGTTTGGCGTATTACCTCATAAAAACAGTGATAATCTCTTTGATACGCTCTGATTTTGTCATACTAATTTTACATTTAGTAATCCAAAAAGGCAATTAATTAAACGATAAAAGATACAAACTAAGAATAAAAATCCATTTTTTAAAAACTATCAGCCCAAGAACATATCCTCCAATTGTAAAGCAGCATGTCTCACTAGTGTTGTCATGACTCTTGTGTTATTTGGTGTTTTTCATAAAGCCCCAGCTCCTGGAATCCTGTGATTGCATGTCAATCTCTGTTTTCATTTAAACTGAAAGTAAGTTTTTCTAGCCCTCATGGTTGTAGAGAAAAGCTTTAAAATGTGAACCTCGTACCATAAATGCTCCAAACCCCAAAGGCATGTAAAAATAAGAACCCCAAAATATTTTTTACAATCTCATGATTTTTAAAGCTGATCTCATGATTTGGGTGGGTGGGGCTGACATGATTTTTAAACATCTGGAGCTAGCAGTACTGCAACCTACCATTTACAGCTCCTCTCCTCAGAGCACGTGTGTCCTGTGCACTGAGCAACAAACACGGTACCTGGTTGCCATGGGGCCTGATCTGGCACTCAGTGAAGTCAATGAGAGTCTTTCCATTGACTTCAGAGGACTTTGGAACAGTCTCTTTGCGCATAAATCAGGGGTTCTCAAACTTTTGTACTGGTGACCCCTTTCACATAGCAAACCTCTGAGTGCGACCCCCCCCATCAATTAAAAACACTTTTTAATGTATTTAACACGATTATAAATGCTGGAGGCAAAGCGTGATTTGGGGTGGAGGCTGACAGCTCGCGACCCCCCCATGTAGTAGCCTCGCAACCCCCTGAGGGGTCCCAACCCCCAGTTTGAGAACCCTTGGCATAAACCAACAACACAGATTAGTCTGTTGCACATTTGGCGGGCTCATGCCATACTGCCTGCACAGGAGGAAAATTTTCTATATACCCTTTTCACCCTCCAAGGATCAGTTTACAAGCCAGGATCTACCCATGGGAAATAACTGATGCTGGCAGACCAGGTGGCAGTTCATGCCAAAGTCCCCGTGTCTCAGCAGAACACTGACAAATATATAGTCTGGCTCATCCCGTGTGTCAGTATTGTTAAAAAAGGTAGTAGGGCTATAACAGTGTGTCCTAGACTTTACTGAATACTTGTGAGTTGCTGAATGCATTAATCTCACTTATAACAGCTGCATCCCGGATTGTAAGGCAGGATTTAAGCATTTGTATAGTAAGCCTCTGTGACTGTGTAAATCGGCAGACAGGAGCGAGACATTAACTATTGTAAAGTGCTGTTCTCCAACAGAAGATGTTATGCCCCGGCCAACAAGGACATCAATGCCAGACAGACTATTGTGTGCTACTAAAGAGGACAAAAGATTTTGTTGCTCTGCTTCCCTCCACTCCATTAAGATGAACCATGCACGTGGATTCCTCCCATCAGACGAGTTCACAGCTCAGAGCACATGGGAGGAGGGGAATAAAAAATCCTAAGAAAAAGTAACTGTATGTCTGTGCTGCTTGGACTCCGGGGGTCAAGGTTTCTAGGCTGTGACAAAGTTCCTGCACTACCTTGGTGGGTCTTGCGCTTATTGGTGGATTTGCTCACTTTGGAGCTTCATGGCAGTCCTCAGCTTGGCCGTTTTTCTGAATTCACAGTCCAGGTTGACTCCTCCTGTGTCTGACCAGGAGTTGGGAGGATTTGGGGGGAACCCGGGCCCGCCCTCTACTCCGGGTTCCAGCCCAGGGCCCTGTGGAATGCAGCTGTCTAGAGTGCCTCCTGGAACAGCTGTGCGACAGCTACAACTCCCTGGGCTACTTCCCCATGGCCTCCTCCCAACACCTTCTTTGTCTTCACCATGGGACCTTCCTCCTGGTGTCTGATAATGCTTATACACCTCAGTCCTCCAACAGTCCGCGTTCTCACTCTCAGCTCCTAGTGCCTCTTGCTCCCAGCTCCTCACACGCACACCACAAACTGAAGTGAGCTCCTTTTTAAAACCCAGGTACCCTGATTAGCCTGCCTTAATTGATTCTAACAGCTTCTTGATTGGCTGCAGGTGTTCTAATCAGCCTGTCTTAATTGTCTCCAGAAGGTTCCTGATTGTTCTGGAACCTTCCCTGTTACCTTACCCAGGGAAAAGGGACCTATTTAGCCTGGGGCTAATATATCTGCCTTCTATTACTCTCCCATAGCCATCTGGCCCGACCCTATCACAAGGCCTATGGAAGGGATCCCCAGTTGCTTAGCCTGGATTAGCCCTAAAGGACATATAGAGCTTGCTTATTACAGAAGCTTCTGCTACCTTTTGAAACTTAAGATTGTAACTCATTTGCATATCTATGTTTAGATGTTTTAACCTTGTAAATAACTTTTGTTTCCTGTTCCTATTTAATAAATATGCATATAATTTATTATGGGATTGGTCCCAATCATTGTTATTGGAATGAGATCTAACGGGCAATTGACCTGGAGTGACTGGTCCTTTGGGACTGGGAGTAACCTGAATATTGCCATGATTCTTGGTATAAGGGACCATCTATCACAAAAGTAGACTGACCTGAGTGGCAAGACAGATCAGAGCACAAAAGGGGGCGGTCTATGATTCCATGTTAAGGATGTTATAGTGCCTGAGGAGTTTATAGTTGATAATTGGTTGGTGAAATCTAACTACAGAACTTGCAACCAATTTGGGGTTTGTGGCCTGGTTCTTAACTGTCTGCCCTGAGGTTGGTACTCACACTCGAGCCACTGCAGGACAGCTTGACAATAACTTCCTATGAATCCTTTTTATGAACAGGGCAAAGTGCAATTATACATGTGACTATAACGTACATTTTTGTCATGCTGCATCTTCATTTCTGCATGTTTTATGCATGTGTGTCTGTGCACACACACACACACACACACACACACACATATATATACACAAACATGCTTATTTTATTTTCATGTAACTAGTAAATAAGTAATTCCAATGCTTGAGCTATTAACTTGCCTATAATATCTAATAGTCTTTCTTCCTCTCTCACACAATGATATTGCAGCACAATTCTTCATGTATTTCTTTGCAGGTAAGTGGTATGTCATGGGCAAGAGCAAATTATACAAATAAAAACATAGGATGACACATACACACACAGAGAATGAAAAAACAAACTTAGAACAGCTCTCGCTGCACAGAGGATAATTAATTCATTGACTGACAGTGCAAGACAAAACATGCCCTATTCATCCCAAGGAAAGCAAATGGGCCAAGGAAAATGGAATGCTCAAACAGAGGAACTTTGTTGACAGCAAGGTGAATTTTCTTATTCTAAAAATTGCATTCTAGGCATCAATCTCAGCGGGTTATTTCAGGAATCCTAAACTCGAACCTTGATTCTGCTACTGAGTCATTCATTGCATGACCTTGAAAAAAAAATAATTTAATGGCATAGTGCCTCAGTTTGTCTACTGTAAAATGGGTATAAAAATACAAGAACAATACTTTCCAACATCACAGGGGAGGCTGAGAGGCTTAAGGTATTTATAAAGCACTTTAAGGGCCACGGTTGTATAATGGCAGCCTTTATTAATTAAGTACTATTTATTGGCTATCAATCATTATCTTTATAGCAGCTTGAGACATAAGCCAAAAGCAATGTAAAAGGGCCTAAATGTTAATGAGGATTTGGCCCATTGTAGCCAACTGTGGTCTCTGAAGAAGACAACTGGATACAGTTGTTAAAATAGAAATATCTTTTTGTGCCAGTTTCCCATCAACCCATGATCTACATGCACTGGTGAATTCTACCATTTCCCCCCCTTCGCATGTTCTAAATATTATATCCCTGGTCCGCTTAAAGACAGTTTGATTCTTAGTGATGCAACAGAGATCTTTGCAAAAGTTATTTAACATTTGTGAAGATCAAACAACTGTTATGCAAGACCCAGCCATTACGGCGATGGAGGCAGATAAGAACGTAGCGCTTGGTCCTGCAAAGACTTGCACATGATTCATTTACTGTGAGTAGCCCCATTAACTTCAGTGGAACTACTCACAGGGTGAAATAATGATTTAAGCCGAGGGGAGTTTTGCCATTGACTTCAGCAGGGGCCAGGATTTTACCCACAGCACTTAAAATTAAGCCTGTGCTTAAGTTTTTGCAAGATCAGAGTCCTAAATAGAACAAAATGTAAATAAAATAGCGGTGGGAAATGGGAAATTAATAACAGATACTGTAGCAGAATTCAGTGAATGAAGCAGGTACAAAACAAAGAATAGAAATCAAATAGGCAGATGACTTCACTTTCTATTTTTAGATATACTGCAGTTCCTTTAGGATCCTTACAGTAAGAAGAGCCGGTGAAAATGCATATACTAGCTTCAGTGTAAGAGCTTTTGATCACAGAAGTAATATGTTGAGTGCAATAAAGCTAGGCAACTACGTTGTCTGTCAAAGAGAGAGAGAGAGAACATTGTCACAGGCAGTCACACCTTATCTGTTATTGTTACACCATCATTCATAACAGAATTCAAATGTATTTTATGCTTGAAACTGTCAGTCAATGACAAGGCAAATGTGATTGTAAATTGCCAAGTGATATCCAGAGCAATAGGTATAGCCACCATTAAAAAAAGAGAGAGCGAGAGAGAGAGAGTCTACACTCAGTTTCTTTACAAATGCCCCAATTTAGCGATCAAGCAGCTATTAAATGTGCCAGGATAAACAAATGGTTGGGTCATTGATGAGCCTGACTTTGTGAAACATCTAAGAAGGTGTGTTTGGAAAAGGATACCACAACTGAGGAGCATTTTGAAGTAACTCGCGAATCAGCTAACCCAGGGAAAAGATAACTCACTTGAGAATGATATAATTACTTTCAGTTTGCTTAAAGCCAAGGAAAAGTTGACACAGCGATTAAAAGGGAAAAAAAATGAGTGAAGGGAAAAAATAGAGTTACTTTATACTGCCTGAATCCAGGCTATTTTGAGGCCTAGGCTCTGAGCTTATTTGAAGAAAGATTATCTTGACAAATTGGATAAACATTTTATGCATGACAGGACGCTGATGGAGAGTCTGTTCTGCAAGCACACCTGGTGATAGTTTGCTTAGTGTGTGACCAAGGTGTTCAGCTAACCCTGAGTCCTCCCAGGGTGCTTTGTTTACTGTTTGACAGGTATAGGCAGATCCAACGTCTAGGCCTTAGTAACAATTGCTGCAGTCTTAGCAGATGCCTTCTTTCCCCCCATTCCCCCCCCCCCACCACAATGGATAAAATAACTCTTGGCTAGACTAGTCCACAAAGGTTCCACCAGACTTTAACAAACAGTTTGTACTTAAGGACTGTACTGCAGTCTAATGTGCCTCAGGCCAATAAAAATGGCAAATGCAAATAAAGGCATTATGTCCCACTCCTCTATTTGTTCACTCATGCATTCAAGTGTGTGCTGGAGAGAACTGCTCTGGCATAAAACATTTTCACACAACGGAGTGCTAAAAAATAAAAAAATAATATAATAAGAATAAATACCCCACAAGCCAGCTAACGAATTAACAGAAAAACAAGCACTCTTACTGCAGATCATCGGCCTGATTCTCTATTTTCTTGCATCATGCATAATTATTTGCGTCAGTGCAAAGTTGATGCAAAATGCTAAAAGATCAGGTCGGTGCAATTTTGCACTGACTTTGAGTTGGTGCAAATGACTATGCATGATGTAGGGCAATGAAGAATCAAGCCGTAGGCAACCAGAATGTGTTGTTAGGAAACTTTGTTAGCTAAACTACTGAAATACGCATTTGCCTTGATGGACACCGAGGAAATGTCTTGTGTTCTGCAGAAATGGGTTGATCAGTAAATGATAGGTAGTTAGGCTCCTAACGTCCCCTGATTTCAACTGCCTAACTACCTTTGAAGATAGACTGGGCCTAAACATCCAGTATTTGCAGGTACCTTATCTATCTTCTCAAACTGTGGGCATTCTGAACTAGTACATCTGCCCAATACATTTTCATCACTACTGAAGTTATAGTTTCCAGAAGGCGGTAATATAGGAACCACCTTCAGAGGAACAGCCATACTAGACCACACCTATGGTCCATCTAGACCAATATCATGTCTCTGACACTGGCCAGTACCAGACGCTTCAGAAAAACGTGCAAGAAACCCTGCATTAGGCAAATGTAGTATAATCGGCCCCTCATGTCAGCTCTCTCTCCCAAAACTTATGTTTCCATGAACTATGATGATTCTGGACATTCTTGTAATTCATATAAACAGCTAATCTTTTTTTTTTTTAATCTTGCTAAATTTTTAGCCTCCATCACATCCTGTGGCAAGGATTTCCACAGTTTAATTATGCATTCTGAGACGAGTATTTCCTTTTAGCAGTTTTGAATTTACCACTTTAAATTTAACTGAATGTCTCCATGTTCTTGCATTATGTGATAGGGAGAACAGAAGTTTTCAATCTACCTTCTCTAAGTCATTCTTTCAGAGTCAGAAAAAAATGCAGTTTTAGTGGGGAGTGAGGAGTAAACCCATAAATTCTTGAAAACAACATAGTGACTTTTATTGAGTTCAGCGGTAGAATTGACCCCTTCAGAGCACTTAAAGCCTGTTTGGAATTACTTCCAATTTGACTTGTCTCAGGTGCTTTTTGTTAATGAGGCTGCACTTCTCCCTCTCCCCTCAAGCATAAATGTGTCGCACATCAAGTACGGTACAGGTCGCAGGCAAAAGCCCTGGATTTAAGAGTGACAATGAGATTACAACTGTTCAGATTGGCAAATAATAAAGCATAGAAAAAGGATCATATAAGAATCTACCCTTTCAAAATCAGATGAGCATTTTAGGCCAAAATCTCCCAAGAAGGGAGCTAGCAAGACTATGTAAAATCCAAAACCAAACCCTAGTTCTGATCTGGCAATGATCCAAAGCCCTAGTCTAAATTTAACCCAGATGCAAACACTACCTCCTTAACCTATCTCTACAACCAAACCAAGGAGCGGAGTAGAGCAAGCAGATAATTTAGCATTAAAAAAAATATGAGTGATACATGGAGAAATTCAGTCGTTTAGTGACCTGTAACAAAGTAACCCAAAATGAGTTTTCAGAGAAGAAGCCATAACATTGGTTGAAGTTTTGCCAGTTCATTGCAGACAATTTGATAGACCAGTGATATGAAAATATGTATAACAAGTACCAACAAAGATTTTTTTAAAAGGGGCAATTCATCTGTAGGCAGCATGGTATAATTGATAGTGCACTAGACTGGGACTCAATAGACCTGGGACCTCAAAATCCCATGGCTACCATTAGCTTACTGTGTGATCTTAGGAAAATCACTTCCCCTTTCTCTTTGTCTCCATTTCCTTTCCCACCCTGTCTGCCTTGTCTATTTAGGGGGAGATTTTTAAAGGCATAGATGGGAGTTAGGCACACAAATACCAACTCTTCTGAAAATCCCAATCATAGACTGTAAATTCTTTGGGGCAGGGGACTGTTTCTTACACTGCTTATGTACAGTAGCCCAGTGGGACTCTGAGCTCAGTTGGAGTCCATAGATGCTGCTGTGTGAAACAAGTAATTACTAAGTTCTTATTGATGCCAAATTTGAGAGATAACTGTCAATAATTTGACATATTACATAAGATTGTTAATATCCTTTACTAGACTGAGACATGACCAGAAGAGTGGTGTGTGAGGATATGTATCTGCAAGACTAAGGAAAGAGCAGACTGCATAAATCAACCATCAAGCACACTCATATTAATGATTCTTCCCATCTGATCAATAATGACGAATAGATAACTGCAAGCAGAAGGTGTACTGCAGCAAGGCAGGGCACATAATGCAAGATTCAATCTCAAATGATCATCGAAAAGGCTAAGAAGCACAACCAACATCATGGAAATGTTTTAGAGAGAGACTATTAAAAACAACAAATTAGTCAGTCTCACAAAGCTACTCTAGCAGAATTGCTTTCCTGCACCACCTCTATCACAACCAGAAAGCAGCAGTCAGGACAACAAAAGGACATAACATAATGGCTTTCCATTAAGAAAGAAGCTTTGTCAGGGCTGCATTATGTCACTACATCTGTTCAGCCTGGAGACTCGAACGGTAATACACATTTCCCTTGCAGCTTAGAATGGTAGAACTCAAAGTAGAGGAGGCAGATGCTGTAACCTTAGATACCATGGTCCTAATTTACCCCATATAAATGCACATATTATTCCCATTGACCTTAATGGGAGATGCACACCCATATCTGAAGGCAGAATTGGGCCCAGTATATGAAGGCTGTCATTAGAAAGTGACATAGAAACAAAGAATAATCAAAGAATGGAAATAAACATCATCAAGGTGGTAGCACCTGTAGGGGAGACAAACAAGAAGGAAAATCAGCCCTCAGAAGTAGTTAGGTATCTACATCCTACCCTCAGGGTATAGTTAGCTGATGAGAGTTGTTCTTGTGATGTAATCCTTCTAGCTTGTGTTTCATTAGCTGAGTGTGTTGTCACTCAACATCCAAACCTGGGTGGCTTTTCTTTTCAAACTGACTAAAATGGGATTAGAACACTAGTTATTTTCCTTAGCTAGATTAAAGCAGTTAATAAAAAGCAGTTGTTATTTTTGTATTTGCCTTTGATTCTGGTCCTCCATACACAAAAACGGTAGCATTTATTGATAACAATAAAGCTGGAGTACTGTGGATTTACTGTGCGTTGCAGTGTCCGCTATTATCTACCTACTTATACGGCCATCATGCTATTTGAGTGCTTCGGAATCTTAACTGAATGGATCTTTCTAATACCCCTGTGAGGTAGGAAAGCATCGTTAAGACATTTTACAGATAGGGAATACAGCCACAGGGAGATTGAGTGACTTTCCCCAGGTCACACTGAAACCCTTGACCACAGCTGGGTAGTGAATCCAAATCTCATAAGTGCACAACACCTACTACAAGAAAAGGCCACTGGATCATCTAGTCTCAAATCCTGTTTTCCAGAGTCACGCTATACAAACAACATGGAAACCTTTTGTCTGCCCTGATCATGAATATGCCCAATGATGGCATCTCATCCAATGGGCACTTGCTGTTGGAACCTTTCCTTAGTATCCCAGTGGCATATACTATTTTTTCTTGCCATTTGTTCTTTCATTTTCTCACCTCGAATTTCACTCGATTCACAGTTTCAGCTAGATGGTTAACTTCATGTAGCGAACATGCAAAAATCACAGACTTCCACGTTTCCCATGCAAAAGCCATATTTGCACAGAAAATAGGCCCATTCTCAATCAGAAACCCCTCCTTTGGCTCAAATATTCAAGTATTATATAGCAAAATTTCCCAAGAGAGGTCAGAGTGAAATGCAAAAAACAAACAAAAACAAAACAACTGTGCACTTGAATTAGTTGTGTATTTCATTACAAATGTTTCTCACACTTCTGGGGAGCATGTACTCCAGCACTGAGAGATGGAATTCAGGCCATGATACTCAAGAATGACACTGTAAACATATTTAGCTTATAATTCTCTGTAATAACGTTTTTAAGTAGCATGAACTACTAAACAGAGTAGATCTAGGGTAAAAGTATCAAAAGCACCTAAGTCCCATTTTCAAAAGTTACTTAGGAGGCTGTCTCATTGAAAACCAATGGGACTTAGGCTCCTATGTTCCTAGTGACTTCTGAAAATTTTACCCATAGTAATGTTGTCCTGTCCTGTAATAGAAAAAAAATTAATAAAATGGACTATACTGTATAATTTTTAGCCTCATAAAAGAGTGTTAATGAAGGCAGGAATTACCACCCTCTCTCATTCCATGGTATTTAAGGATGTATCCTCTCAGCACATCTATCATAGGCAGTTAACCCAAAGACAACCAGTCCTTTATCGACAAATGGTCTGATCTCCATTGGCTGGGCAGACACAAGTATTTGAATCAGATCCCCAAATAAAGGAAAGCTATTTTCTCATTCCAATACATGCCATGAAGAGTGCCTCACGCATGGATGTTCCTTAGATTTAGAGGGTGAAACCAAATGAAGGCATTTTGCAGGACGGTTGCTGCCAAACAGCATAAACTTTTCCTGACTATTGGAAAGGGGAGACCACGTGAAGAAACAAAATGCAGATGAGGCTGCCATGGACATTGCCAAGGTGAAAAAGGGGGGTAATCTCCATGACAGAAAGATTGAGCTACAGAGTCACATTCAGCATAAACACACACACTGCGCATCTAACTATAGGAGACGACTGGCTGATCATAATATGAAGCAACACTTACTCTCACGGAAAAAGACAGCACAAAATAAGAATGAAATGCAGTCAGTAAACGTATCTCTCTACATATCAGTATGTTTGGAGTCAGGGTTTCTCATGCAAGGGACACTGTGAGCATCTTTCCCCAACTTGGACTTGTGTTGAGGAGACTGGCAGCAAAGACACCAGAGAGCAAAGGCCTGTTGTCCTCCATGCCACGCCAGACTGAATACAAGACAACCACACCCTGCCCTATTTGTAATTTAAGGAGAGACGAGACAGAGCCACACAGTTTTGGATCCAGATCTGAACTTCCCCAAAGTTCAGCGGTGTTCTATTGAGGGGTTTGATTTGGCTCATTATAGAGGCAGGATGCCAGCCACAAAATTCAGAACCAGGTCCAGATAGAAAAAGCCTACTACATTTCATGTGTGTTAAGATCTGAAGCCTCTCTCCTACTTTTAACTTACCTCACAAATCTCAGAGAGGTCCATGAAAATGCTGCTTTTTTCATCCCAAAGTGCATTATAAAGACAAGAAAGAACTATAAGCCGCATTTCACAGCTAGAGGAACTCAGAGACAGTTTAAAATGGAAAAACTGTTCTTCACTACTACTGTATTCCTAAAAGCTATTATGTAGCTTTGTGGCACAGAATGCTTTCTGCCATGTCCCACTTCAGAGGTGGCTGCATTTCAGTGATAAGAGAACAGATCCCTGCCTAAACAACTTATAAATCACTCTGTGATTTTAGGAATGAAAGCTGCTGTTAAACGTAAGTCTATACTAATCTTTTGAGGGGACAATTTGAAGTTGAGATATAAACCAAGCACATACCATAAGCTGGTTGTCCCCCCAGAGACCAACATCTCCACTGAGATCACAAAGAGAGAGGAGTAAGAAACCAACACTGGGGACTTTTCCACAAACATCCGAGAGTCAAGCCAGTGACACACATTTTAACCTGACTTGTTCAGCACGGTGTTTGCAGAGTTAGACACTTCGCTCCCATATTGTTTCTCCTAGATGATTGCAGAGGTGCTAATACTAATGCAGTATAGTAAAGTTTATTTTCTTTGAACGTGAATATAAGCAGCATGAGGAGAATTAGAGCATTTTCTGTCTCTGATTGGTATGAATATCGAACAAGCGGTCAGTTCAGGTTGTAGTGAACACAGAGTGCACATCCTTGATTAACTGCAGACAACATGAGTGTTAAGCTACACTTGATAGCTGGTACATACTTCTGAAATAATAAGAAGCATCCCTGATTGATTAGCTTGGCACTAACCAACCAACGAATGTATAACCGAAAACCGGAAGCAATCATTTTCTCCAAAAATTATGCACTGCCACATACAAATGAGTCTGTTTTTAACACCCCTTGAAAAAGCCATATATACATCCAGGAGGCATTCAGACAACATTCAATTTTAGACTCTTATAAGCATCTATCAGAAGGCACTGAACCTAGCAATGGTGAAGCCCATTCCTCCTTCGCACTTAAATTTTACCGACCTCATTCTAAATAACTTAGGAGACTCAAATGTTGATCTTTCTTGTTTTTCTCTTTTATTCATGGGAGCCAAATTTTACCTGCAAGAATAATCTGCCTCCATCTTATCCCCTCATCCACTCAAATGCCCAGGTTTCAGAGTAACAGCCGTGTTAGTCTGTATTCGCAAAAAGAAAAGGAGTACTTGTGGCACCTTAGAGACTAACCAATTTATTTGAGCGTGAGCTACAGCTCACTTCATCGGATGCATACTGTGGAAACTGCAGAAGACATTATATACACAGAGACCATGAAACAATACCTCCTCCCACCCCACTCTCCTGCTGGTAATAGCTTATCTAAAGTGATCATCAAGTTGGGCCATTTCCAGCACAAATCCAGGTTTTCTCACCCTCCACCCCCCCACACACAACCTTTGAGACACCACTGACTTCCTGAGGAAACTACAATCCATCGGTGATCTTCCTGATAACACCATCCTGGCCACTATGGACGTAGAAGCCCTCTACACCAACATTCCACACAAAGATGGACTACAAGCCGTCAAGAACACTATCCCCGATAATGTCATGGCTAACCTGGTGGCTGAACTTTGTGACTTTGTCCTTACCCATAACTATTTTACATTTGGGGAGAATGCATACCTTCAGATCAGCGGCACTGCTATGGGTACCTGCATGGCCCCACAGTATGCCAACATTTTTATGGCTGATTGAGAACAACGCTTCCTCAGCTCTCGTCCCCTAACGCCCCTACTCTACTTGCGCTATATTGATGACATCTTCATCATCTGGACCCATGGAAAAGAAGCCCTTGAGGAATTCCACCATGATTTCAACAATTTCCATCCCACCATCAACCTCAGCCTGGTCCAGTCCACACAAGAGATCCACTTCCTGGACACTACAGTGCTAATAAACAATGGTCACATAAACACCACTCTATACCGGAAACCTACTGACCGCTATTCCTACCTACATGCCTCCAGCTTTCACCCTGACCACACCACATGATCCATCGTCTACAGCCAAGCTCTGCGATACAACTGCATTTGCTCCAACCTCTCAGACGGAGACAAACACCTACAAGATCTCTATCAAGCATTCTTACAACTACAATACCCACCTGCGGAAGTGAAGAAACAGACTGATAGAGCCAGAAGAGTTCCCAGAAGTCACCTACTACAGGACAGGCCTAACAAAGAAGATAACAGAACGCCACTAGCCATCACCTTCAGCCCCCAACTAAAATCCCTCCAATGCATTATTAAGGATCTACAACCTATCCTGAAGGATGACCCAACACTCTCACAAAACTTGGGAGACAGGCCAGTCCTTGCCTACAGACAGCCCCCCAGCCTGAAGCAAATACTCACCAACAACCACATACCACACAACAGAACCACTAACCCAGGAACCTATCCTTGCAACAAAGCCCGTTGCCAACTGTGCCCACATATCTATTCAGGGGACACCATCACAGGGCCTAATAACATCAGCCACACTATCAGAGGCTCGTTCACCTGCACATCCACCAATGTGATATATGCCATCATGTGCCAGCAATGCCCCTCTGCCATGTACATTGGTGAAACTGGACAGTCTCTACGTAAAAGAATAAATGGACACAAATCAGATGTCAAGAATTATAACATTCATAAACCAGTCGGAGAACACTTCAATCTCTCTGGTCACGCAATCACAGACATGAAGGTCGCTATCTTACAACAAAAAAACTTCAAATCCAGACTCCAGCGAGAAACTGCTGAATTGGAATTCATTTGCAAATTGGATACTATTAATTTAGGCTTGAATAGAGACTGGGAGTGGCTAAGTCATTATGCAAGGTAGCCTATTTCCCCTTGTTTTTTCCTACCCCCGCCCCCAAGACGTTCTGGTTAAACTTGGATTTATGCTGGAAATGGCCCACCTTGATTGTCATGCACATTGTGGGGAGAGTGGTCACTTTGGACGAGCTATTGCCAGCAGGAGAGTGAGTTTGTGTGTGTATGGGGGTGAGAAAACCTGGATTTGTGCTGGAAATGGCCCACCTTGATTATCATGCACATTGAAGGGAGAGTGGTCACTTTGGATAAGCTATTACCAGCAGGAGAGTGAGTTTGTGTGTGTGGTTTTTTTTTGGGGGGGGGAAGGGGGTGAGAAAACCTGTATTTGTGCTGGAAATGGCCCACCTTGATTTTCATGCACATTGTAAGGAGAGTGGTCACTTTGGATAGGCTATTACCAGCAGAAGAGTGAGTTTGTGTGTGTGGTTTTTGGAGGGGGGTGAGGGGGTGAGAGAACCTGGATTTGTGCTGGAAATGGCCCACCTTGATTGTCATACACATTGTGAAGAGAGTGGTCACTTTGGATGGGCTATTACCAGCAGGAGAGTGAGTTTGTGGGGGGGGGGGGGGCGGAGGGTGAGAAAACCTGGATTTGTGCTGGAAATGGCCCAACTTGATGATCACTTTAGATAAGCTATTACCAGCAGGAGAGTGGGGTGGGAGGAGGTATTGTTTCATGGTCTCTGTGTATATAATGTCTTCTGCAGTTTCCACAGTATGCATCCGATGAAGTGAGCTGTAGCTCACGCTCAAATAAATTGGTTAGTCTCTAAGGTGCCACAAGTACTCCTTTTCTTTTTTCAAATGCCCAGCTATCTAATAAACTATAGCTGATAAACTATGAGTTTATTAGAAGCCTGAACATCGCACGGCCAGCAGACAACACTTCAGGAATCAAGAATTCCTGTACGTCTGACATTGCTACTCACCCACCAGCAAAAGTATGTTATTGAGTGGTCTGATGGAAGCAAACAACAATATCCTGATAGAACTCCATATGAAATGTTGACCCAGGGAATATAAATTGTACTTCCTTGGTGTATGTCTGTCTACGCTGCATGGCTGATAGTAGGGGTCCTGTTACAGGTGGTAAGGTTTAAGCGGGCTTCCAAAGTTCAAATTGATAAGTGCTAAGCATATCACACCAGCCATCGGCACACACTGGTCATATCTGCAGGCCCTACGGATGCCAGGTGAGGAGCTGAGGGAGGTTTTAAGTTTTGTTGTGCCATCTCCCCCGTGTTCTGTTTCTGCTGGAGTTCTTGGACCACTCTCTGCAGTTTGGGTCACTTGGAGCCAGCCAAGAAAGAAATCTCTTTCATTTTCACTTGGAAATTTGAATTTCATAAAAGCCTCCAAGGGAACTCCCCTGCCCCACTTCCCCAACAAGACCCCCTTTTTTGCCCCCTTGCCAGCCACAAGCAGCCCTGGAACCTTCCCACTTACTACTGCGGTCTTACCATGGCTGATGTCCTCCTCTTTCTCCCTATGGCTGAGTGGCTCCCTCCCTTAGCTCTTCTGGCTCAGTCTGATGGCCACTCCCTGGATCGCATCTGCCGTGGAATCCCGGGATTCATTAGGGAGGGGGAAGGACTAAGGAAGACTTTTAAGTGGCATTATCAGATATTCCTGTTGTGTGAACAGCCTCTCCCGAGGTGTGTGGAATAAATCATACAGCAAACCCAGGCTCAGCCTAAGTGAATTTGGAGGACCAACATGAATACCTAGCACAGTGCTCTTTCTTTAAATCGCAACATCAGTTCTCCATTTCAGTGGAGGCTCAGACTTCCCCAAACTATCATAAACAGAAGTCACTGTGTTTTATATAGAGATATATAATCCAATGTGTCATTTTCATCCACAGGAAGAGAGTTGCTATTTGTGAATGTAATAGGCATATTTGTAGCATGTTCTGAATAACACCCCAATTCATCAAAGCACTGAAGCACAAATTTAACTCCCTCCCTACTAACCAAAGCTCTTAAGCAACTTCCTAAAGTTCTTTACGGACATGTTTAAAATTAAGCATGTGCTTAAGTGCTTTGCTTAATTAAGGCCAGAAAGCTGAAATATCAAAAAAGAATGACTAAGCAGTTATTTCTTTCACACATCTAGATTAAATGTGCCTTTAAATTGTATCTCCCTTGAAGACAAAAATCACCTAAAGAAAGTTTGACTTTAGTCAACAAATTCTACATTCAGAGGATTTTGTTTTTCTTTTGCATAAGTCAGTGTCTTTCACATAATCCATGAGCAAATAGCTCTATTCTATAGATGAGAAATTATAAAAGACCATGTAATCAGCTGACAAAAGAATTGAAAACAACCCCAGAGGAAATGCATAGCTGCTCTTACCAAAAAAAAAAAAAAAAAAGAAATCACAATGTGCTGTTCTGTTTGCCTCCCACTCTTTGAGCGTACACTCCTGACATTTCTTGTCTCATAACTGGACTTTATGAATGAGATCCGTAGGTTGTTTTCTGGTGAACAATCATAAAGGGAAGGGGCATAGTATTACTGAAGAGTGAGCTGGTTTACTGTTTGCTGACCAGATCTGAAGGATTAGGACATTGCTTTCCCTCAGCAGCAAATATGAATCACAGGTCACCACTGTATTAAAGATTGAATTGTTACTCAGTCTTGAACAAGGATGCCTACTAAGTTAAGAAGCTATTGTAACCTGAAGTAAATTGCACAGGGTTGTGTTTAGGGATGGGTTGATGGTTTTCTGCAGTTCTCTTACACAACTGAATGTTTGTGTACTTATCCAAAGTCTAGCCAAATTGCTTTGGGCCTCCAAATTGGTCTAGAAGTCTCATTAAAGGAGGTTGCCCCATGGAAGCTATCATATGTCCTGGTTCCAGATGCACCCAAAAAATACCATATGAAAAGCCTCTCCTATGGAATTTTGTTGCTCCCTCTTAGAGTGTATTTTCATACACATCATATACAATCCACACGTACATCAGACAGACAAACAAACACACAGTATATCTTAGAAAGAAGGCATACATGATGGTGTGATATACAGAATTTACCGGTATAAATTTGGAATTTCCGTATTACTCATAAGTAACAGAGCTATGAGTGAGTCATGTAAGTTTTCCCAAATGAGAACTAGCAAAAGCTATATGTTGGACTGTATCTGAAAGTGAAATAGAAACTGCCAAAATATATGAAAACATTTATTTAGTCACAAAGGCCTGCAACTTCATAGCTTTAACTTTTGTAACTCCCATCTCCCAAAGACATATGGTGAATGCAACAGCAGAAAGATGCATATGAACATTTTGGCAGAGAGCAGTTGTAAACTTAATGCGATATTCAACTTTCAGCTTGTGTAATTCAGTAAAAGAAATCAATAAAAAAAAAGTAACAGCTCTTCTGATAAATATAAAAATTAACAAGAATATTCTACAGCAGGGTTACTCTAATGTTTAGGAACATTCCTGAAGAACACTGCCTTTAAAAAAAAAAGAAGCAGCAAATTTTTATTACATTTATTTGCCTTTTTAAAATGTAATGCAGATATTTCTGTGCATCATGAAAATATTTCCGAGTCATCCAATACACATTTAAATATGATCATTTGAAGACAATATTTCCAATATCTGTTAAATAGGAGTTAAAATAGGGTCAGTTTCCTATTATCACTGAAAGACATTAATGGTTGCATGATGAATTTAAAAATGCATTAACAAAATGAAGACGCAACCAATTAAAAAAGGAGCAATTTATCTAGATAGTACCATGTTAAGAATATAGATTAAATCCTGGCCCCACAGAAGTCAATTGATTTTGATTTCAGTGGAGCCAGGATTTCACCCACTGTATTTGACTTGCTTGAATTTGGGTTGAGAAGTGGAGTCCTGCTATGCTTTAGCTGAGAGATGCTTTAACCATAGCACCTGCTGCCGAATGCTATTGACTACACTTCTCCATGGGAGCATATCACAAACTACTTCCTCTGCCATTGCGACACAGGAGTTAGAATTTGCAAAGAGATGTGGTTGAGGTTCTGGACCTCACATGATCAGGAGGAAATCATAAACAAGGCCACACCTTTCACCTACAAGACAATATTTATTTTTAACTACTTACTTTTTGTTCGATTGGATGCCAAATCCTGGCTCATCCAGAGCAACATTTGACCAAAGACCAACATGCTGATTCTGGATATCTTCCCATGTAGCAAGGTTCTTTCCTTAGCCACTAATGATTACACTGGTTATTCTTGGTGTAACACCAATTTGGGGTGTGTTCTTGACCTTTTCTACCTAATGGTCCTCCATCATCACCCTCCACAACCTTCTAAAATCTCTGTGACTTTGAAAAAAGAAAAAGGAGTACTAGTGGCACCTTAGAGACTAACCAATTTATTTGAGCATAAGCTTTCGTGAGCTACAGCTCACTTCATCGGATGCTTCATTTGGAGCTGCATGTAGCTGTGTGGGTGTGTTTGGTGTGTACGTTTCAGAAGATGAAATTCATCCTTGTGCTGGAGACAAGCCCGGGGCCTAGGCATCATTCACATCTCCTCATGGATGGCTTGAGTGGTGCCTTGGCCTTGTGCTGGGACCCCCACAGGAGTGCATGTCCCCTCCGATAAATGTCTCTTACATGAGTGTCACCATGAATATTTTTGTGCTTCCAATGTGATGTCTCCATGGACTGTCCAGAATGATGTACAGAAACTCCTTTGGCTGTGTTGTTATGAGGTGCATTTTGTAAAACCAGTGTAGTCCATGTTTACTTTTGGGGCTCCACCCCAGTGCTGAAGCTTATTTTCCCCTATTAGCTGGTTATTATTTTATGACGTGTATAGTTCCGGCCATTTTAATACACGTTTAAGGCACAAGTCTATTTCTGTGAATGAATGTGAGCTGGCTGTGATGTGTATTGCCTATTCAAGTAGGGCACGTGTTTCTGGCCATTTAGTTCCATATTCAGGGGCATATTGGCTGAGAAAAACGCTGGGGACATCCTGTTGGGGCTAGACCATTCCATGTAGGGGCAGAGAGGAGCCCACATACCCCAGTGGGAGCAGTAGGACGCAGTCTGCTTCAGGAAGGTAGTGCCCAAGCATGTAAAGGGTGCGTGCCTGATACTAAATAGTTGTGCATCCGATGAAGTGAGCTGTAGCTCACGAAAGCTTATGCTCAAATAAATTGGTTAGTCTCTAAGGTGCCACAAGTACTCCTTTTCTTTTTGCGAATACAGACTAACACGGCTGCTACTCTGAAACCTGTGACTTTGAAGGAAGTTTAGCTACCTTTGAGAGCTTAATAGTTATGCAAGGAGTGCAGCTCCATATCTCAGGTAAAGAGTAAGTATATAGAGACAGCTGGCTGGCTGGTTCTATATCCTGTTGATCAATAATGTAGCCTGCTATAGTAGCTAAGCAGGGATGTTTCTGATAACTAAATAAATGTGACACCCCCCAGGAAAAACTGGGGCACTATTGATAACTATTCTGGTGATTTAATCGTTGGCACTCTTTCCTCTGAATCCTTATGGAACCAAAGCTCTTATTCAGCTAAGCATGTACTGAAGGGCTCTGTTGAATTGGGGCCCACAGTCCTAGCATGAAGACACTATGCGCCAGAAGGGATGTCTTTTAGATGAGCTGTCAAACCGAAGTCCTGACCACTACTGATCATCAGAAGTCCCATGGAACTTTTGCAAGAGAAGAGGTCCTTGCTAAGCTCCAGGTTATATACCAAGCAAATTTCTTTGTAAGCTAAATAGGAGATGCTTATCACCTCAGAGCTGAGCAAACAGAGGAAAAATTATTCACAAATATTTGTTCAAATTCAAAAGCAAATTTTGATCCAACTGTATTTGTGATCCTTTTGTGTTCGCTTTCTGCAAACATCTGAGCTTTTAAACTACACTAGCACAAATATTCATGAAAAGTGACTTTTAAGCTTCAATGCTTGAATATTCACCAAAACTGAATTTCAAAACTCTATATTTTATTGTGAAAATTTCAATTGATGCAGCACTGGCTGACTTATGTAACTCACCAGTCAGGGCAAAAGAAACAACACATGACTTAAAAACCAGCATAGGGCAAATTCCTTCCCTGGGGATGGCACTTTGATGCAGTGGGAAGGTTTGTGTATTCTAATGACCTGGAGAGCTATGCCGGTGGGAAGTTTAAACTCCTGGTGGGGCTACCTACACTGGATAGACCCAGGTGTAGGGATGAGTTAAAAAGCAGTGCACTGGTCCTCCAGGTTGGGGGTTCAGTGACTGGCCAACAACTTAACCTCATAAAACAGTTTACGTTATAGAAACACAACGAGGTCTCCATTCCAGCAAACGTCAGGATAGTTGGAGATGAAGGAGCCTTGTTTGTACCCTATGTGACATCTGACAGCGCAAGGAATATTCCAATTGTGCAAATTGTGAATATTTGCCATTGATCAACAGTCTGCAAACTATGGTTTCTTGCTGAACTGTGAATAACTCTCGCAATGAATAAATGTGAGACTTGTGTGTTCTGTTTGCAAAAGGAGAAAAAAGGCAAAATTAGTTAAATAAAATTAGCTACAAGTTATTTCCCCAGTTCTATGTCCTAGATGTGGCCCATAGAGAAAGAAATACATTAACTACCGTGACTGTAGAAATGTATAATTACCTTTTGCTTTTTCTGCTGCTGATT
Organism: Natator depressus; assembly: GCF_965152275.1. Taxonomy (NCBI): domain Eukaryota; kingdom Metazoa; phylum Chordata; order Testudines; family Cheloniidae; genus Natator; species Natator depressus. Next base: position 10,228,139 of record NC_134242.1, read on the forward strand.
ACAGTTGCACAGTTTACAAAATCATATAAGCCTTTCCAAACAGTAGCATATACTTTTAATTGTGCTGGCATACTTTTCAAAACCAAGGAAATGAGGCGAGGGGAAAGAAGGAAAAGCCAAGGAGGAGGAAAAAGGAAACATGGGATAAGAAGTGATGTCATAGAAGATTCAGCCACCTCATAACTTGTGTAATTAATAGGTATGATCTGATCTATATATTACTAGAAGAGTTATGGTCTTAGCTAGTTATTTTCTAATTTGTTTATTCTCCTATGGTCAAACCAAGTTACCATTACCCGCAACTACATACAATAAAATAATTTCATGCCATTTTTTCTGCTGAGAGATCAGCTGGAAAACAAAATATTTCCATCTTGCCTGTGTTTCTGCCTTATCTTGATCGGGACTGATGCGTCCTCACAGATATATATTTCCACCAAAAGTGGAGTGGAAACCTGTACGCTGATCCCACTACAGGCAAATTATTAGCCGTCCAACTGACTGTGGAAGCAAAACCTTACTTAATCTGATGGCAAATAATGTGTATTTCTCAAGCGATTCCTACTTTGACTAATCAGTCAGGCTGATGGATGTTCAGCACTTACCTTAATGCATATTTTGCCTTAGCTAACATTTGTTAAAACCAAATCAATTACAAACTAGAGATTACTGGGCTGACGGGGCTTTCATGCTATTGCAGTTGACCGTGCAATTGGGTTCCTAGGTGACAGACACTGCAGGGCAATCACTTTTCTACACAGCCAGGCAGGGTACTCCATTCTTCAGAGTTCACCCAATGTATTCTCTTTAGGACCCTTTTTTATTATTATTAGTCCTTTAAGTTGTTTTTTAACCATCTGAAGAGAGAGTGCGTTTTGCCCTTTCCTGGTGAAGGAATACCTGCATGCACACCTGGGTACCTTCACAGAAGCAGGTGAGCCCTTTCAAGTGTCTGGCACAGCAATGGGGAAGATTACAGCTATAATCTTCATGACCTGTGTTCAAACGTTGCAGCTTTGTGCGCCTGCACAAAGGGCTGTTAGTCAACATGAAACAGAATGTCTGGCTGTAGTCAAGAATACACCAGAAGTGTTCACAATGATCCAATGCCAAGAGCATTGTTGCAGTTAAGTATTTTGTGAAGCCATAGGTGACTTCAATGGATTGTTTTCTTCCAGAGGCTCTGCAAAGCAGCATCCTTTTGCTAGCAATTATTAGAAGGCTGTTTTCTCAGACTCCTTTTCTAGAGAAACATCTGCATGATCTTTGCTGCTTTCATAAAACGTTGTTTTAATACAGCTCTGATCCTGCAAGATACTGAGCACTATCAATTCCTATTGGAGTCAATGGAAGCTGAGGGTGCTCAGCACTTTGCAGAATCAGGCCCCTGGTGTGACCAGAAATATAGGTAAGAAGAAATCAAATGCTTCTGAAAGGTCTAAAACATACCACAAATGAATGTCTTTAGGGGAGAAATCCTATTAAACTTTAACCAGGTAAGTGGCACAGGAAAGTAGGAGTTTTTCAATTAGCTAACTGTCTCTTGCCTGGAGCTTGAGTTTCAAATGTTACAACGCAGCAATATTACACTCCACATCTGTCAGCTAGAACATTTACAGCTTTCCAATTATTACATTGCCAGAACTCCAGAGGTAAAAGTTGGAGTGTACGCAAACAATGAAGACAGTCTGACATGATGTACGAAAACAAGGACACTTCAATCGGGGGTGGGAGGGGGGGAGGGAGAGAGAGGGGTTTGGTGTTGGCTTTACCTTTGCTTCAGATAAAAAGGAAAAATGTGTATTTGGGGATTTAACAACGGAGAGCTAAATCCACAGCGGGGGTAAAACAGTGCAGCACCATGGAAATCAATGGAGCTACACTGATTAACACCAGTTGAGGATCAGTACTTAAACTGGAAAGAAGGATTTTGTGTCCTTTCTGTACGAGGTGTTAATTCACAAAAGTTCAACTGTCCCATGGCACTCTAAGTTGTGCCAGTTGCTCACAGCACCAGGGGACTGTTCCAGTAGCCCAGAAATGCCCCGGCACCAGAGCACTTCAGCCAAATCCCCTTCCCCAGGCACTGGCAGAGGTAGGTATAGAAGTATTGATCTTACGCCACCAGGGATTCACACAGGCTGGCAGAACTTTAGACCCTCAGCCCACTTGAGACTCCCACCTCTGATCAGACCGTGCTGCTAGCCTCCATCACCCACTTGTTACCTTTGGGCTTTTTTCCCCCCATGCTGCCCCTCACGCTTCAGAGGAGTTCCACCTACAAAACACAATCACTATCCTAGTTCAAGTTTTTCCTTAAAGTGTTCCTCTGCTGTGACGCCTACAAAAAAAAATTGAGAACAGTCAGGCAGATGGTGTGGTGAGACCACTGCCCCATCATGCTGACCAGCATTGTCTCACTGTATTGCCCCATCAGCCTGGCTGTATCCATTTGTTGTCTCTTGTTTAAAATACTTAGACTGTAAACTTTTGGGGGCAGACACCGGCTTGTGTTCTGTGCTTGTACAGCACCTTGCACAATGGAATTTTGGGCCTTGACTCGGGCTCCTGGGCACTATCGTAATACAAAAAAATAAAAGGCAGCTGAACCCATCAACTTTATGATCACTTTGCACAGACAGACTGGAACAAAGTGAGTATAGTATAAGCCAAAATATGGGCCAATACATCTGGATGAGCATCTATAAAGGTGTCTATGCTTCAGACAAAGTTTATCCAGAACCATAGTGATTGTATGCTTATTCTCAAAGAGCACAGTGCAATTCCCTTAACTGATTGGCACACATGCTTTCTGGCCTCCTCTGTTTTAATAAGGTCAAGCACCTCCCAATGAAAACTTTCCCCAAGATATTACTTATTGAAATCTGGGATGGAAGGGGTATTATACTGAGCGTGGATATTTTCCACCACTTTGTTCCAGCAGCAGAATTTCACGTGCTCTAGGTGTTCAGCTGAGACATCCAACACTGATGAGACTAAGGCTGTAACAAGTCACAACGAACAATTGCCATGTGACGAAAGAGAGTACGCTAACAATCATACGGCAGTGGGTGAAATCAGGCTTTATGCAGCGAATCCTTCAAATTATATTTACATTTAAAATGTAAGATGTTTACTTGTGTCTTCTCCTCAGAAGAGCACAGACTTATTTTTTTCAGACACACTTGGCTCAGTGCAAACACATCTCTTTTGTAATCAGCCCATGCTGACCCTGTTTAGCTTGAGGTCAGCGACCAGTGGCATCTGACCTGCAGAAGTTAATGCTACAGAACAATAGATTGGGGTTGGCAAGGCCTTATCCTATTACCTTTTGATACCAAATTAATTGTTTTTCTCTCTCACAATGATTCTCTGACCCTTTCAGCTATATGTGTGTTGCCGGCAAAGAGTGATGGATTAAATATAAGAGAGTACATTTCCCAACATTGTTTTGCAGATTTAAAGTTATTTAGGTCTTCCTTTCTGTGCTAAGAGGTTTAAGAAGATGCTTATGAGTGCAGACCATTGGATGGGTAAAGAGAAAGAGGAATTGGAAAATATAATTTACCATGGGACTCTCACAAGGCATTGCATAATAAAACTAAAGGGAAAGGCAACTGCACCATACAACTGATTACAGAGAAAAATATTAATTGGGGCAGAGAAAGAGAGATTTTGAGATAACCTATGGGAGGAAATTCTAAACAGTGCCATCCAGTAGGCCTCCCAATTTATTTGGCATTCAAAGAAGAAAATATTTCATTTATGGAACAAACAATGTCAGAATGGTGCTGTCTGTGGAGAAGGTAGTAGGGAAGTTCTGTAGGATAATCGCGGTGTTGGAATGGGATGCAGGAATGGCCTACCTTGTGAGCCCTATGGCTTGCTATACTTTAAAAAAAAATCAGCTCTGGAATCCTCTACAAGACAGAGTCATCTGCTATTCTACAGTTTGATGGGATTAGTCCCCTTGCTAAGCAATCCCCACCACCCCCTTCCTGTACTCAGTTCACCTCTTCTCTCTTCCAAGTCTTTTAATGTTAATTTGCTTACTGTAAGAAACAGATTTATTTTCTGTTGTTTGATGGTTACCTTTTTAAGCTGCTGTAAGGAAAGGCATTGCACAATATCTCAGCTGTGGGTATGTGGACCTTTAGAAAGCATGGACCAAACCCTGAAGTTCTTACTCAATTTTTACTCAGTCCTTATCCAATGGAATTCTGGTTGACTTAATTTGGTGTCTGGAGCTAGGACTTCTGAATTTGGCCCTATATCCTTTCCTGTCATTGTTAAGTCTTTGCTGTATTGTGTTCTAATTTGCATATGAATCCTGCACTGGATTTTTTTTAAAGTAGTTTCATGTGACTTAACATATCAATGGTCTCACTCTCTGCAACTCCAGGGAAACTATTCTATCATATTTTTAGAGAGAAGTTTTGCATGTGGCTCTGGGTTTGCAGGGGAGGCTATGGCAATTAATAAATGCTAAGGGGAAATCAGGTCTTCTCCTGAGACTGACCATGGCTAAACACTCCTTCTATGAAAAAAGGAATAAAGCTGAGAGAATATTGGTCTGACAATTAAGAAAGAAAGACCTGAAAAGACCTATTCGCCTAACCAAATCTGAAGGACACGCATTTAGAGTCCCCAAAAGATCCTAGATCTCTTTCATTATTTTTGTAGAAACTCATATGCCTCACAGTATCAAAATGTGAAGGAAATTGTTCAACAATAAAATTTCCTGCCTAGGTCAATTGAAACAGAGAACTTTAGAGGAACCTATTTCAGCAGACGAGGTTGGAAATACAATTATAAGTCAAACTCAGAAAGTGTCAGGTCCAGATGGCTTCTCCTACAATTTCTTCATGTTCTTTATAAAAGAACTGTCTCCCTGAACTGTAGAGGTTTTAATAATATGATAGGCAAAAGAAAAGTTCCTGACAGCATATGACAAGCCACACCACAAAGATCAAAATAATGGCTCCCATCAGCTAGTCTTGCTCCTAAATACAGATAAAGGGCCAGATCCTCAACTGAAATAAATTGACAGAGCTCCATTGATTTCAACTGAGCTATGACAATTTGCACAAATTGGAGATCTAGTCCCAATTCCTCCCCCATCCCCCGAGTCTTGGTTGAATGTATAGCCAAGGATTTTCAAAGGAGTCTCAGAGAATTAAGTGAAATTCAATGGGATTTGGATGCCTAACTCCCTTGGGCCACTTTGAAATCCTAGCAATAATTTCTAATGCTCTGAGCCTACAAACATTTAGGAAAAGCCTTTATATTAAACATGAGTAGTACCATTAAGCATGTGATTAGTCACATTAAAGTCAATGGGACTACGCAATGTGCTTAAAGTTTCATGGCCTAAAGTTGGTTTATTTCCTGCAGATATTAATGAGACAACCTTCAATACATCTTAAATTGTATATGCTTGACCTAGTCAAAACAACAGGAACTTGTATTTATTATCTCTAGATGCAGAGAAAGATTTTGACTGGGTTGAGTGGGGATTTCTCATTGGGTACTTAGACAACTATAGATGACCTCTTGAGGTCCCTTCCAGTCCTAAGATTCTGTGATTCTACAATTCTATGAAAAGGGATATTTAAGAAAGAATAGAGGTTCAACTAGAAACAAGAGAGAGTGAGTGAAATAAATGGTTACAATACAAAGAAAATCATAATACATTAACTAGTGCCTACCTTTATCAATAGTTACCTTTCCTATCTAATAAAGTAGGTTCCCTCCAACCCCAAGCTCAGTCTGTTGCAGAGCTGACTGGCTTCAGAGGAACCAGGATCCAAAGTTCCATGAAAACACCCCTGCTCCACAAGCATTCTGGGTTCTACTGAAACTGTCTTTTGTTTCTACTCATAGACAGGGCAATCCCCTGTCTTTTGTTGTGGTCCTTTTTTTTTACCTCTGAGTGGTTTTGATTGTTTGCAGTTGTCTCGGGTGGTTTTTCATTGAATGTCTTGGGATGGCGCAAGGCAACACAAATGAACCTTGTATTACACAACTGGCTAACTAGGGTGGGGTGACAACTCCCTCCTACTTGAATGGTCATCAGTGAGACATATTATCCCCCAGTGACTAACTTTTACTTCAAATCCAAAAAAACATACTTTCAATATAATTACATTATTTTAAAATATTACCCATACATATGTCTCGCAATGATTATGAGTTTTTATAAGTTAAGAGTGTTCTGTAGATATCCATAAAGGGTAACATGTAAGGTAAGTACCATTCAAGACATGTATTTGGTGTAACGAGCTTGTCAGGACTGAGACAAGAGTTGTTTGCAAAAAACAAGGAACTCTTTGCCAGGGAGCATCTCTGTCACAGTTGCCCTAGAGAAAACTTGTAATAAACACCTTCTTTTATCTTTTCCAAATGACATATACTTTCCGTTAGACACTATGCCTCCAAAAACAGAAAATAAGTCTTTGTGTACTGAGGGAACTGGGCATACTTTGTTTAAATCCAAACAGTGGAAAGGGGGAAATATGAGAGGGAAATATGCAGAAAGTTAAATTTTCTAAATAAAAATTTATTTGAAAGACATAACTGATAAACGGGAAACAGAATTTCATGAGAACCTAAAGAATGGGCATCTAGACATCGGGGTACATTAGAAGCAATACAAGCAAAATATGGACTCAATTATGCTATTTAAATCAACAGAAAAACTCCTATTGATTTCAGTGGTCCGGGAGTAAGCCCATAAAATTCTCCATTGATATAAATGCACTCTTTCCAAATTATCTGCAATGAAGCTGATAAAAATCCAACCACTACTGGAGGAAGTGCAAGCATGCAGTTAGGTTCTGTGCTAATATGCGCCTTCCTATGACAAAATTCTTAACATAGTCAAAGCCATAATAAACAAACCAGAGAGTTAAGTTCAACCACATGAAGTCATTTTGGGAGCCAACAACCCTGCCATAACTAGCTACAAAAACCAAAAGCTGGTAAGAACTGTCCTTTTATGGAAGGTTATAAATCTCTAGTAGTTCAAAGCCCCCACTGTTGCATGGGTGAAACAGTAGGGCCAAATAATCCACCAGTCTCCCTCATTCAACAATGGAATTGTATGCAAATTAGCTGTAGAGTAAAGGTGGCGATTGGTTGAGTTACTGCTGATATCACAATGGTCTAGCACACTTGACATGGTGACACAGAGTGACACAGAGACAGGTGACGATCCTAGAATCTTATCATATAGACAGACTGACAGATATTGGAAAAATTCAATGCCATGGTCTTTTATTGACGACCTAAAATATTAATGAAATACTGTAAAAATTGGCAGATTAACATTGATGTTTAAGAAAACTGAGGATTTTAATATATGCCTTATTGCCAACCCAAAGTGTTAAAAAGGCCATGAGTCAGGCCCCCAAAAACCATAAACTGGGGCTTTCAGAGAAAATGCCAAAAATCACAAGTGTTGCAATCAAACTGTGACGATGGCAACACTGGCCTTTCTGAAGTATGCCTGGAACCATACAGGGTGAAATCCTGGCCCCACTGAAGCAACTGGGAGTTTTGCCATTGGTTTCAATGAGGGCCAGGATTTCACCCACAGAACATATGGACTAAAAAGCCTGACCCATTTCCATTGATTTCAGTGAGCTCTAGATCAGGGTGCAGAGAGTCACCACACAACCTATGCAAGACTTAAGTCCCACATGAGACCTATTTTAACAGCTTAATGGTTGCATAGACCTTTATGGGTGCAGAAAAGAGGGGTGAATTTCACCCACCGTTCATTATGGAGTGAACTTCCACATCATACATGGATTGAAACTCACCATCCAGATTGAAACGGATTATGAAAGCAACTACCAGACACATCCCATTACCACACTGTAAAATTGTAGGTACAACCGGCTGTGGCTTAATAGAAGGCTAACATCAAACAAAAGGATCTATGCATTTACCTAGTCGAGGTGCAATTGTATAGCAGGCAAATTCCGGTATCTATATTTATGTACTTACTACAGGATATGACCTGGGTTATAATTTTCTCATTTTAAAAAATGAAGAGAAAGAATCCTTGATAAAATGACAATAGAAAAATATTGATATCAGTGTAGCCATAACCCTGAGGTTACAATTTCCTAGATTACCAATCAAATTAATGTATGTACAGTAGACATTGACAGTTAAAGTGTTAAATGAACACCATTTATTTTAAGGTATTCTCTCCTAGTGTCCACCAAAGTCATTGGGAGTCTTTCTATTGACTTTAATGGGTGTTTAAGCCCTCAGAGAGAGAGAGAGACGCATTGATTTCACTGAAGATTGGATCATAGGGTGACCAGATGAAACAGACAAAATATCGGGACACATGGGGGAAGCAAAAAAAAAAAATTGGACATTAGAAAGTTGTGTAAAGAAGATCCAAGTCTCTGATCCCAACGATTGCCTCCCCATCTCTAAACAAGCAGTATCAACTTCTTCCTGTGACATTCTTATTAATCCCACAGAAATAGCTCATGATATCACAGAGGGTTTATCATCACTGGCCCAAATGAACAAAGGGCAAGGCTAGAGGGAAAGATGCGTTATTAGGAAAAATCTTCAGCCCCTGACAAATTGACCTCTGAAACAGCCCTGCTGCTTGTGTGGCAACCTGCCAGGAACTTGGAGGGAGGAGCATAGGTCACAGGAGGGAAGATGTTGGAGGATCCAGTTTGTATGCACGGTGAGAGAATACCGAAACTGCTGCAGTTTCAGCACCTCTGTAAATAGTTCTCTTAGAGCCAATTTAGTTTTAAGGATAGAGTCCTTTCATATTATTACCCAGCATGTCGTGCATGAAACAACTTGAAAAATTAAGGAAGCCTGCTATTGTCTCACTGAGCATGAGCAGCCATAATTAAGGGAGTAAGGGAATGCTGTGTCATCTGAAGCAGTGTGGCCTACCGGACAGTGTACTAGAGTGGGAGTCACAAGACCCGGGGTCTGTCCTAGGATCTGTCCTTGGCCTACTGGGTGACCTTGGCAAATCACTTCCCCCCTTCGTGCTTCAGTTTCTCTAATGGGGATAACGATACTGACTTCCGTTGTAAAGCACTTTAGATCTATTGATGAAAAAAGTGGTATAGAAGAGGTAGGTATTATGAGTACTGCAATAGGCTTTCAAGGGAGGTTGTGGAATCCCCATCGTTGGAGATTTTTAAGAACTGGTTGGACAAATACCTGTCAGGGATGGTCTTGGCCCTGCCTCAGTGCAGGGGGCTGAACCAGATAACCTTCCAGCCCTGTATTTCTGTGATTATTAGTACTCAGTATAAACTCTGTGATACTGTCATTTTTTACAGATCAGAAATTTGGTTCCGATTTCCACTCATATATCCACTTTCCTTATAACTAAAGGAGTCACACAAAATCTTCTGCGGAAGTTCTTGGTTTGACAAGCAGGGTTTGCTCCTAATCTTTCAGTTGATGCGCACATTTGTACATTTCCACCATTGTAAGAACAGCAATATAATTTTGGCAAATGCTGCGCACTCTCTCTCTCTCTCTCTCTCTCTCTCTCTCTCACACACACACACACACACACACAGATCCTTCATCTAATCCAGTCCTCACTTTTCCTGCTGACTTGCCCAATGCCATTTTATTAAAACTCCATCTCGTCTAGCATTCAGCTGCATGACTTCTTACATGCTTCAAAATAAATCACTACATTGCTCCTATCCTAGCTCCCTTGCCCTCCACTTTCAATTAAATTTAGAATTGACTTTAAAGATACAACCTTAATGTATGTGGTTCAAAATGACCTTGCTACACCTTTTCTCACCACCTGTGACTTCCTGAGCAGGGCTCTTGTACTCCAGCTCATCGTTTAAAACCCAGAAACATGAATTTGCTGTAAGCTCCTGTGGCAAACTACAAGTCTCAAGCTGTTTAAAGTCTTTAAAGGTATGTCCAAAGCTAAAGTGTACTCTGCAGAGAGAAATCTGGGAGCCTGAATCTGTCAGCATTCAGAAAGAGATTTAAAACCTTCATGTGAGTTAAATGCTTCCTAATTTAATTCCTGCACTAACAGTGCAGTAATCAGTATGTTTTTATTACAGCATCACATTAATCATTATTAAAGTCATTACACAAATTAATAAGGATAAGTTATGCTCAGATCTGAAGCCACCGAAAGCAGTTTGTACATAGAATTTATATTTTGCTGCTGCTGCTGCTTTAAAAAAAAGAACAAAAATACAAGCTACATTATTTATTTGGGACTTTAGTAAAATTCTGGCTCTACAACATACTAAGAGGCCCTCAGTGCCCCCCCAAAAGTGACAGACTAAGAAACTCTTGATTCCTCAGCACTTCTGAAAATCAGACCCATATATTGGCATGAACATCACTGTGAGTTGCATAGAAGGATCAAAGTAGTACGTTTGGCCCTAACTCTCAATTCAAATGCAGGTGCCTATACTTTAGAACACCCCAAAATTAAAATTGGTTACTCTTGCAGTTTGGTTTTACAGCGCAAAGTAGCACTGATCCTTTCATCCACCACCGTGGAACATGCCTGGTCAGTACTGTGATGGGAGACTTCAGATGATCCAAGCTGCTTTAGGAAGGGATGCTGAGGTGACAAGTCAATGAACCATGCCCCAGCATGGTGGCAGGAGGCACACTTTGACAAATCACACACACAAAAGAGGCACTTTTTGGATGAAATGGAAACAGAGGTTTAACTCGGCGGCCAGTAAAGTTACTCACATTGTCCAGCATCTCCGCTCAAGTCTACCTCAAATAATTACATTCTGACCTCTCTGTCCCTGAGAGCCAGTGGCTAATGCACTGGAGTAGGAGTTAGGGGACCTGGGTTCTATTCCCAGCTCTGTCACTGACCTGCTGGATGACCTTGGGCATGTCAAGGTCAAGATCTCTGTGCCTCTGTTTCCCTGGAACGTACACACACACACACACATTTTTTGTCTTGACTATTTAGAATGTAAACTCTGCAGGACAGGGATGCAGTGTTGGCAACTCATGATTTTATCACAAGTCTCACAATATTTGCTATTTTTTAAAGCCCCTATTTTTCTTAAAGCGGGGTTTGGGGTGGGGGTTGACAGCTCCCAACCCCCCATGTAATAACCTTGCGACCCCCTGAGCAGTCCTGACCCCCAGTTTGAGAAGCCCTGAAATAACCTAAAATTCATTAATTTAAAAACTCACCATTTCTAAGCCAAGCTCATGATTTTGGAGGGCCGGACTCATTATTTTTGATTGCTTGGAGTTGGCCACAATGAAGACTGTTCTGACCGTATGTTTGTATGACACCTAATACAGTGGTGACCACATTCTTTGTTGGGGGCCTATAGACTCTAACATAATAAACCCTGGAATTTCAGTTAAAGACCTTATTCCTCAGGGTCTTTCTTAAAGTGTTGCTGGTCCCTACTAAAATCATTGATTGCATTTCTGGGGTGAGTGAGGTCATCCATCCAAAGAGTAGAGATGAGCATGGGGACAGAATTTTGTTCTGGATAATATGTAGCACTAAAGCACCTAGGTAGGTGGTGTATATTCAGTGTATCTTCACCAAACTTAAAATGCTCATTCTTTGAATACAGAATTAAGTTCACAACCATTTACAAGTAAATCCATTAATTAATTTAAGCTAAAATTAGTTTTAAAACAAACTTACCACATTAAGCTAAATCAGTGTACACACAATTTAAACTGGTTTAAGTGCCTATATATGAGTGCAAGTAGGTTAATATTAAATCAATTTAGTTACACCAGTGAAGGTTTACTAATATAGATGAGGCCTTGCTGTCTTTTCAACCCTTTCCCAGAGTACAAAGGGATTTAATTTTTCTTATTTTTTCCTCTGTTTAAAGAGTTTTCTAGTTAACCCCATGATGCTGTGCACAGCTGAAGTTCTAAGGAAAGACTAAATAAATTGGTTAGTCTCTAAGGTGCCACAAGTCCTCCTTTTCTTTTCGCGGATACAGACTAACACGGCTGCTACTCTGAAACCTAAGGAAAGACTAATGGATCCCAGTGAAGTTAGAGACTCTTACCTGAAGAAGGAATTCATGGCTGTGTCTTCTACTGCTCTCAGATAGTTAGTTGTTGTTGCGCCCCAGGTCAGCCTAACTGTAGCTAATTGAAGGCAGTTGCAGGTAGAAAGTGAGGCAGTATGGGAGTTCTGTTAATAGCCCTACAACAGAGAGACCTACTGAGCTAATTTAGCTGTACTCTTCAGTGAGGAAAAGCTTCATTCATATGAGAGGCATCATCCTGGTTGACACACTAGGGACTGAAGCAGGGAGCTCCAGAGCTAGAGGCATCTCTCTGCAGCTTGAGCTAAAGTACTGTACTAATGTCTATAGCTAGAGGTTGTACCACCTTCATATCCCCTGTGGAGCAGGCACAGAATAGGACACACAACACACACTGATCAGTGGGTTACACTATCACTTACTCATGCACCTGAGTAGTCACAATGAAGTCAATGGGACAATTCGCTGCTTCAAGGTAAGCACGCGTGTAAATGTTTTTAGGACTGGGGCCCTCCCTGTCTCTACTGGATGTTACAGGAGCGTGCTACATCTGTAGATACGGAAATAGTTAAAATATGACGTGTCAGTAGATGGCGCTTAAGAAAATGTAGCACAATTCCTGGGTTTTGTAGGACTGCTAGTGCTAACACTTCTTCTTGTGCCTTGCAAACGGCTTCCTCTGGAAGCTGCTTACAGCAGCTTTTCACACGGGGGTTTTTCCACTGGTGGAGCTCCGCTAATGCACAGCCCCACTGTAGATGCGTTGAACTTGTAAAAAAATTGCATGATGTGTGTCTGTACAAGGGGTGTGTGCACTAGTGACACTGCTGAGAATTTTAGTCCAGACAGGCCCTTAATCACCAATTACTAATTATGGCCCCAAATCTATAATCAGATTTGTTAGCATGGGCTCCCGGGAGCTCTACCCAGGGGGAAGTGCGTGCAGATCCAATCGCAGGATCAAGGCCCATAGCATATTGTGCTGTATACAGCTATAAATTAGAAAGCATGTGATGCATTTGAAAGGAGTTGCATTCAGAACAACTTCCTTCTCAATGGCATAAACATTTCTACAAAGGACTGTTTAAAAACCTGAGATTCATGAGGGTCACATTAGCTTTGTCCTCCACCTTAAGAGTATTTCAGATTATATTTGTAATTTTATTTCCCAGCCTAAAATATTAATATTTTAGTCCAGTGGAGCATAGCAAAGAAGTTTCGTTCCAAGGGATCTATCAAATGCAACACTTACAATCTCTAGAGTGAGGTTAGATAAAAAATATAAGATGTCCTCAAGATTTCAGATTGAAATAGACCACCAAACATTTCTCTTTGGCTGGCAACAGGTGTATTCACAGTCTGGGTTTCCTTATCCACAGGCATTTCTTTTTTTAACAAATTCAAGGGTATTTTTTCCCCCTTAGAAAACTTTTTCTTGCAAAATGTTTAAAATGTTATCAGCTTTAAAAAAAAAACTGTTGTAAACTGATGGGAAAGGAGCCCACTGGCTCTAAAGTTACCATCCGTAAGTCCTGCACTCAGTTCTGTTTGGGGCCATTGTTCTGAGTAAATCATCCATTGAAAATCAAGCCCTCCAGCTCATTATGTATTCTGCATCTGAGATGACCAGAACTATTTCCTGCAGCTTGGTTTGGGTGCTAATTACCTGCTCAAACACCTTGTAAATACCTCTGTAAACCTGTCACAGGAGGGAGAGAACCCACCTTTTCAGGCTGCACACTTATTACATGTTCTCCTTTCAACTTCCTGGTTTATGTTGTTTAAAGCAGGCAGATAGCTCAGCTCATGGCCTCTTGTTGTTATGAAGTGACATTTCTCCCCCTCCCTCTCACCCGCCCTCTTCCACCCCTCCGGCCCCAAAGGCTAGTCTGCTACTGGCTGGATTGCAAAGAAATGTTTACCAAAAGAAGAGGAGCCATTTATTCCCACAGAGGGACATGACGAGCTTTTTTCTTTCCAGATTTGGATTGCAGATAACTTCACACTCCCAGCAAATAATATCCAAACCCCAGTTTGCAAATCCAAGAGCTGATTGTGAAAGAAGCTCTAGCAAACTCTCTGTCTCTCAAAGTGTAAAAGCTCAAGAAAGTGGGGGAGTCGGGGGTGGAAACACAGTTTGGATCTGTGGATTATACTCAACATCTAAGTACTGTAATTATTTTAACCACCCTGGCAAGAAAGAGATCCCCAAAATTGCTACTGACAGATAGGGTGAGATCCCAGACTAAGAGTGCAAGCTCCAAGGGAATGTTTTTTTCAGAAACGCTATTGGAAATGTATAAACACTGGAGCTGAGCAACATTCCTCTGTCTCTCACCCACCACCAAACAAATAAATAAAACACTGAGCCCTTACAAAAAGAGTTTTTAAAACACTGGGCCTGATTTCCAGCAGGTGCAATCCATGGAGTGGTACAGATTTACACCAGCCAATGATCTTACACCAGCAGTAGGTATTTTAGCTATAACTGAGATGGCCTGTCTATGCCTAGGCACTTATACCATGCTCACCATCAGAGCACAGAAGTAAACTGCACTTACAGGACATAAAGTGACTGCCAGTAAAGATTTCATTTTTAACAAGATAGCAACTAGTCCAGTCTCTTTAAAGTTGCAGGAGGATGCCGTGTGATGGTTTGGTTTTGTACCCAGTATATCCAGAGCGGCAGGGTTATTTTTCCCTTGAGGAGCTGAAGGTGAGATCTGTCTGTATGTGGCACTGTGGTATAAGTGACCGCTGCTGTGGAGCAAAAAGAAAACGGACCGTGAAGCTTAAAAATTTTGCAAAGAGAAAACAATCCTCCTGCAGACTGCAGTAAATAAAATAACAGCAGTGGGGTGATTTGCAACCATGTAACGGGCTTTTGTCTAGGTCTATTTCTCTCTGCCTTGAGGGTTTCTGTGTTCCTTCTCTGCAGGATCTCAATGTTTCACCCCTCAGCTACAAAGGCCCAGGGCTTGAGCCCCTCCTCCAACTGTTCACCCCCAATTTTGCCCATGCTGAGGCTTACTTACAGCAGGCTGAAGAGTTTCGGTGGGGTGCATGGCACTGCAATCTAGGATTTCTGTGGTACAGGTCGAATTTGCAAGAGTGCATCTGTGAGACTCACGGGAATTAAATATAGCCTTTACTCAGCTTTTTAACTCTTTCATTACTGATGTGGTTTAGAGTCTCTTGGGACTTTGTTCCCTACAAATATAGATGTGTTTAATCTACACCAATATAATCTTACTTTTTTTTTTAAAAAAGCTGCTGGCTAGTGTATGTGTGTGTGTGTGTGCGTGCACGTAGGTGAACACAATGTCCCAGGTTTATAATTTCACTCCAGTGGGCCTGATACTGAAAAGTGCTGAGTGTCCTCAACTCCTGCGGAAGTTGATGGGAGAGAAGGATGCTCATTGACTCTTAGCAGGGGTTGAACACATCGTGGTAGGACCAGATCCACTGTGATGGGCACATCCTGCATCCAGGAGTGTGTATTGCATGGTCTGTTTCTTTTCACTTTTATACGGGGAAGGGGGATCAAGAGGTTGAATAGATATGAAAAAAGGGTGCAATACATCGATAAGAAATAAAGGTGTCTGAACAGCTTTCTAGCACCCTGCCTCCCTGCCTCACCTTATTTCAAATCTGATCTGAAAACATTTTTCCCCCTCTTCCTTTGCCGTCATTTATTGTTTGATTCTGCAACTGTCTTATTTAACAAAAAGAACAGGAGTACTTGTGGCACCTTAGAGACTAACCAATTTATTTGAGCATAAGCTTTGATGCATCCGATGAAGTGGGCTGTAGCTCACGGAAGCTTATGCTCAAATAAATTGGTTAGTCTCTAAGGTGCCACAAGTACGCCCCTTCTTTTTGCGGATACAGACTAACACGGCTGCTACTCTGAAACCTGTCTTATTTAAGGCTGCAGAGCATTCAGAGGGCTACAGATTTGCATTTGGAGCACTTCTACAAAAGCTGTACTACTGGTCAGTCAGACCTTTCATGGGGTGGGGCTCTAAAGTGTGTTGGATGGAGCAGGCTGTGTACAGCCTTGTTGGGGGGAGTGTGTAGGAGAGAGGGACAAGTATGGGAACAGGCATTCAGTGATAACTTCAGCTTGCGGGCCCCAGGGGAGATTCAACAAACAAACAATCAAACAAACCTTCAATTGTTGATGCTTCTGGTACTTAATCATGCAGCTTGATGGTAATCAGGATCCAGTATAAGTGATGGGGAACTTACAGGTGCCTTAGCCTTACCTTCTCCAGGTCAGGTTACTGCCGAACAAACAGACAAGCAAGCCTACAAAGCAGGTTGCAAACTCAGGCCCCGATTTGCAAAGACTAATATGCCTGCTTAACTTTTTTCACTGTAGTAACGTAGAAGTGAATGGAACTACTCACAGAGTGCAAATTAAGCCAGTGCATAGGATAGGTGCCTCTGGCCCCCATAACACACTGGTACCAGCTACGACATGTTCCTGTGCCCATTCAAAGTCTCATTTCAGCCAATAGGCCTTGTCACTGATGCAGGGGTCTGTGTTAGAAGATGATGAAGCAGGGCTAGGGTCTCAGCTAAGGGCTTAAAATTATTACTATTTATTTGTATGCAGTAGCACCTAGAAGCCCAAGTCACAGATCAGTGTCCCATTGTGCTAGATGCTGTTCAAACCCAGAATAAAAAGATCCTCCCTGGCCAAAGCTTCCAATAGTTACTAATCTGAATTGTTTAGAAAAGTCAGGAAAGTAGGTAACATTTTTAAGGCTATATTTCTCCTAGGAAACTGAGGTCTGACTGTCAGTGATAAGATCTAAAAACGGAACTTGACTTCTCTTTGCAACAAACACTGAGGACCTACCTATACTGGTCTCACAGCTGTGTTTAAAACAGTTTCTCCCAAACCAGTTTATAACACAGTTTTGCTGGCAGCTGTAGATGGTCTTATAATTATTTTAAAGAGACACTGAAATCTAGTCAGTTTCACAAAAGGAGCTGAAAACTACTTCCCTGAGTTTCCCCTGCCAATTTTTATTGTTATAGAATCTGTTTTTCTGTGTGTGTGTGAGAGTGAAAGAGAGAGAGAGAGAATTGTTTTCTCTTCCCGTGTTGCTATGTGGTTAAACCCCCACAAACTGGAAAAAGTAAGTCAAGTGAGTGCACAAGTTAAGCAACGTAAAAACAGAAAGAGAGTTTTTCTCTAATCTCTCACTTTCAGTGAGCCTAAGTGTCACTCGTAGCAATAGGTAAAAAATCCCACAACTCCAAAAAACTTCTCTGTGTCCCTTGAAAAACATTCCTGACTAGAACTCCTTGAACTGGGGCTGAAACATAGTTTTTAATCATAGTTCTAATTAGAGCCGGTTGAAATTTTGTTGGCAGAACAGGTTTCCATTTGAAAATGTAATTTAATTGAAATCGAAACATTTAGCAGGAATGTGTAAATTTTGACAAAATTCTCCAAGCCAAAGTGTCAAAACAAATCGTTTAGACTTTCTCGTTTTGAAAATGTCAAAATGGTTCATTTTGGTAAGGTAAAATCATTTCATTTCAACTTTGGTTTGTTTAATTTCATTTTTGAATTGTATATTATGCTACACAATAAAGGATAGCAATTAAATTTAATATTTAGATATATTTTGTATTGTATATTCTATTGTGTTTTGATCAAAATTAAACATTTTTACTTCAGTGACAATGAATATGACAATGACAATATACACCAGCCTAGCATCTGTCCCTTAGTGTTCTGCACCAGACATGTAAGCAAAAGGAAGAGACACAACTTACAAAATGGCCTCAACCTGGATGCTAAAATTATCCCAGCAATTTTGTGCACCAAGTTTTTGTGTATGCAAAAAGCTCGAAGTGAAGCTGTGTGTCCAAAATTAGGTGGCTAATGACCCCGTTTGCACAGGCACACCCATTATTGTTTTGCACGTATGAGGACTTGAGCTTCAAAAGTATACTTGCAATGTCTTCATTGTCCAAATTTCTGCACATCATTTTGAAGGCCAGTTTGGAAATGCTGGCATAAGAACTTTAGTTTTCTCTTCAAATAAACTGTTGCTGGGGTATCGTTTATATGCATCCTCTGAAATAAACAGTTTTTCTCTCCCTTGTATTTGAGCCAGGCATGAATCACTAAAATGTTTTGGAATGTACGGTCTATCTAAGGGTAAGAGTACATGTATAGCAGGGCACCTAACTGCGGGGAGGGGGTCGGGGGGAACAGCAGCTCAAAGACAAGGCTATGTGGTGGGAAGAGCACTGGGCTAACAGTGCGTGTACAGAAAAACGAAACATGAGGAACTGATTAGGTCAAAAGTCCTGATCCTGCTCTTCTTAATCAGGGAAAACTGCCATTGACAGGAATACAGGAGCAGGCTCTCTATATAAATCTATCAATTTCATTAAAACACAAAAAGACTAATAAAAGAAAATCTTTTTAATATTATTTGATCCATTTTTGAGAACACCTCAGCAAGGACAAATGCCACAGTTATTCTGAGAGTATCTTTGCTTTAGTCCTTTACAACATGAAAACAGAGAAGATACAGATTTACAAATAAAACAAGATCAGAAAAAGTAGACGCTTTAAAAAGTCAAGTTTCAGAGTAGCAGCCGTGTCAAACGCAGTTTATAAAGTTGTTGATTCGCTCAGAAAAGGATTGGAATGTATGACTGTAGAAATTCGGAAAAGTTGCACTTTTCTGAATATAATAGTCACAGAAGGCAAAATGAGGCAAATGGGAATGAAAGATCTTTTTGTACCATTCTTCATTATTTTCAATTATTAGTTTGATCACCACTAGCTAACAAGTGTGGGGCTCTTTTGTCTTTCTTTTTTTTCCATTATGCCCTAATATTCAGATTGGTGGAAGTTCTGACAATTTTCTTTCTGATATTTAAAAGACATTATCAGGATTACAAACACAGGGTGTGATCCTGCTCACCCTCACTCATGTGAATAATCCTTACGTAGCCCAATTGTCCCATGGAATAAGAGCTGGAAGACTGGAGTCCCAGTTTTGGGCAGTTGTGACTATCTGCTGAGTCAAGTGTGTCATTTGCACACCGTCAATGTTTTCTTCTACAAAGAGCTTGTCAAGTTTGAAAGCAAATTAAATACACATTTATAAGCAACCTTATTATCATTACGCACTATTTTCCAGAGGCCAGAGAACTGTCACAAGCAGTACAGATTGGTTATATTCCAGTGAACTCTGACCAGCAAAACTATTTTGTTGGAGACCTTCTATCAGCAGTTCTGGTCACTACATGTCAGTCAGCCAAACAAACAAACCCTATGGTCACATGCTCAAATGCACATGACAGAGGCAGATGTGAAGCTGTGAAAGGACCCTTTGCATTTTAAGCACCTGCAGGAATTTCAGAACCATTGGAATGCCTTCCACTCTAATGCATCTGACCCCTCCTGATACAAAGAGCCCGATCCTGAATGTCACCCCAGCTCCCACTAAGGTCAGCTTGGCCCCAGGTTGGCAGTGAGAAAATAGCTCCTGGAATTTACAATATTCCATCCCTATAGTGACAGACAGTGGGGTGCTTCAGGGAATAAGGACAGTGCTGACAGCACAATGCCTCACACTTGCTCAGGCGGTGAAAGAGGGATTCATGAAATAAGCAACAGGCCATGATAAAAAAAATAAATACATCCCCATTATACATGTAGCGTTTGTGTTAACATTAAACCATCCACCATTAAAACTTTAATCTGAAAGTGCAGACACCAGCTATAGTCCACACACATGTATTGCGTTGCTTTTGTTGTCAAATTACTTCCTACATTTAAGAGAGGACAAAAGAGAATGTGATTTACTATTCATAACGTTTTCCATCGGATAGTTTGTAATTGATTGACAAAAAGAAAATATAACCCTCTGATAATCTTTCTGCCCATTTTAAAAATTCTGATTATAAGCCTCCACATTATTTTGCCTTTCATGTCTCACATCTGAATTTCTTTACTTTAAAAAAGGTTACAGAAGAGATTTATTTTGTTGGCAACAATCACTCAATTAGATCATCCGTTAAGAGTCATTGTTAATGATTCAGCCTGAGATGGAATGCCAGCCAAGGGTTAAAAATATCTTCAGACCCTGATTCTCCTCTCACTTTCACTGGTATAAATCAGGAGTATCCCAATGAAGTCAACAGCTTTACTGGGGTAAAAGAAGTGTAAGAGGAGAATCAGGTCCTTAAAGTTTACTGTAATCAAATATTAGTTGAAACGCTGCCCTGCTAACACAGTGCTTTAAAACTACTAAAATAGTAAATAGTTTCCACGAGAATTCAGATGTTGAATGTCTCTTAAGATTTGAGTGTTTATTGTTTAAGCAAATTATTATTATTTACTTCCTTTACTTTCCAGCATTGGGGGAGACTTTTTCTATCTTATTTAATTGCCCCCTGTGCCAGTACTGTGGTCAGGGGGTTATTTTGTAGTTCCAACTGTGAGGCGAGTGGCCACATAACTTTGTCTGACTTATTTAACAGTGTTTGCGCCTGGACTCTCATCTAGGTTTGAGGGAACATGGTCCCTCCCATGGTGTCATATCTATCTAGAGTATTCAGTCAATTTACTGGGCTCAGATATTTGGTAACCAAGAACCATTTGTCACCATCATTGTCACTAACAAATTAGTAATTGTGGTATGGGTGTGTGCTTGCAGCCTCGGGTCAGGGCTCTGGCCAGTGGACTAAGTCCGTCAATGGAGTGATTTGTTTGTGTTAATTAGTGTCCAATGTTACAACATTATTTCATGTGAAATATATGAACGCTTTTGGAATGTCCAGTTTTCTGTCATCCGTTATCATTCACCTCGGTTACGCAGACAGCACATTTGCATTGATATAGACACAGTCATTACAGCATGTGTGCATATGTTTGCGGTTCTAGTTGGGAAGAGAGCAGTCAGATGCCCAGAAATGCCCCCCTTGACAGGACTCTAGCCAGAAGTCCTGGGAATATTTCAGCAACTCTCTTCCTCTGTGCTCAGTAAGCACAAAATTAATGTAATTCTATTCCTGTACCGGTCATTGGTGCTGATAGCAGAGAAGAAAGAAATGGGCCTCTGTGCTAAAAAGATACTTTTTAGGATCTATGCAGGTGCCAGTCCTACCATGGGCACCATTGTCACAACCTGGCACTTCCACTAGAGGCAGATCTTAGTGATTTCCTAGAGAGATCCAGCAGTCCTTTGGTGGCTAGTTGATTGGGACACGTTTTTGTCCAAAATGAATTTCATTTAGTCAGAACACAACAGCACTTGGCATAACAGGGTCTGGATCCATGACTGGTGCTCCACAATACAAATAAGTAAAAATCATTTTTGTTCCAGGCCTGAAATTCATTTTCCGTGATCAAAAGCAAACACATCAAGGGGGTGAACATGGCAAATCCAAATACAGCGACTAATACGCCAAAATAGTCATGAGTATATTTTCTCCACTAATTGTCCAGCTCCTAATATATGCAGTGCTATAAATTCCACTTATTAGACCCATCTTAAACGTGTGCGTATATACATTTTTAAAAGGGAAGATAATGGTGAAATTAGATATTTATTAGAGATTAAAAATAGAAGAAAAAATCCAAATAACTTTGCCATAATTTTTTCTGTTTTGGGGGAGGTTTTTTTTGTTTTTTTTTTTTACTAATAAAACACTTTTTAAATCTTCTAGCCAGCTCTACATCCATAAACATCCTTTTGAACGCTCACGAATATGCTATTCTCTTACCCCTCATGTTTAAGTAAAGTATAGCTCCATTACATTTCTCTGTCTCCTTGCAGTCCATGTGACACTTTGTTTACCCGCTGCTCCTTTAGATATGTGTAACGGCCATTCCACAGCAGGCCAACTTCTTTCAGAACCCACCACATTCTTATGCTGGAGTCTACAGTCGCTGAGTGGCTGCTTTTCTTTCCCTATTCAGCTAGTGTCTACATTTTTGGTTCAAAGTGAAACTGTCCCAGACCTCAGAACCTCCAGAAAGCAAAACTAGGGAAAAATCAAGAAACAGACACTGAGGGCACTAGTGTATTATCAGAAAGAATTTCAATGTGCCTGGCTGCCCAGCAGCAAATTAGAAAGTTTTGGCTCCTAAGAATGAGTTGTGTTGTTTGCTCCTGCACACTGCAGCTGCTCTCCCCCTCCCCCCCTTTTTGGTGGTTTATTACACACAAGCTACTAATGAATGGGAGCCGCTGTTTTACAGTACACCACGCTTACAGGACTTATCTCTAGGCCTACCACAGATTTGACTGATCAACAGCAGGGCTCCGCCATCATAATTCTTCCTAGAAACAGGAGGATAAAAAGGGGTTTGTTGGAGGTTGGCTGGGTCTGCAGAGAATCCTGCCTGCAGGGCCTGCTGATGCCATCGCTCGCTGCTATGGTCTTTGGCCTAATAAGGTACAGAAACAAAGATTGTTCACTTGTTCAAAAATACTGAAGTACCCGAGTGACGGAAAGTGGAGAAAGCAGGGCACTCATCCAAGTGGGATTAAGGCCACAAGTGCAACTTTATAGGGCTGACTGGGTGGCACGGTGAATATCTGCCACTGAAAAATCTAGTTCAAACATAATTTATGACATGTCATTCACAGTCAGAGGTGGCTGTCATTAAGAGTTAAGTGTTGCATTGTGTTCAACTGATTCTGATAAGAATTCTGTAAGCTGCTTATATGTTATCATAACTCATGAGGAACGAGTGAGAGTGAGCGGGGACACACGGCAGAGCGGAAATTGAAATGATTCGCCACTCTGCCGCAGGAGCAAGCTGGTGGAGAGCTGGATTGCTGCGGCCTGGATGTAAGGTAGACTGCACACATCTAAGGGATTCTACAGTGGAGTAGGATTTAAGGGCCTGATCCTGAAAATATTTACTGCCAGGCATAGGAGCTGAGTCAGTGTTGGTGTTGCAGCCCCTTTGCGCTAGCCTGGCACAAAAGGACCAAAGAGCAGGCATAACTTACTAACACCCCCACACACACCCAGTATAGGAAGCCTATGCCTGGTGCAGAGCTGGCACCCCCAGCTCTGCATTGCATCTACAGGAACCCTGGGCAGTATGGAGGTGGATTGATGGCATGGCCAGGGTGGACCTGTACTTCAGAAACTCTATACCCCCTACAGTGGCCCGTAATGGTCATCATAGCGAAGGTGTGACTTAGGGCTGCCTTAGCATGTGCTGAGGGCCAAACTGGCCTCTCTAGCTCCTGACGAGGGGAGGCCCAAACTGCCATTCCTCAGTCCTGTGCCGTGGTAGTGTGCACTATGCCCAGCAGTAAGTGTTTGCTGGACTGGGCCCTTAAGGGTATGTCTACACTGCAGTAACATTCCTGCAGCTGGCCCACGAGAGCGGACTTGGGCTTGCAGGGTTTGGGCTGAAGAGCTATAACATTGCACTGTAGATGTCCAGGCCTGGGCTGGCGCCTGGGCTCTGGGACCCCGCAAGTGAGTTGATCACTGCAGGTATAACAATGAGGTGAGGCTAAAATGATTCTCTGAAGCATCATGCAGGTGGCCACAAGAGTACGGTAAGAGTAGAGCTGGGGGAAATAGCCATATTTAGAGTCAGTAAGTTCACATTTGTGAGACTTGCCAAAACTGGAGAAGAAAGTGGCTGTGCCCCCAAAAGCCACGTGTTCTAGCTGGTTAAGCACCCCACTTACATAGCTCACAATTGAATGGAAAGGCAAGCAAACAACTTGCTTTGCTGCCAACAATATTACTGAATGAGGGGAGGGATAGCTCAGTGGTTTGAGCATTGGCCTGCTAAACCCAGGGATGTGAGCTCAATCCTTGAGGGGGCCATTTAGGGATTGGGGCCAAAAATTGGGGATTGGTCCTGCTTTGAGCAAGGGGTTGGACTAGATGACCTCCTGAGGTCCCTTCCAACCTTGAGATATTCTATGATTCTACGAATGGTTTGACCAGCAGAGCTTTGAAGAGACATATGACAGTCTCCTCCACCCCAAAGAACCCCTGCAAAGCTCCAGTTAAGCTAAATGGATCTGTCCCAGTCTAACTCAACCATATAGCCAGACTAAAAAAAAAGTAAAATTATTCCTAAACCCAAATCTTTCTAGATGTGTAGGGTAGAGCACGGATGTAATAAGAACAACTAGCACTTACATGGTGCTGTGCCTTTTCAAATATGCTCCTTCAAAAGCAACACGTCCTTCAGGTCCCGAAGCTCAGTTGTTGTAATTCCCTCCTAGTAGGGTTTCTTCAGTGTAACTTGTTCAGCTACAGCCCAGCTAGAGCGACCATGATCATCTTATGCTCACCGAGGCTGCCTGTCAAAGGGATGGGGGTGGTTTGCTTTTTAAAGCCCTTAATGGATCAGGCTCTGGCTATGTTCAAGACCTCACCCACCAGGCCAAGGCTTAAGGAAATTTGTGCTCAGACGCCATTGCTTTTACTTCCCACCATTATTTAAGTCAGGCAAGGATCACAACTTTGTCATGCTGTTGCCATCTCCATTTCATTATCTCCCAATCACATTTATATTAATAGCCATTCCCACCCCTTTACCCTGTCTTTACCCCCACTTTTTTCAGCCCTTCCCGTTTTTTTTTTTCTTACAGAGTGGTCTTTTGACTTCTCTCTGATATTATATTAGTCTGCTGTGCCTTGCTCTGAGAGCTTTGACACAGGGGGCAGGGATGCCTTAGAATTAAAAGTATTATTGTAAAGTGATTTCCAATTATTAACTAATCATCATAACAACCTGGTGTGGTAGGTGAGCATTATTATCCCTGTTTTACAGAAGGAGGCAGTGAAGGTCAGTGCAGCAAGGGCAAAGAGTGGGTCAAGTATAGGATTAGAACTCAGGAGATCTGATTCCTAGGTCTGCGCTCATATGCTAAATCATCATTAGAGGGTTCTGCCAAATCCCACTTTTAGCCAGAGGAGGAGGAACCTGTAAACATCGTTGTTGCAATATATCGTTACAGGGAAACAATAGCGTGTACGTCCCCAAAATGCAACTTTGTCACGCTAATACGGTATCCCCAATATGACTGATGATCAAGGATCTCCTATCTGCTCATTAGCCGCTTAGGATATTGTCTTCAAGAATCCTGCTTCCTGTGTTCCTTGTAGAAATGCAAACACCTGACTCTGAGGCAACAGGTGTGTGTGTGGAGGGAGGGGATGTAGGGTCACATCCCCCCCACAGATTTGCTGCTTGGCTTGTACTGAGCAGTCTCACACCGACTGAGCATGCTCAGTAACACTGCTGAAGGTGGTTGCCCTCACGCTGGCCCCCACACCGTCAGCAGGCACAGGTCATCTCTGTACAGTGCTGTATGTATTCCTGACCCTGAGTTCCTTTGAGACTGCACTAGCCAACTCTTTACCACACAGAAACCTTGTTAACCAATGTTTTTAAAATGGGCGCCTCATTTGTGCCAGTGTCCTGCTGCAGGGGAATCAGGAAGCGAAAGTATTGTATGTTGGGGGGACACCATCCCAAACCGATGGAAAGGATATATTGCAGCTCTCCCTCCGTGTTACCCTCGCTGTGCTAATATGTATGCATGGCCCAACCCTCAACCTGCTGTTTGAGGTGTCACCTGCTGTGAGTGCTGCACAACAGCAAACCCTATGAACTCAGGAAGTGGAAAGTTACATGATGGCTGCTTCTTTCATGAGCATGCCGGAGGATAAGATGGGAATCTCCTGACTGCACCTCTGGGCTCCCAGCACACCCACACAAAGGCAGCCATAACTTGCCCCAGTGTGTAGGAACGCACATAGACAATTACACATCCAAGCATGCTTATGTACACAGAATAAGTAATTATTTGTAGAAAGACATCGGTGTATGCATTTATCTATTGTGCATTCAAAACAGTGTGTGCATTGGTGAGCATGTGTGTGCACATATCTGGATCAGAGTTAAGGTGAAATGTTCATATTTTGATGGGGGTAAATTAGGTGCCATTTTTTCAAAAATGAATATTTTTATCACTGATTCCTAAGCCCCTAAAACGATTCCTGTTTTTGCCACTCTGACTTCTACCTGAGTACCTGAAGTATAGATAGAGTAGTAAATTGATTGTGCTTCTATATATAAGGGACAATGGAAGATCAAAGCTAGTCCAGAACTTGCATTTTGTAAAACTGAAGCTTTTGCAAAATGTAAGATTAATTGCAGTTATTTCTCTTTTAAATCCAGTGGAAACTGTTTTCTTGAAGCAAACATTCCACTTTAGTGTTTGTAACACAGATCCTGTAGCACTGTGCTTGTGCATGAGAACCTGAAAAAGAAATTGACTAAAATATCATGATAAAAAACTGAAATTCACTAGACTATTTCCAGTGTCCAAATAGAGAGCAATGCAAAAAGTAAATATGAAAAATATTCAAATAAATATTTTTTAAAGTAATACTATGTTTTAATAATCCAAGTTATTTGTAACATAAGAGAATGTTTCTTTAGTTTGACCCACCAGTGACACTTTCAGTTATGAGATCAGAGTTTACTAGGATTCTTATCCACTGTGTTCATAATCTAAACTGCCAGTTGCAAAAGAAAATGCAGCTACAACAAATCATTTTTGATAATGAACAGTTTAAAATTTACAAAGAAATAGGATCTTCTTGAAATACTGCACTATAATTCACTTGAAACAATACTATTTAAAAGAACAGCGAGTATTGTATTATTTCTTGTATGACAGAACCACTCTCCAAAGGACAGTTTCATCGTTTAATTTGGGCATCAAGAGATTAAAAGAAAAGTCACATTTTCAGTTGCGTCTCTTTTTTTCTACGCAGTGAATTTCTTAATAAAACAATCTTTTTCAAAATGTAAAGCAGCAGCAAATTAAGAAAGGAACTAGAATCAAATTTGCCAGGCAGCGACACTACCACTTTAACAGTTTCCCACTGTATTTGGTTTTAGTTGCCAGAGAAGCCTTGTTCAGCCTATTTGGGGGCCCCATGAAATGCTGCAAGCACTACTGAAATGAGTACTTGTCTTTTGTTGTGCTGCATGCTAGCACCATACAGTGCTGAGCTGATAAATCCACTTTTTCTAACACAGGCATTTTTCAAACAAAACTGCCATGAGACTGATGAGTAATGCCAGCTTGCCAAAAAAAAACCCCACACACACAACCTCTGTTGACAATGACAACTGTTAAATTCACATAGTCACAAAATGAGATTTGTTACATAACTAGAAACTACAAGACTGTGCAAGAGCAACTAAACAGCAAGAGAAATTGCTAACCAACAATTAGATTACTAGGAACATAAATAATACAATTTGGAGGTGTATTAGCTTGCTAGCTACCATTATAAAAGTAGCACGCTGCTTGGTATATACAAAGGTTATTGGGCCCTTGAGAACATGCATCATCAATCGCTTTGTAGTTTTGTTTAAACAAAGCTGGTGTGAAGGGGGAAGGGAGAATATCTGCACTGCCTTATATGATGTGAATACAAGGGAAACAAAAAGCCAGATGACAATATCTGTATGGAAGAAGTGGTGTCCTAACCCTAAAAGACTAACAATGTGTCTCAAGAACTAAAATAAAGTAGAGGGGACACTTAGGTTGATTTAGTTCTAACAAAATAATGATAGAATGAGTTTCCTCTTACACAGCACCTTTTATTCAATAATCTCAAAGCACTTTATACAGGTGAGCATTATTATTCCCATTTTACAGATAGGGAAACTGAGTCACGGAGCAGTTAAGTAACTTGCCCAAGGCCAAACCCAAGGTGAAACAGGAAATCAGAGGCAGAATGTGGAACACCACCCATGTCTCTTGACTCTCCACCATCTGATCTAATCATTGGCTCACACTGCCTCTTACTGCAATCAGTGTTTCTATAATTGTTTTGAAAAACTGTAATGAAGAAATATGGGTCTGGGGCAGGTTTCAGGTTGGGAGAAGAAGAGTCACTGAAAGATTCCAAACAATGGCACACTGTGGAGTTGGTGCTACAATCCAGGAAAAAATATCAGTGCTGGGAAGATGGAAATGCCTATAAGATCCTGCCAACCCACCCATGTTGCTGTGAATGCCAGAAAAGGGGTACTGAATATGGTTGATCTGGAGGTAAATCAAAGGGGGGGGAAACACTGGCTGTCTTTATTAACAGCAATTTAAAAAAAAATCCTGTAATTAAACCACTAACCTCAACTTAAGTAGAACTTTTATATATCTAAAATAATCTATACTTCCATTGTATATACCCAAGGCATAATTTACTTGTGTTACATTATAATGGGGATTGTAAAGTTTGTTTCCTGATCAGGATTTAACATAATGGTGAAACAGCACACGAAGCTTTGCATTAGAAAGTGTGTGTATAATGGCTATAATTCAAATGAGGGCTAAGATTATATGACATGCCCTCTCTGACTCACTTCATCGGATGCTTATGCTCAAATAAATTGGTTAGTCTCTAAGGTGCCACAAGTCCTCCTTTTCTTTTTGCGGATACAGACTAACATAGCTGCTACTCTGAAACCTCTCTGACTGAAACTCTCCAACTAGTTGCAGAGGGTAACACATCCTTTATAATCTTATATGCAATAAACTAGGTTATGCACCATCAGGATACACAGCTAAATCACAAACCATCAAGAAAAACAGAAGTTAAAGTTTCAAGGGCCGTGTCAGTGGGTTAGGTTGTACATAATGGCTACTCCATGGTATACCTTTGACAACATAAACAGAACATTAAATTGCACATCTAACCACAACCAGAAATAGAAAATACTTCCAATGTGAAACATAGCCAAGTTAATGTTGCTTGTTGGAACCTTAACTTCTGTGTTTCCTGACTCTGGGCTAGATGGTAGCAGGCTCTTAAATGTAGCACAGTAGGTAGGGAGGAGTACCGAACCTCCCACTATTTGGGGCACCTGCAGAAGGGCCAGCCTGAACTGTAGCTCCTGTATGGAGGCTGCCACTACCTGATATAACCCATGCTAGAGCCAACCCAACATGAGGTGGGGAAGGGCAGGGAGTAGGTGGGGCACCATGGCTCTGCCTACCCCCTACATGCCAGTCAGCAAAGCTGGCCAGCCATGCGCCAAAGATATAGGGGGAGTGCGGAGAAGGAACTGTGGCACCCCTTCCATGATGCTTCCCTGAGCGCAGCCATCTCTGGGAGACATGCTGCCTCTAGTGGTTCCCCCAGGGCAGTGCAGCTCTTTACCAGCCCATACTAAATGCTATGGTTAAATACCACAATCCTGCCCCTGGTGATTTTGCAGTGTTTCTATAGCTGTGTTGGTCCCTGGATAGTAGACACACAAGGTGGGTGAAGGAATATATTTTCCTAGACCCACTTCTCTTCGTGAAAGAGACAAGCTTTTGAACTACATAGACCTCTTCTGCAGGTCAAAACCTTGTCTCTTTCACCGACGGAAGTTGGTCCAATAAAAGATATTACCTCCCCCTCCTTGTCTCTCTTGGTGTTTTTGACAGTTCATCCTTAACTTTTCATTAAGCCTGTTTGTGTATATAATTCCCTTGCTTTTTTAATTAAAGTGTAAAGGAATAGCCTATACTTAATAAACTATTGCAATGGATCCATTGTGTTTTGAAGTTCATATCGCACTGAAGTAAATGGCATGAAGGAGGTTAGAAATTCTCACCTTTGCTGCTGCTAATATTTGGTTGGAGACGATCTATTATTTGTATGCATGATGGCTGAATCTTCACTATGGAAAAAGATAAAAGGGCTTTTTTCTCCACTTCCTGTGTTTTCATTTGTATCTGTGCATTTTATATCCACTTTGCTCAGGTGCACATGACTGCATGACGTGAACAGACAGACGATAATCAGGCCCCAAATCGATTTTGTTTTAAGGAAATGTCCAATTTTTCAGGTTATTCTAAAATGCAAGTAAAATTGCAGAGAACCAAAGATCTTGGTATTCACTCATTTATTTCCTGTGCCAATTATTTTTGCCTGTTCTTGATGGTAAGGCTGGGGCAGGGGTTGGGAGAATTTTGATCTGTGTCCCAGGGAAATACTTACATTCTCCATCATGCAGACCGATGTGCTTGTTAGGCGGGACAGGGAAAATGTAGAATCATGCCACAAAGGAGGTGAGGATATAGTAAGCTCTGCTAAAAATCATTTGACTGCTCATAACTCTCATTTTTAAATATGTTTTCTGTAAACCAAGCAAAGGCACTAGTCCTCCTTGCAGAGTATGAGCCAGATTCTGCCAGTCTTGTTCCCACAAGGAGTCCCTCTGAAGTCAGTGGGCCTTCTCATGTCATTAAGTTGTTTTTGCTGTAGCCCTGTTTTAAAAAAATGTGTGGTTAGCATTCACTAGGAAAACCATGAGAGCATTTACGGCAGACTTCAACAGGCGCAGGATCAGGCCCTAGCTTATTTGGGGCCCAGCTCTGCCTCCTTTACTCACCCTAAGTAGTACCTTACTCCACACCAAGCCCAACTGGGCCAGATTCTGCCACCCTTATGCAGATTGATTAATATCTTATTCCACAAATGTTCCACTGATTTAGGGTGACCAGATGTCCCGTTTTTATAGGGACAGTGTGGTTTTTTGGGACTTTTTCTTATACAGGCACCTATTACGCCCCACCCCCATCCTGTTTTTTCACAGTTGCTATCTGGTCACCCTACACTGATTTCAATGGAACTATTTGCAGAGTAAGGTACTATTTAATGTGAGTAAAGGCAACGGAATCTGAGCCATAGTAACCAAAGGGAGCATTTGCAGAGTAAAGCACTATTTGTTGAGAGAACCAGTCTCAGAACGGAGCCTTTGGGCCAGACTCTGCAACTCTTACTTGCATTTAATATCTCACTTTTGGCACCTCCAGTGGCTTCAATGGGGCCACTCGAGGGGTAAGGTACTAACCGAACGTGAGCAAGGATATTGGAAACTTGCTCTTAGTTACTAGGCATAGCAAGAATGATTTGGAAAAATATTCCTGCTGGGGTGAGTTTATTTAATTTTTCCTAAGAATGGGACAAAATAGTTACACAATTTACTTTCCTCACAGCAGTGTTAAGGTCACATATGAAATTTTAAGAACATTGTTCGACTTGGTAACTGTACTTTTCCTATTCCACATAGTCCCACTTATGCAAATGAATAAGGATTACTCAAGTGAGTAAGGGGTGCAGAATGGGTTCCTTAAAATAGTAATAAAATAGGACAGTCTCAGTAGGAACCCAAAGCAAAAAGCTACTTGCTGAGCAGCTCAGGATTATATACTTTGTTACCTCTGCACAGAAAATTCTGCATTTCTTCCAGTCTTCAAGAATATTTCTTCTTGTGTATAGGTGTGATCTTAGCATTGTTAGAATTCATATGTAACCAGATTTGTGGCTTGGCTATTTGTTTTACAAAACAGCAAAGGACATAGCCTGTGAAACCAGCAGGCCTTTATTACAGGCTATTTTTGCATGTTATTTAATTTCCTTCTTTAAATAAAAAATTGCATCTATTAAGATTATTTTGAATCTAAAAAGGCTGCCCATATTAAAGAAGTTACTTCCTTAAATAAACAACCTGCTGTTTCTGTGGTGTTAAGAAAATATCCAGTCTTTATAAACAGTGCCTATTTGGCTACAAATCAGCCAGCCTTATTTACATATTTGAAATCCAGATGCAGAGGAAATACTAGGTTTGCTTTGGAATATACAAAGGGCCTATTTTTCACGTTAACATTCAGAATATTTAATATAAAATAGCATTGGGGAGAGGGGAAAGGCCTTTGCTGAAAAGGTTTATAACAGAGGTACTTAATGCTAATACAAACTTTTCACCAACAAGGTTTTTTAAAAATTGTTTTTTAATATGCTTTTAATGACCTCTACTCCGCTTACCTACCTCCTTGCTTCCAAAATTGTTTGTACTGTCCCCAATAACACTCAGTGGAAAGCTGTCATTCCTGGCTAAATCCTTACTTAGGTTGGATGCTATGCCTCCGTTAGACAGGGTCAGAAGGTCACAATCGATTTTGGAGACCACCTGGAGAGTCCAGGCCGTGAACTGACTCAAAAAATTTATATCAGAGCTGGAATGGCCCACCTCCCAGGGCTAGGCCTGGCCTACCACTCCAACTGCAGGATGGGGCCTGCCAGGCCCAGCTCAGAAAGAGGCCAGAGTTGTTGACCCTGTTAGCTGACCTCTTCAAACTTCAGGAGAATTTTTCTGGCAGTTACCACGGTGACTGGGCGCTCCAAGCTTATCCTTCTTACTGAAAAAAAATTAAGAAGAAAAAAAAAATGTTAAAACCTACCTTGTAGAGATGCCTATCAAGAATCAAATACATAAATGTTTTAATTGTTTGCTTCTTACTTGGACAACTCTAGCTTTAATTATTACAGTCAAACTCATCAAGAAGGCAGTTAAGCTAAATAAAGTTTTAATGTACATAAAAGTAATGTTCAACATATCAAATGAGCAGCATTTCCAAAGCCAGTATGCCATAAATGATACCCCAAGGGTTTAGTGTGGAAGTATAACATTTGTTTTCCATTTTATATCTGTCTTCAACCTACCAATATTTCTTATTGATATCAGAACAAATTGAGAAAAAGATCAAAAGAGGAATCTAGTCTCTCTTTGGCTGCTATTCCCTTTGAAAACCAATTGTTTGATTAAAACATCATTGGCTATTAAACAATGTATTGTTTTAGTTTCTTAAGTAGAAAATGTGATCCATTTCATCTATAATGAAATATTAGTTAGGGAGTGCTAAGAGAAGTTGTCAGACAGTGTTAATGTTATTTATTTAACATGTCTTTCACAGGAACTATTTCTCAATTAAAAATTTACCAGGTAAGCAAAATGTCTTGTTGTTGGGGGAAAATGCTTTAAATCTGATATACTGAAGGGTCAGAGAAGACAGCAAACAGCAAACTAAGTGTGTTCTTTATTTATAAAACAGTGAGCAAGAAAAATATTAACATTTCTCCATTTTCTGAGCAATATCACATTATACATGAAGCTTATATGTAAATGTATGTCTCAGATGTCAACACCAGACACAGAATCTTACTGAAGGGAGCGAAGAATGGTAAACTATGTTATATCTGCAATAAAATCCTACTTTAGGGCTTCTGGTGGCAAACTGTCAATCAAAATCCCTACTCCTCATTTCTGGAGTACTGTTAAACAGGTTTAATGATTGCAAATTTAATGTTTTGTCTGGCACCTGGTTTTGAAGTATCTTTTTTTGTTGTTGTTTGAAGAAAATAAAATATTAATATTCAAATTGTTGCTCTACAGCTGTTACACACTCATTTAACTG
Source organism: Natator depressus (assembly GCF_965152275.1). Lineage (NCBI taxonomy): Eukaryota > Metazoa > Chordata > Testudines > Cheloniidae > Natator > Natator depressus. The sequence continues at coordinate 10,261,494 of NC_134242.1, forward strand.
TCCCCTTCCACCTCTGATGGCGATAAGGCACTGGGTGTAAAGCTGAAGAGGTTTCTTCAACATCAGGATATCCTTTGGACTCTATGAGTGGAAAGAAAGGGAAGGAGATTTGGTTTGAAAAGCAAGATAGAGTTATATAACAAACTCAAATGTCTTTTGTCACAGTTTCATTTTTCATCTCCACTGGGGGGAAAAATAGGCAGATGTGTAGTAACCTACATTTTAAAAAAAGTGAATACAAGAAATTTAAAGGACTATTTTAACCAAATCCTCTTTCTTCCCTTCTTAACCTGATTCAGCTGCTTCAAAATGGTCATATGCCGAAAACACCATAATTTTTTTAATTGTAATAGTTTCAGGTAATTTTAAATTAATAAATTAAAACACCACCTCAAGATTCATTTCCAAGGATATGTTATAGAAATTATCAGTCTTTGATTAACTGATTTTTGTATTTTTTTATTGTAGATGTGTAGGGTGGTTTTATTTTAGTTTTAGTTTTTATGTGCCTGCTACAATGTAACAATCAACGGATTGATTAATTGACTAGTGAGAAGAAGGAACAGAGCTACAGGGCTGTTGGGTTTTTGTTTTTTAATCTTTTCTTTCTTTTTTTTCACATTCCTGATGAATAGCACTGTACATGTAAACATGTGGCTTTCAATTAGGTAGCATGATTTATGAAGTCATGCTCAGGGCTAGCCAGGTTGGTGACTCAGAGGGGACTATGATGCCAGCTCATTCCCTGGTGATAAACACTGACTGTCCTTCCCACAGCCAGGCACCCTTGGCAGCCTTATGAAAAGACCTTGTGGTTGGCAGAGCATTGAGTGCTAGCGCAGGAAATGAGGTCCTCTCCGGTTTAGTACAGAGATGACTGAAGTTCCAGAAGGCTGTAAGCAAAGCCAGAGTCTCCTGAGTCACCAACTTTAAACTATAGGGGACTCTACAGTTCTCAGTTTGAGCTGGGCCAAGAATCCTGCTTTCCTTGCAGCCCAGAATCTCCCATTGATTTAACTGAACACTTTGCAGACTGCAGAAATTCATCAAGAGAATAAGGGAGACATGTTATTTGTAGGGTGGAAGGTCATGGAATTTCTATCTCCCGCATTCCTCCCACCGAACTCCCTCAAAAATCTCTGATCCCGGACTTTATGCTCAGGAGCGTTCCAGCCTGGGAATGTATGTCTTTCCCTAGCCCCTATAGAATTTTCTGTACTTTGCATTATGTTTTGCTAACTATATTACAACAAGCCGTTTATCTCGGTCTATAGCTTGGGGACCTTTCGTATGGCCTCCCTTCTTCCAGGAATTTCACATATAAATCACGGGAAATAAGGAAATCTTTAAAACCAAGTGGGCAGCATTTTGTACTGTAGGTCATTCAGAAACCAAGACACATGAACCTGCAATTGTGGAACCCAACATTTTTGTAAAAGGCCCCCCAGACAAGCAAATAACCCCCTGGGAAGAAGCTAAAATCTCAGGGTGCATTAGCGAGTGAGGATTCTGATGGGGTGGGTGACATTTTTCAGTCTAAATCCCCTCCGTGCTATTGAAACAATAATATTTAGACAATGTGGAGCTCAGATTATTGCTCTAATAAATTGTTTTTATTGGTTCATTGTGGCAAATAAGCCCCCGATTGATTTGTCTCCTAATCAGCATGGAGAATGCACTCCGCTGTAATTAAATCCTGTGTAACAGGGCACTCTGTGTTCGCTTGTCTCTTAGCTTGCAGTGGTATGAAATACAGGACATCAAACGGTATACTGTACGCGATAGGCACCGTGCCAGCCCAGGGAACGATTATGCTCGCTTCCCTTTAGTGTGGTTACAAATTAGTATAGCTTTACGATGCATGCAACAGCGTGCATCGCATGGGAGCAATATGGAAGTTACTGGAGACGGGAAATGACCAAAGATAAGGTCTTGTCTCGCTCCAATTTCCATAAAGGTTTGGCCGCTTGAAAGACTTTAAGTTTCCTAAAATAGCTCTGTGAGCATCTTGTATGGCATCCCTCTCTCCCTTTCTCGATCATCCGGTGAGAACTTCAGGCATCCAAGAAGTTTCCTCTCTGTCCATAATCAATTTTTTAGCCGCTAGAGAAGCTAAATTCTCGTTCTTGCTGGGCTCTGGATGGTGCTAGAAGCTAGTACAGAAAAAAAGGGGGGGGGGTGGACGGAGGGGTGCAAAAGACCCTCAAGAAGTAAACCAACTTCCAGATTCAGTTCTCCTTTTCTCCTAGGCTCTGACAACGGATCTGCGCACCAGTTACAGGTGTTATTTGGTAGCGTCACCTGAGGATTCCTCCCCAGTCCCCATTTATTTGCTGGTCTTTTCCAACACACCTCTTCCCTATTTGATTCCCCCCTGGGGATTTCTTTCCATCACGAGAGCTAAGTGATTTTTTTTTAACCTTCTTAAGCAGTAGATGCAATCTCGCAGTAATATAAAATATAAATCCGGAAAGAGAAATGGGATTTTTTTTTGAAGGGCTGATCGTAAACACAAGTTTAAAAATCCCCTGATTTTGCTTTTACGTTAACACTTCGATGCAGCCTTTTAAGGCAACATATTGGATGTAACCGAATCGGAAAGTTCAAACAACATGGACGTGAAGTTTGTTGTCCGATTGGAAACATCCTCTTGGGAGTTTTTGGGAGAAATCTAAAGTCGATTTCTAGGCCTTTAAAATGGTTTTGAACTTCCCCAGACTCTCACACCCATCCCCGTCCTTGCACACATCCATTTAACACACCTATTGAGCACCTCTCTCTCTCTCTCTCTCTCTCACACACACACACACACTTTGTACCCCTATAGACCTAGCTAATACATCCAAACAGCAGCAGCACGGAATAACACGCTTCAGGTTTAGACACAAAAGTATATGCGAATAAACTGTAAGTGAAATTAACTAAAGCCAAATCATCTCCGGGGGCGGGGCGGGGGGGGACCCCATCCCCACGGCCCAAGTCAGTGTCCAAGGTTTTGGGAGCTCTCCCTGTTGATTGGAATGGTCACTGCTTTAGGGTGATTGAGGAGAGATTAATGCTTCTATACATTAATGCTCTTTTCTTTCTGGCTGCCCTGCTCTGACTACAGGGAAGCAGGCCAGCGGATAATTACTCCTCAGTGCAATCCTCAGAGCTGGCCTAATCCGAAAGCTCAAGTGCCCGTAAGTAAAACTTCGGGAAAAGTTATTGAAACTGACAAATACAGGGTGACAAATAATCAATAAAAGCCCAGTTCGACATCCTTTATTGTTTTCAGGCACTAACAGCAAGTAATGAAACCTCTGCGAGGACAGAGGGAGGGGGGCAGCCAGGGACTGGGAGCTTGTCTTTTCTGTTGGACAGTCCCCCGTTAAAGAACCCGCAGCATATGCAGGCCGGTCACTCATTTATCAATCTTAATAAATGACGGCCTCATAAGGGCTTCCCCCATGTTTGTATGTGGGTCCCGCAGCTTCAATTTAATTTAATTGGGATCACTTTAATTCTTGTACCTGGCTACCATACACATAAACTAATATTTAATATTCTATGTGTACATTGTAGCTACCACGATATATATATAACCATATAGATAGAGAGTTGCTCTATACGTGTATTGGACATACACACAGACAGTTATTCTCTGTGTATATCTTTAATTCTCTCTCACACACACACACACGTATTGAGAGAGACAGAGAGAGTTGTTTGCCCTGGACGTTTTACAGAGCTATAGCAACCTAATACACTATATTCCTAATTAAAATTTCAGTCCTTAATCTCCCTAGATTTTCAATGTGGTAATTTCTGAAGGTTTATAAAAGGACAGTGTGAAAGCGGAACTGGTTCTGTCGCCTTCCCGCTCTCTCTGTCTCCATGAATTAAGTCCTGATCTATCAGTTTAAAGACTACATAAAGTTGGTTCACTTTCAGAGCGGGATTTATTTTTGTTAAACTGGAGGCTTCTCGTGTCTTTGAGCTTTTGAGCTGTGTAAATGAACTGCAGTGTCACATAATCGATAGGGAAAACTCAGCTGTCACAGATCCTAAAGCAGCCTCTTGCTACAGCAATAACGTGATTTGGCATTTCAAAGTTTGGGAACGTGCTGTCTGGGCGTCTAGGGGTCGGTGAAGAATATCTAAACAGAGAGATGGAGGCTGTCTACCGGTGCAAACCAATAACGAGGAGCTGGAATGACCAGAAATGCCAGTTCACCATTACTCCCCCGCTCCACATACACCCCCTCCACACTCTCTCTCACACAGATTCATCACTATGTTTTATCAAGCTCTTCCTGCCCAGTTTGCTTGCTGCCGTTATTTCACCAGTAAACACTTTTCCAGTAGCTTCCAAGCTTTTTGATCCAAATCAAACTCAGGTGCAGTCCTGGGCATCGGGATTTAAACAGCGATTACACCCAGAACAATCCCAAAGCCCTGTAAGAATGTATAGCAGCGCCTGTTGCCCATCTTCAGCAGACCACTGAGTTAAAAAGAAAAACCATGAGTGACAAGAAACAACAAATCTCCCAGGGGCCAGTAATACAATGCGGGTGACACTTGGTTAAATCACAGACTCTCTCTGAATCCTTCAGGAGTTTGAACATGATGAAAATCCAAACCTCTTTTCAAAGCCAACTTTGGCTGACTTTCTATAGGGCTGCTGTTATGCAACATATTCCCATATACCGCGTAACCTTCTGCGCCCTTGACATCACATAGTTGTTAGTGTCATTAGTAGGGAGAATATGTTAATTCGACCACGCATATCAGTGTATTTTAATAGGACACAGACAGATAATCGTGACGTGCTAGATTATAGAGCAGCACGAGAGAATATTTCAGAATCGGTGAAAGGTTACTCTCTGAAATAATGATCTAGTTAGCGTGCGGCAAGAGATCCATGTAATTCATAGTTAACGCTCAATGTTCACCGGCCATATCTCCTTGTATCGCAACATTGAACAGCACAAATGTTTGAAGATAAATTTATGAAAGAAGCAGACCTTTGTAGGCAAAGATTTTCCCACTGAAAATGAGATGTTTAACTGGCTATTGGTTGAAGAATGGAAGTGTAGGAATTGAACGTTCAGTACCATTGGCTAACTGTTGTCCATAGTTCACTGCCTATACACACACCAACACTTATCTCTGTATATACTCACATATACATACATAGATGTACACAAGAAAGTAACTCACCTAGTGTGTTCAGATATAAAGGGTTTTAACTTCATATTAGGAAGCTCGCTCAGAGGAACGATAAACTTCTCTTTGGTCAGGCCACAGTATTTGATCGTATCTTTATTTTATGTTTGTCCCCACCACAATGGAGCCTGTAGGCTGAATCGAGAAATAGGATTCAGATCGTTTGATCTGACACGAGGAAACTTGCGTTTGTAATATTATAACACTCTAGAGGGAAAAAAATCAGACCACTGTTGCTGAGACAAGGAGTGTGCTTAAGTACCACTATGTTTCAATCCCCATTTGGATATAATTTAAGTCTCCTCTCGTTTACAGTAATACACGCTCCAACTCTCAAGCTGTCCAAAAATGGGATTTAATGAGGCCGAGTTTATACACTTATATCATTTAGAGGATTCTCTGTAGCAGTAAAATGACAATTGGTACATGTGTAGTGCAAAAGAGGTGAAATCCCATCCAGGGACCAAGTTGCTCATTTCTGAAGGAGCTGTCATTTCCAGCAGGGGGGACACAATGAGAAGGCCAGGAGTGATGGAGCTCTGATCTCCATCAAGGAGAGATAACCACCTGATTAAAATAGGCCTCTTGTTCTCTCGTTACTCGATCGTCGTGTGAACTTACCTTATTTACAATTATAGGCAATGAGTGAGTTCCCTAGATTGCAATACACCTATAGCTTTGGTTTACCCCGCTTTGTTATCAAGATCATCTCTTGGACAGAATTCTGGACAACTCACAATAAAGAAGCAAAACAAATGCTCACAGGGATCCATCTATCTGTCTATCCGGAGACATATATACACATACCAAGATTCATTCAGACACGCATGTATAGTTATATCATTGGAAATGGAACGAGTCAATGCTTAGATGAAATAACTACACAGCTGCTCCAACCAATTTAAATTACTATTGTATGCACTGGATCAAAAATAATCTAATGCTTTCTGGGGATTGGTTATTTGGTTTTATGAAATACCATATATTTTTTTAAAAATCCCTTCCCGGGTAGATTTGACCATTCTTTTGATCATTTCTTTTTTCCGGGTCAGTCTGGATCCGGGGCGTTTGACCAATTAAACCGGACCGGGATACACATCTATCCTGAGATGTAATGTACTTGCTTCTCCATTTTATTGTTAAATGGCCCAGTGTGTTTGCCGGATTATTATCCCACCACTGCTTGTGCATTTGTCTCTTATGTCTCTAGTGTCTGTCATTACACAAAGCGTTCTGAAGAGCTCATTTCAAAAGACAGAGAGTATACACTTACTATAAAAGTCATTACATTAGCATGACAAGCATAAAGTTCCTACGTTATAATTTTGGTTATAGATCTGAAATCTTTACTGCAAGGATGAAGACTACAGCGAGGCACACTGCAAAAGTTAGGACGATGATCTGCAGTGTACAATATGGGAGGATTTAGGAGGAATGGCGGAAAGGTCCTTGTTTCATCAGCCTATTGGTTGGTAATTCACTAAATGGTAGGAAATTATCTTTGTTTTTCCTCCCACCCTTGGCGAGGATCCGATCAGGAAGTCTTACAGGGAGGTCTTCGACACAACAGGTGTCTGTGCATGTGACCAAAAATTATCGATGTATTTCATGTTCAAGAATATCTAACCTTGAGCAATGTATATACAGCACCAACCATGTAATAGTCAGCTCGCACAGGTAGGAAGCAAACGCTAAAATGCAGAGTTGTCTTAAAAGCTGTCGTTGACTTTTTGTGCAATTAGAAACCCTAATCAATCCAACTTTTCAAAATAGCTTCCTCTGCGGGAGAAGAAGTGAAAATCCACTCCTAACTGAGACGTGTCTCCATATTACTTTATCACACTAGTCTTAGAAAATACACACAGATTTAGCAGGGGCACATTTACTGCCCTGGCATGGTATGGAATATACCATTTTGCATCAGGATCAGAGCGTGAACTGAGTTGTCTGGTGTTCACGAAGCGCGCTAGAGTTTTTGGACGCCTTCCATTTACCTTCTCTTCTTTAACCGTTTTAATTATCAGCACTGATCTGTTGGTCATACCTACAGTATCCACGTCCCTTTTCCAGGCACCTCACCGTTGGTTTCTTTTCCCCTGCATGTGCCTGCTATTCAACACTTGCTACCTTTGCCATTAGCGTCCTAGAGTGACCCCCATGGGTATATCTGAAAGAAAGACCCTCTGCATTCCAACACTGCCTCCTTACCAAAGTAATAGCAAAGGGACCCATTCAGACACATGGACCACACCGAAGCATTAATTAGGCTGATGAAACCCATAGAAATGTATGGATCCAGCATAATCGAGTTTCTTCTACGGACGATAGTTAAGGAATACGTGAGCAGCTGGGAGAATAGGAAGTACTGTTAGGGTGAAGTCATGCATGTAATTGAGTATATTTAACATAACCATTTTAATGATCGGTGATTAAAAGTGCATCTACTTAAATTGTATACCTCTGCAATTTGTCCATATCAACTTTAGAACGGTCACAAAGAAAAGGTCGTCATATAAATTTATAAACAAGATCCCTTACTGGCTAAGCATGACTCCAGCAGGACAGATCCGCTTTGGCAAAGAGGGAGGGGGAGGAGGCCTTTTGCTAGAAAACAGCTACACCAGTGTGATATTAATTAATCACTGTTTTGGCCCTAATGCAGTCACACTATTAGAAGTGCATAATAATTGAGTTTGCTTTTCATCGGCAATTATTTATAACAATTAGATCACTCGAAAAATCCTTGGGGTTCTTTCACGTATTAAAAGAGCTGCTTCTCCGTGATTTGACAAGATTTTTTAATTTTAAATAGGAGGTTTCCCCGCAAAATCTTGCCAGCAATCAAGCAAGGCAATGATCTGGGGTTAAACTTCTCCTTCCGTTTAACTTAATAGTATCAGAGTTTACATACTGGCGGGGGACGGATGGGAAAGACTTGGGGGAAGACAGAGATGATGGGCATGTATGTGTCTCTTTGCAGGAGATCCCCACAGAATGGGAAATTAGCAGTTGAAATCTGCCAGTGGGGACTGTGTTCCACAAAGCCCACGCGTTTGGAAGGCTGAGTTTCTCTCGCTTTCCTATTCACTCTGCCCAGGCTGGATGCAGCGAATAAATAGATTCATTGTGGAGCCTATACACAAACCAACCCACCCCAGCCCACCCCACTCCCCCGCCCTTTATGCTTAAAAAGCATACAAATCTGCAATCGCTTTGCACTAAACTTTCCTTCTCACTGTACAACGCCTGTTAGAAGGAAGGGCGCGCGCGCGCACACACACACACACACACACACACACAAATATACATATAACAAGGAGACAGGGTCCATGCTGGGCAAGTTGACACCAGGAATCTACTAAAGGCAGCACATTTAGCCTCCTGAGAGCACAGATTCGTGTCCCTCTCTTTGCCGAAGATAACGGTTTCAAAGTGGCAAGATGTATTCAGACTCTTTGCTAAAGGTTGGCATGAGGGGAGGAGGGGAGGGTGAGAAAGAGCGGTTCATTTAAGTTTATGGAGGAAAACGTAAATCAATTCCTCCCCCCCCCCCCAGTATAGCTGTAAGGGGAATTCCATTTGGAGACATTCCATCAAACCCAGCCCTCAGTTTCCCCATCAGAATCTTACACATCAATGTGTGTAACCTATAAATACTGAAGAGACGAGCCGGGCCAGGGCATTATTCTGTGCAAGAGAATCTGCAACCTTGAAAGCATATTTTTCTTCTGGGTATGGTGGCACTTAGACGGTAATGCGGGCAGTGAAACTGGGGAGATTTATATCTTTTGGAAAGTAGGACGAGCCAGATGGTAATAGCGTCATTAACAAACAAACTTGGGATGTGCAAGTGAAGCTTGAAATTGGGAAAGAGATCTGGAGAACAAAGGGGGCTGCTGTTGAGAGAAAAGCCCCTCTTCTGCCGGCCAAAGCTAAGGGCACATTCTGGAGGGGCTGTTCCTACCCAGCGCTAGATAATAAACGAGGGCTTTTTCCTCCCCTGTTGTGACTGAGAAAGGGCAGAGAAAACTTTTGCAATAGGCAAATGTGGCATTTATTTATGTGTAACCCTTTGTCGTCTCAAGTGTCCCAAATGGGCCTTTAATTCAAATCCCCGGTTTGCTAGGGAGCGATTGAACATCCAAGTTTATTTTATAGAAACAAAGCGCCGCTTGTGCAAGTTTAAGTGCCGAGAGTTCAGTAATTATTGTAAAGTTGTTAATAGTATTAAGTCAATATTAAAAGAGTCGCTTTTTCTGAGGTGGGGAGTGGAAATAGCTGCCAGATTTCTGCGGTTCTCTCTGAATTTTTTTTAGCATTCTTGCTATTGGGGGGAGGTCATGAAAGCCAAACACCACCATACAATACTTGTACATAATGGCAATATCCAGTGCACCGGGTATAGACATAGTCTATGTTTGTATTTATAGACAGTTTACAGTTGTGTTCTATGCCACATCTAGTTTATCTCAATAGTTTCATTCTGTATAATACTTCGAATGCACCGTTTATTCACACAGCCACCCAGCACACCGGACTTCCACTCACGGCTTATCTATCCTGCGTTCAGTGGGAGTGTGGCATGTGTAAGGACTTCAGTATTTGTGAGTGTCAGTCCTACATGCATGTGTTACTCACCCACAGAGATCAGACCTACCCTGACACACGGGAGAGTCCATAAGTACGGTATACCCCAGCCTGTACAGCCATCCACAAGGCATATTACAGATAGGAGGGGGGATCTCTATTGAAATATTAATATCCCCCCCCGAAAACAATATAAATACTAGGAGTTCCTTAGGAACCCTCCTCCCTTAAGTATTAAAGTTTTTCCCCTGAGTAGACTTGGTGGGTATTAGATGATCAATAGCTTCATAGTTGCCTGTTAACAGCTCCTAGCTGACAGACATCTGCCCAAGCTTTAGATTTTTATTTATTTATTTTTTTAAATGTACTGGAGATCTTTCAAAGCCCCGAGGACTTACCCTTAAGGCATCATTCAAAGGAAAAAAACCTGAGACTGGCGGTTCGTCACAGGCAATTGTAAAGGGTTTCAAAGGGCCGATCAAACGAGCTGGAGAGTAATCTACATTAAAGTCCGGATGGCAGTGTTACAACATGCACCTGCAGGGTATTTGCTGTCCGTGCCCCCTTACAGAGCTACAAATCACCAGTAGAGAAAGCTGCTTAAGCTTCCTCCTTGCTTCTAGAAAGACTTACTCGGGCTACTTCACTTTGATATTTATACATCTTGTTATTGATAAGTACGGTAAAAAAAAAAATCCCCCACCCCACCCCCAACTATTCCTAGGCACTTGCAGGCATCCCACAGGACTCTTGTCAATATGGGGTTTTTCTGCAAGACTCAAACGTCTCCTGGCCACGCACATATGCGTATGACTCTAACATGATATCAAATCGATTCCCGATCTGTTTTGCAGAAGCTTCTCGCTCACTTTTGCGAGTGCGTGGCGTTGTTGTCTTTCCACTTGATTTGCTGTACATTGAGCTGCACTTTGACTCTGGAGAAACTGGGAGAGGGAGAGATGGTAAATGATAACAGACAAATCACACTGAAAAACCTGTGTGTGTGAGAGAGAGAGAGAGAGAGAGAGAAAAGTGCATGGGAAATAATGGATGTAGAAACAATAAAAACGACAAGAGCCTGCTAGATGCCAAGATACGCACATTTATTCGTAGTTTAATACAACAGAACCTATCAATAGGTCGGTTCTCTTCTCTCCGCACTCAGGCACACGGTGTAACCGAGGAGACCAGGCAGAGGAGGACGTATCGGAACGTTAAATGTCCGGCCGGATTTTCTCACAGTTGCGGGAGGTGCAAATATGGAAATGAGCTCATTATGGAGAGGGAGTGGCAGCCAGGAGTCCCCCTCCGCTACCCCCCAACCCTGGATCATCCAAGTATGAAATAAACAAACCAAATGCACAGAGCACCCACTACAGCCAAAAAAAATTTTTTTTTAGATTTCAATGAGTATTTAGTCTTGTTTGTGTCTTGGTAAGTGATCATTAGTTTTAGCAATGCCGCAGTGGTTACTGGGCTATTAACTATTTGCATGCTAGCAGGGACCTCATGGCTGTTTACAAGTTATCTGGAGACTCAGTCAGTACAGATTAAAAAACAAAACAAAACAAACCCAGAACAAATCGCGATTCTATTTTTAATTTTAAACTCTGCATTCAGCTCCCATTTTCTAGACCTGATCCAAACGTAGCTGCATTCCCCCCCACCCCCCCCCAGTTTATGTCAATTTAGGAAAGCAGAGTTGCGAAACAAAACAAACAAAAAAACAGGGAAGGTGATTAACACGTTAGCAAAAAAAGAGACAACATTCAAAGTGCATTGTGAATCGTGTGAAATGAGCTTTAGAACGCACAATACAACTGAACTTTGGTTCTAGGGACTCCAAGTGCTTCTATCTTTGTTTGTTTGTCTTCTGCCTTTTTGATACTTTAAACTGAGTGGATTTTTGTGAGGAAATCTGGTGGCAAGCGGGAGGAAGAACAGCACTTTAGTTAACTGCAACGATTTATTTGAAACGTATCCAGCGCGCCGTTTGGTGTGGCTGGCTTGGCTTTGCTTACAAGCCGGTAGTTGCTGGAAAAACAAAATGCAGTGGTACCAGAGACTGTTTGGGACCCCTTCCTACAATGTGCAGGTGACAGCTTGCCTAGGTACGTGGAGTGAGTGGTAAGCGTGTGGTGCTGAAATTTTAAAAAGTGCCCTCTCTGTCTTGACACATAAGAGGATTTCGCTACGGTTATTCTGATCGCTTGTTATGTCAAAATTTGCAAACAAAAGGAGGCAAAATATTCTGGACTCTGTATCTTTGCTCCCTCTCCTTCCACCCCGGGATGTGGTGCACTGCGAAGAAGAATGCTATACATCACCCTTAATCTCCTGCTGACTGAACTCAGTGGCGCATCAAAGCTCGCATTGTTTAAAGCTTGGGGTGAACGAACAGGACTAGGCAGAGGATTGCCAACTCCTGTTGGGGGAAAGTTTTCCAAATAAACTATTTTCAGTGGAATTACATTTCGGGGGGGGGGGGCGATGTGTCACCCCCGAGGAGCTGTTCCCAACCAGGTACTAGTGCCAAGCACAAAGAAACACACACAGAAACGCGTTGGCTATGAGGCTTAATAACATTAAGCTACAGCAAGTGGAGGGGACCATGGGGTCGGCATGGGAAGAGGAGCCATCCTCATGCCACTACTTGATGGTGCTGTGTATCTCTCCACGCAGCCTACCAGGACCCCTTTTTTTTTACATCCACGCGTCCTGGAAAGAGAATTGGGACCCATCTTGTTCCATGCAGGACTCAACCGAATTAGGGTTTTCCAAACCAGCCCCTGCTGTGTACTTGCAGTGATCACTTTAGGGGTAGGAACCAAGTTTCCTGGTTTATCTGTATACTGGGTTATGGATTTAGGAATTTTAATATCGCGTCTTTGAGGAGCCGGTAACTTTTGCACACACTAAGCGAGGGTAAGAAAATAAACCATTCGCATTCGGCCAGTCCTCAGAAAAGTAACAAGTAACACAGACGGGGCCACACAGTGCCGGCCTCTCTACCACAGCTGGAGACAGACAGGCATCCTGGCCGTTTTCCTGACATTTACAAAATAATGTCATGCGGAACTTGCAAACTCTCCAAACTCTTACAAAACAACTCTTCCCAGAGGCTGGGGTGCGCGTTTCCTTATTGACAAACAAGGTGCTATTAAACAAAAAGCAAACAAATCAAAAAACCCACCCAAGGCTGGCACGAGAGAAAACACTGATAACTGGGGCAGAATTATATCTAGCGTCTAGAGGCAGGGACTGATTTGGTGTGCATGCTTATACTTTCCTGTTAAATCTGCCATATAAAGTGCTGTATAGCAACCAAGGGAAAGGGGTGTATTTACTTCGGGAAGATTTAGGTTGTTGCTAGGATGTGAGAACAAAAAATCTTCAATAAGTCTGGGGGGAGGTGGGGGAAGGGAGGGGGTTACAAGGTTTGTCACAGGGAAAAGTGCAGACATCTGCTGGAACTTCCATATCTAAGCTGTTCATTTACAGGAGCCAACTTCTGAAATCTCCACAATTAGATCTGCATTGTTCTTTCTCAACAACACTGCCTAGAAAGAAAAGGTCTTCTCTGTCGGGGCCAATCCAACGAAGCGTTTGACGTTATTAAATAATAAAGCGATTGTGATTTACATTGTTGTTCAGAAAAAGGGCCAATTATCCACTGTTATGTTGCCATAAAGATCATATTAACTCGAATTAGTAATCAAACAATACGCTAGCGTTAAAAGTATAGGGGGGACAATGCGAGTGTCAGTGTTGCATCCTCACTTTTACTTGTAAAACCAGCAGCATAAATACACTTGAACGATGTGCAGAAGCTTCGGACTAAAAACAACAAAAAGCAAGAGAGGGAACAACGTGTGTGATGAATGGTCTCCTGTGCTGATTGTTTCCAATTAATTCAAAGGCACCCAAATCTCATATTGATTTCCAATTAAAACTGTTTTATGAATTAATTCATGCTCCTAAGTAATATCAAAGGGACATATTCTACCATGGTTTGTGTGCAGTCTGACTCTATGGGTTTTTTTAAGAACTGCAATGAATTTAAAAGACCTTTGTTTTCAAACCAACCATGAGCCCAGATACAACCAAAATATAAATCCAGACGCATCCTTGCACTCGAGTAAATTTATTCTTCCCTAATCAAATAATAATTTTTATTAAGGCCGTTATTAGGTTTATAACTCGTTTCCCACTTAAATTTGTGCAACCAACCAAGGTAATCTAAATAGGTTTGACTTGCCCCATGGGTACAGAATGTAAGCATTAATAAGAAGGATTAATTATGGGTGTGTATCAATAGGACACAAAGGCTATCAAGTAGCACTAGCGGGAAAGAAAGTGGAAAACTATAGACGGGAAGCCTGGATCTTGGAGTAGCAGTAGTTTGCACGTCCTTGTCGCAGACTGTATTTGACACCAGACGCAGACCTAATCCGCAAAAATAATGGCGCCCTAACGCAAATCGACCTTTTTTTTTTAACAGCCACGGTTGGGTAAAGTTGATGGTCTAAAGAGCTTCAACTTGTTGGCGGTAAATAAAGCATACATTAGCGGGTGCTTCGGGGAGCAGTCGGAGACCAAAAGACAAAAATCCACCCTTCGATACGATCAGCAATCTGTTTTTTAAAATATCTGTACTACCTTTCCTTTTACATGTACACGAGATCTATTCCATGTGATGAGGATGCCAAGATTTGACCCCTAAAAACAAATAAGTCACTTATTAGAATCTGATCCTCCCCCTCCCCCCATGCAATTTATTGCAAACACGTTTTGTTATCAGTTTGGGGGTGGAGGGGAGGGAGGGAGGCAGAAGAAAAAACTGGCTTACTTAGAACTCAGTAATATCTGGTTAGCTGTCAAATCCCCTGTTTAACAGTATTCAGCCAAAGAATGGCTTTGCAAAGTGCTCCAGAAGCTGATGCTATTTGTTACCACGATTTGGAAAAAAAAAAAAAGTTTTACAGTGACATGGTTTTTTTATAAGCAAACACAGAGCAATTTTCCTCAGCGCAATGCATCAGCAAGTATATCCAAAAGGGTCTAATCTACTTCTTGCAGGAGTAGCGCAAGAGAAATCAGCAACACGAGCGAGGAAACTGAGTTCCCAGGGATGCTATGAAAATACCTTCTCGGTGACTTCCCCCCGATCGGAGGGCTAATATTAGATGTAATAGGAGAGGAAACAAAAGCGATCAGAACCGCTTGCTGAAGAGTTAGCTCTTATTCGTTGCATTGTTCGGAGTAGTATTTGAGTAACCAAATGTAACCATCTAGCTTCTTATAAGCAGATCGTCAAAGAAAAAAAAATACGGAAACAAGCCAGGAAAAACCAGCCCGTGCCGGGTTAGGATGAGTGAAAACTTTTTTTAATCCTTGCATAAAGATAATGTATTACACCAAAATAGGAGACAGGTTATCTGTAAACGGGATTAATAGGAGTTCGTGTATAGGATTAGACCATCTCATCCATTTAGAACGGTGTCTCTCCCCCCCCCTTTTTTTATTATTATTAAAAAAATCTTTCCCTATTAGCAGCACTTGGAAACCGCGTTTTCTTAATCGCGTTTGATGCAACTGATGCTCTGAATGAGCTGCCTCGCAAGAGAAGGGGACACATTTTCAACCTGTGATTAAAACAGACCTGCCTGCACAGAGAGCCCAGCAGATTCAAATGTTGGTCAGGAGTCACAAATGTTCATTACAAGAGAACCTAACTAGCGCTACTGTATAGCCACTTTGTGAACTCAGGACTGGGGGGGGGGGGAGGAGTATGAAAGTGTGAGCTGATGCCATGCTGGCTGGCAGTGTGTGGTCTATTGTAGGGAATGTGCTTTTTCCACTGAACAGAGAGCCCCCCCCCTCCCTTCCCCCCCAGCACTACTGCACCTGCACTGGATCAGGGAGCTGCTGCCATTCACCACATCAACATAGAAGACATCTCTGACAGCACTCAATTCATTACATTTCTTCCTGCTTTTCAAACCAACACACACACACACACACACACACAATGAATATTGCCAATCAGGAGCAGGGGGAAAAAAATCTTACTTTATATTTGCAACTCATTTGGGATTTCATTCCTCAGAAAACTCACTTCTCAGCCAGTTACAACTTTTTAAGGTAAAGGAATCGCACGACTAAGCATTAGGCACAACTGCGACACGTTTCTTCTCTCTCCCCGAATGCAGAGATTACAACTCTAGGACGTAAAGTAAATTAAAACTTTGGGTCAGAGACTCACGCTGCAGAAAGTGAATCGAGAAAGCAGGTGATTTATAGTCCGCCCAAGGGAAAGAGCCACAGATTGTTCATAATTCGCAAAGCAAAGCAGCCTGATTTGAGAGGGGAGGAAAAACCGACCCAAACAGATGAAAGTGTTCCTAAACATTTCAAACAATTTTGTCACAGTGCAGAATATTCCCATCTATTCCTTTGGCTTTTTCCCCCATACAAGATTTAAGAGTGACTGCGAACTATTTAATACTGAACCGTCAATAAAAGTGTAAAGAAGCTTGGGGAGATAATATATAATCTGTCCAGTAAGAAAGTTATGCAAGGAAAAAACTCTCATGCAGAGACTTAAATTTGGGGGTGTGATTTTTATTTCTTAAAAATCCTTTTCCCAAGTGCATTTGGAAGAAAGAAAGAAAAACCCTCCGGATTTTAGCTTCGAGGATTTAACTCTACTGAATCTGGGCGTCAACTGATTGCAGTGACTCCAGCGATTAAAAACCGTGATAATTCTGATAATTTCAACCCAATTTAAAATAAAATCAGAAATACTGATTTCAAAGAGCTCGTATATCATAGCTTCACCAACCTTTTGTATACTGATTTCCAATTTTAAAAAAATATCCCAGACCATGTTTTATTTTAAACCAAAAGGGATATTTTTCTCCCAACACGTTTTTATCTATCGTTGACTAATGCAAACACCCATGTGTATTTTTCCACGGTTTTGAAGTAGCATATGCCCTAGCTGAAATTCTTAATAAAAAAATAACTTAAAAGGAGCTCTGGCCTACCTTATCGGTCTGAGAAAATCCGATTGTCTTGTTTCAAATTTAATAGGTCTATACTATAAATAATTAAGATACTGTCATTTCAAAAGTCCCTCAACTTAATATTTATGTGTTTCCTCTGAAAATCGAAACCAAGTAAAATGTGTACCTTTTGATTTACTTTTGATTTGACTAGAGAGTCAGCACTAAATTTGTCTATGTTCGTGTATTTATACAGACCTTCCAGAAGCCCAAACTCGGATTCCAAGAAGGCAAGATTGCTTTTTAAGCTAAATCTAATAATTTCATAACTGATTCCCATTCAATCTGGCGCCGGTGACGTCACGGGGGGTATTAGCATACTAGGAGGAGATGAAGCCAGTGTGGCTGCAGTTGATAAGGCCCCTCCAGAGGAATTCGCTGCTTGTTTTAATACATTAATTATTTCTCTGTCTTCCGCAAGTTTTGCAATTTGTAAGAGCTTAAAGGAACCATCATTGCAAGAAATGCCAAAAGGACACGTTTAAGAGCTTCGTACGTGGCAAAATGCGCCCAGAACAGCAGCACTGGAGCTGGTGATAGCCCAGGGAAGAGTCTATGTCTTGCTGTCCTGGTTGTCTAGCATACAGCACAGAGGTTTGTTATGCATGTGTTATATCGGGCCTAAACTGACATAGCATACAATCGATGTGGGGTTTTAAAGCCTTACAACGTCTATTTCGAATTAACACGCTCACGGGGCTGATCCGACACATCCTTACTGACGTGAGTATGATTTAGTCCCCCGGCCAGCCCTTCTGGGCTCTATGGGACTCTTCGTCTAAAAAAGAGCCACTCACGTGAGTAAGGGCTTTCAGGATCGGGCCCATACGCTGGAGGCTCTCGTGTGTTTGCCTCTCCCCCTCCAAACAACCCTATCAGCCTTCCATCACCAACACGTGTTAATATGTCGTTTGCTATCCAGTGACGAGTGGGACGCCATTAATCAAGAATTTATGCAAAGGCGCCCGCATTATGTCAGCCGAATTAATGAAGTGAAGCTTAAGGAACTGATAAATGTTCGGCCAATCTGATCGGAGAGTCAGCCAGAACATGTGTGTCTCTTTTCAATACTCACCAGACGGAAATAGACCAGAGGACTGGGAAAGCCCTGACTGCCAAGCCCTGTTGTTACGTGTGATTTTGAAAAGCACCATTCGGGATCCCAAACTTTGTGGATCTGCGGCCTTGGGATGGGGTAGGGGTCACCTTCCCTGCTTAAGGGGTCACCAAGGAATGGAAAAAAACTGCAGTGGGTGCTGTGCACGGCTGGGGAGGAGGTAGCGCACCGAGTGGTTAACTCGTTGTCCCGCAGTAATCATGGGACTATGACTCGAATGTATATGGAATCACATTGGAAACCGACTTCACACTTAGTTCGGCAGAATGTAAATTCAAGGATGCTCCGGGCCAGCTCCCAGGCTGTTGCCAGCAGGCACCTGGTGCAGGCATGTGGATCCCGGTGTGTAGGGTTTGCCAGGACACGCTCGGAGTATCGGGCACTTGCTTTGGGCTTTGCCTGGAGTCTCTAACTAGCGGCCCTGCCTAGGCCACTGACGTCAGCTGCAACTGGTCCTACCGACTCTGCAGCTAAACTCAGGCCAGCTCCCAGATGCCGCTTTTGAATAATACTCCCGTCCTCGCTGGGAATCACAGACCTACGCGCCCGAATATGGAACACAGAAAAACCACACAAACATACGGGTTGAGATCTCTCTCTCTCTCTCTCACACACACACACGTTATGCATATACATCATATACGCACACATTAACATGGGTAGGTGGAAAAGGAGATGTCATCAGTATTTCGTTATTAATAGCCTCTCCCCCGCGAAGGATTCACCCCCTAAAATAGGTGGAAGAGGGGCTTTCAAACAATCGCCTTTCAAATCGAAAAGACATAGAAATCACTGCAAATCTAAAATGCTGCCCTCGCTTATACTTTATTTCATTCGAGGCGAGAAACAGGAAGGCTCGAAAGAACGGTAAGAACTCTTCCAACTGCGAGTGATCCTGAAACGCAAACCTCCCGATTGTTTTTCCATTCGCACTTTATTCACTGCAAGATAACTCACTACTATAAAATCCTAACCGTGTCACTTTAGATATAGCTTACTCGAACGATTATCCCCCAAACGGTGACTACACCTTAAACCTCTCCTCGTTTTAAACACGGACATAAAAAGGCTCTAACGATGAAGATTTAAATGTACCTGGGGGGACGGGACATCTATAGACTATAAGAACGCTTCCCACATAAAATAAATTTGGGAACTGATTACTCTATGGATGTTTCTAAATTGTAATGAAAATTTTTAGCGTTCAATACACACACCCTAAACGCAAGGTATGTTGAAACACACAACAAATCTGCGGTATATTCGGAAAGCACACAGCTAAAATTCACCCTGAAAGGTTTTTGCAACGTCTATCCCTTCTCCTTGAAGGGGACAGCACCTGCAAGGGAAAATAATCATCTGGTCTCGTGAATTTAGAGCGAGACTGCTACACATGAAATATACAAGGTGAAATTAATCGGGAATATTCTTCAGTTACAAACCTAACAGTGCGCGACGGATGTCAAAAGGAAAGGTTTTAGTATCTTCCGTGGCATTTTGACTCGCTGTACCACAGAGAAATATGCAATTTCTAGCATTTCATTTTTTGTAAAAGGCTGAAAACAACCACTCACTTCTGTGCTGCACCTCCTTGTCAAGTGGACTTGGTTCCTCAAAAGCAAAATATGACCAACTCTTGAAATTCCCCGGGCATCATCAGAAAAGCTGGGTTTAATTACCAAAACTAAAATAGCTGTGGTGCTAACTAGCAGGCGATCAAACCGCAATCAAACTTCAATCTCTGAGCAGTTAGCTATAAACTGTCAGCAATTGAAAAGTAAACCTGGCGCACACAAAGGCTCTGTTTAATTTTCTTGTTGTAATGGCTCTAAATGAGGACCCCATCACTATGCAGTTAAGCGGTATTGCATGTCCCCCCGAGGCGTTGATCAGTCCTTTTTAATGTGAGAAAACTGGCAGCTCGAAACCCGTCAATGGAGCTCCCACAACAAAAGTCCTGAAAAGCTGAATGAATTGGGTTTGTAATTACTGCTTCCCGCTCCCCCCTTGCCGCTTATCTCATTCATTCAAACATATATTATTGTCACCTAATCTCAGTTTCAACATTTTTTAGTATCTACTGCTGCGGACATGTTTGTGGCAGACATTAAACCAAATGAAATTAAATAAAAAATAAAATCGCCCACAGCAACAAAAACGTTGGAACGAATGTTTCAGGCAAGGCTGGGTCAGCTTTAAAACATTCGCAGGACTAGGATTTCCTGCAGTCTAAATTGCAGCATTTTGAATACATCATTGCAAATCTCCTCTGTTGCTCAGCATGCTCTAGATTTTAATATTTGAGTTAGATCAGGAGGGAAATAAATGAAGTGTATCTAACCATACCTATCGCCATGGGCCTCTTTCTTTCATAATATAGAGCGTTTAAATGGCTGAGCTATCTACAGCCTAGTCTAAAGACGACTATGCAGGTCTCTTGCATGTTAGACATAAAGAGAGATTAATGTTGTGATGCGATACATTGTGATGATCATACACAGCCCTTGTTGTCTGACAAGAGCAATGGGCATCTTAAAGAAAAATATGTTTTCTGTCAAGAAATGTCACGGAAAAAGACAGCCGTTTTCCCACTTGGCGGACCTTCCCTATTTGTGTATTTAAATCGCAAGGCATTGCTGATGGGGAAGAGTCTCCCGAGGGCTCCTACTGTAAGAATTTGTCGGTTGTAGAAATAAGTACAGCTATTACAACCAAATCTACTAACAGTCTAAATAATTAATTGAACCATTGCTCTTTGACCCTTAGAAAGTCCAGTAGGGACCCGTTTGTAGCAATAATACCCCCGAATGAGCCCTTGTCAAATATTCATTTAGTGGTTAATGTGAGCCATTTCCCCCGGGGACAGTCTGTAATAGCAGCTTCCCAGCCTTGGCAAGAAACTCTGCTAATCTACTTCTCCAGTTCAGGAACATATTTTAGCACCCCTCCGTTAAAATGTTGTAAAAAGAGAGAGAAAAAATCACCGGGGAAACTATAATCTTATCCTTGGGTTCATTTCTGCTCTGTGTAAGGTTAGTGAAACATTACAACAACACTCTTTGACTGGGCACCAAGTGTGCTTGAGAAAGCAGATACAAATTCAGAGGTGAGTGAATACACTGAGAAACTGAGTATCAAAATATGACTGGTCATCAAAGTTAAAAAAATACTGATATTACTCCTGCACATTTCAGCCAGAATAAATGATAGCCTCGGGTAATATTTTAGTTGAAACAAATCATGTGATTGTTTAACGTGTTGAACTGGAAATTAGCAGTGGTCAATGCCATTCTTCTAAGTAGTAATTTAAAAATAAATCCATCTAGCTTCACATACAAAACGTTTTTTTGGTATACACTTATCTATCTCTATATATCCAGAATCATTCAAAGAGAGATCAGACTTTAAAAAAAAAATCTTTACATCATATACCAAAAGCTAAGTTTAAGCAATTTGTCAATATAGAAAAAGTTGCGGAATTCACTTAGCATTCATATGTGGCTTAGTGTCTTTTGTTTACTTGCATTACCTCGCCTTCTGTGTGTATTTAAAAAAAGCACAACATTTCAAACTACCCCCCTCGAATCTTTCTCTTAGCACTTCAAAAAGTGCCCATATTTTATGGCTGTTAATTGGCTAAGATTCACAGTGCGTTTTTAAATGAATTGCGATATCGATTGGGGTTTTATTCAGAGTTCTCTTTTATTCAGATGTGTAAACGAAAGCGGGGAAATGTATTTGTTACCACGTGAATAATCCCTAGATGCATTACAAATGTTGGGAAACTCTGGGAAATTCTTTTAGTCTTTGCATTGAGTAAAAAGGAGGGGGGTGGGGGAGGCTTGTAATCTGGAATAATAGCTGTCCCACCAAGTACAGCATGGTGCAAGAAATATAAGAAAAAGGGGCAAATAGGTGTAAAATACATAAACAGTGATCAAAACTCCATATCTTCTACGCTGCAATTTCAGTTTTCATTTGGGCAGGCAGGGAAAGGGTGTGGAGGCCAGAATAATTTAAGATATATCACTACCATATCAAACCCAGTCACCTCGGTAACCCCCTTTGCTGAGCTGAAGTGCAATCCAGCAACCAACACTCAAATACGATACACATAGATTTAAAAACACCTGACACACAGAGACACAGACACAAACAGAATTATAGCTTGTTCAATGCACTGTCTGCTCAGGTTAGACACACAATGTCTTTCCTCACAATGTATAAACACGTTCTTAGGAAAAAAATGCATCTACTCATGCATCACTGTCGTTTAAAAGAATCCCAATTTCTTGGCTCTGTTTGTATTTTAATCCTTCTTATTCCCGAGGTAGACCTGTGCGTCTCTAAGGGACGCATCTCCAGTGTCACTAGTTAATATTAAACGCGTGAGCTTAAAAAGCAATGGACATAAGTTTTCACGTGTGCTTCCCAGAACAACATGCCCCGTGTTCCACAGCCCAACTTTACTGCATTTTGCACACGTGAAGTTATCACCCGATTTTGCTCTACAGATAGATTACCCCACACTGCCGGGGCCAGAGATTTGTATAGCTCCGAAGCATAATCATTGTCAAATGCAATTGCCATTAGAACGGTACAAAGTAAAAATCTACCTCCGAGAGATGGCTTGTGCTCTTCTTTTATTTGGCTGGCGCGAACGCTTCTCTTTGGGGTTTGTTATCATCTGCAGAGATTGTCCGAATTTGGGCTACACCGCGCTGGCAAGTTAAGAAATAGGATTCAAGAAACAGCTGTGATATAGCGTGAAAGTCTCTGGCGTATGAGTTTGGTTGTATCCTTCCTCCCCCCACCACACATCACACACCTATCCTACCCTGGAAAAATAGAGAAGTGGAAAGTTGATGAAGCCACAAACAAAGATTCAAAAAACCCTTGTCAGTGCAACCATCACAAACTCCAGTTGCAGTTTTCATTGCTATTATATTATTATCCTCACACAATTAAAGTAAAATACCCTCCTCCTATATATACTGTATTCCCAAAAGAAGAATGCACGGGTTAGAAAATAAATCAAAAGAGCAACGACTCTTTGTTGCCTTTCCAGTCCCTCTAATTATGCTACTACTTTCCATTTAACTTTAAAACTATTACAAGGCTCCTGTTCAGACCCCAGCCCTTTGATGGCAACAAGTGGTCTGAACCAGCAAAGTGCCCAAACGTCCTTTTACCCCTTCTTAAAGGGATGACTTTTACACATTGTAAGTTTCAGAGTAACAGCCGTGTTAGTCTGTATTCGCAAAAAGAAAAGGAGGACTTGTGGCACCTTAGAGACTAACCAATTTATTAGTTTAGTGAGCTGTAGCTCACGAAAGCTTATGCTCAAATAAATTGGTTAGTCTCTAAGGTGCCACAAGTCCTCCTTTTCACATTGTAAGTTGCAACTTCACATGTTTTAAATCCAAAAGGAGCAGTTCAGTTGGTCAGACCTAGTTATGTAATGAAAGCTATTTCATTTTACAAATAAAGGTTTATATTTTCATCTATCTATATTGCTATATTATTTATAATACTAAGTTGACCACAGTGACATCTTAAACTGCACGGATCCTTTAAAGAACATTTTGCATTACAAAAATAAATCCAAGACTCAAAGGTAACTTCAGTGTCCATATGTTGAAAATTTATTTATCTCAAACTGTGCATAATGGAATAAAAACTTAAGTTGAATATGTACCTGTTATAAGGATGGTATTAGTTCAAATATATACATGGACTGTCGGCAGACTGATTTCAAATAATACAGAGCCGAATCTTTAAAATACAACTACGGAAAATGAGAAAAAAGAACTTAAAATATCATCACAATAAATTTACAGAAATATTACAAACCATAAGAAAATATTTCAAAACACAGTAATTTCAGGGTTTTTTGTTTTTGTTTTTTTGTTTGTTTGTTTGTTTTTTAATCTGAACAGGATGAAGTCTGGAAACAAAAAAAGCTATTATAAATTAGCAAACGGTGTGTGAACCTGCATGGCAATTTCTGCTTTTTAACAATAAGTAAAAAACAAAAACAAAAAAAGTACAATCTAAACTCTTGCCTTTTATAGCAAGACAATTCAGTGGTTTTGCAAGTACTTATCCTACCCTTTTTTGCCTTTTGTACAATTGCTAAAACAATTAAAATGTCCAAATTTTGTAAAATAATATCCACTATTTCTACAGCTGCTATAAATTCAGCTGCAGTTATCACAATGCTCCAAGTAGACTGTTTTTATTTTTATTTTTTGTTTGTTTTTATTAATTGGCAAATCCTCAAGTTTTTTTCTTCTATCTAAACAATGGACATTCTGATTGCCATGTTTATTTTGATAAATACTGTACAAAAGTTGCTTGCAAATATTAAAACATTTTTTCTCGTCGCTTTTTGAGACTAGCTCTAAATATTATTGGTAAAGACTTCTGCAAACTTTCTGCAAAGTTCCTACCGTTTCACTAGAACTTTTTAAAAGTTTTGTGTAGTTTCTTCCCCTCCAGAGCTATACAAGTTCCTTGTTGGTTTTATGTATGCCCTCCCCAGTTTTCTCTGTACAAAAATAGTCCAAAAAAAAGAAGAAGTCCAGAATCTCTAATAAAAGTGTTTTGTTTGTTTCTTTGTTTTGTTTACCTTTCCCCCCCCCCACCCTTTTGTCTTACATATGTGATAGAGGAAGTGTGCCATTAATGGCTGTACCAGGAACAGGTGCACTCTGGTAGTGTTGGGACATATGAAGTCTGCTTGGGGCAGCTGGTTCTGGTACTTCAGCACCTGGTAGATACATGCTGATCATGTCCCGAAGGTCCCCAGCTTGGCATGGAGCCCTTGAATGGGAAGAAGAAGTGACTACGGGGGGACTCGAGCTGGACTCCGTCTTGACCACCGAGCCCATGGATCCCAGGGCCATCCCCGGGGTCCCTTGCTGGGAGTAAGACATGCTGTAGGTGGGCGATCCGTTCATATAAGTCTGCGAGCTGGTCATGGAGTTGTACTGCAGGGCGCTCACGTCGTAGCGGTGCATGGGCTGCATCTGAGCCGCGTTGTGAGCGTTCAAGCCTGGGTGCTGCGGATAGCCCAGCTGGTCTTGCATCATCCCATAGCCTCCGTTGGTCCAGCCGTTCATGTGAGCATAACTGTCCATCCTCTGGTTCACCCCAGCTCCCAAGGTGGCCCCAACCCCTACCCCAGTGGTCATGGTATTGGTGCCCGGTGCCAGCAAGCCCCCGGGCAACGTGTACTTATCCTTCTTCATGAGGGTCTTGGTTTTCCTCCGGGGTCGGTATTTATAATCCGGGTGTTCCTTCATATGCAGGGCTCTGAGCCGCTTGGCTTCGTCAATGAAAGGTCTCTTCTCCGCCTCGGATAAAAGTTTCCACTCCGCCCCGAGCCGCTTGCTGATCTCGGAGTTGTGCATTTTGGGGTTCTCTTGGGCCATCTTCCGCCGCTGGCCCCGGGACCACACCATGAAAGCGTTCATGGGTCTCTTGACCCGGTCCGGGCTGTTCTTCTGGTTGTTGGCGGCCGAGTTGGAGTTGCCCGTGCCTCCCCCCGAAGTTTGCTGGGGGGCGGGAGGCTTCAGCTCGGTTTCCATCATGTTGTACATTCAAACAGCTCTTGCCTGGAACAAGCCTTCGGCAGAGAAGCGAGAAGCAGCAGCCGCCACAAAGTCCCAAGCTGGACTTTTTTTTTTTCCCCTAGGGAGGGGTGTGGAAGGGGGGAGGGGGACTCCCCAAAAACACACACTTGGCTCAGGATTAGCGTCTTCCTCTTCCTCTTGGCTGATGGATTAATAATAATAATAATTATTATTATGATTATTACTGGAGCCTGGGTTTAAAAAAAAACCCAACTTCTTCCTCCTCCTTTCTCCCTTCTCCTTCTTTCTCTTTCTGTCTCTCCACCTCAGTCTTAAAGAGCCAGCAAACTACTTTCCCCCCTTTTGCAAACACACACACTCCCTCTCTCTCTCTCTGCCTTGACAACTCCGGATACTTTTTTGAACAAGTTAATAGACAACCATCCATGTGATGGGGGCTTGTCAGGGAATAAATGCGTTTGCCCTGGCCAATCAGCGCGCGCCGGCTCCTCCACTGAGGACAAGTCTCTACCCCTGGTTTTGCATGAAACGGGGCGGGGGCTCGGAGCCTCCGCCGCCGGGACGGGTCTGCGGGGGGGAGGCGGGTCCACAGGCAGGCGAGGCAGCCACTGGGAAGCCTTTGGATCTCCTCTGACAGCAACAGGTCACGCACGCCTTGGGGAGGAAGTGGGTAAACAGCATTGTTGCTACATTTAAAAAAAAACAACAGGAAGAAGAAAAAAAAAAAAACCCAAATCCCTGGTGTTGACTCGGGGCTGAGGGAGAAAAGCAACTGGAGGGAGGCAGCCAGGTACGGGCACAGAGAGCATTTCCTTCCAGAAATCGGCCAAAGCTCTGTGCATCGTGCCCAGTCCTCCTGGATGCTCTTCCCCCCCGCCCCTATCAATGCCCCCACTGCAGTGATTAACACCCGGATCTCTCTCTAGTCACTCACACCCCCGTCGTTGCAAAGGGGGCTGCTCGGCAGCACAGATCAGACCCCTAGCGCTGGGGCTAGGCAGTTTGGGACTCCTCCATTCCAGTCAGTCCCAGTCCTGAGGAAGGTGGCGAGTCTGATCCCACGTTTGAAGCCCTTTCTTTTGTTTCTCAAAGGCAGGGAAGTTGGATCGCGGTTCCTGGGGCCCAGGGTTTGGCTGCATTCTTCCCCCCCCCCCCCCCCACTCACCGTCTCAGGCCCTTCTCCATTCAAACCCTGGAAATCAACACAAAGCGTCCCCCACATTCAAATCTCTCAGCTCCCCCCCCCCCCGAAGAAAGCTTATTTAAACAAAGGGGGAAAACCAAGTGAAATAAGTGGTATTTTAACGTATCCATCAGCTCCCAAATTGCAGGATCATCCAAAGAAGGGAGAGATTGAAAAACAAAAAGGACAAGCAAGCCCCCCTTCCCCCGCCCCCGATCTGTGCTAGAAGGGGATAGACCCCCTCGCCCCTTATTCCTCCGGTCTCAAGTACTTTCTGTGACTGTCCCCAGCCTGGCCCAGGTGCTGGGAGGGAGCGTGGAGGTGGGCTGGGTTGCGGGGAAGTGGGTAGGAGAAAGGGGGCCAGCGAGAGGAGTGGGGCCTGCGCCTTGGACTCGGGAGGGTAATTTTAGACTCTCCCCCATTGTCCCGATGTAAAGATTTCAATAGGTGGGAGCTCAATGCTGGAGAGAGATGGCAGCACGTCCGTTACAAATAGGTAGTTTTGTTTCCCTTGTTGTCACTACACGGCGCCAAACAAAGCCCCAGCTAAGTTTACTTCCACTCTCTTGTTGGGATCTTTGTTGCGAAAATGCACTTGACTACAAAGCAAGGAAGAAAAGAAGAAGAAGAAGAAGAAGAAAAAGCAAAAGCGTTTCGGTGCTTAAACGACTAGAGGCTTACCCCCCACCCCGGTTTCTTCAAATGTAGCGATTTGTATCGACAGGCACGTTCCGTTTGTTAACTCGGTAAAATAGATGATTTTCTTTCCCCGGTCGCTCTGCGCCCACTCCCCCCCCCCCCCTTCTCGCCTTTTTTGTACCTGTGCTTGTGTGTAAACGTTCTGAACTCAGGCTGTCCAATCCAGTCAGCTAAATCTGCACCCCGATCTCCAGCAGACTTCTCCAGCTTTTTAAATGAAATTTGTTTCAACTAAAAGCATTGGGGAGAGGAGGGCTGAGGGCAGGAAGGGAAAAGGGGGGCAATCTCCCCCCATGATAGTAATTTTATTTTACTCTTTAGAGAGACCCACATATTGTAAAATCTTCTATTTTTAAACTGTTCATCCGATTAAACCAAAGAATGACTTGGAAACACACACACACGGAGATGAGATATATTGAGAGGCTGCCCCGTACTTTCTGAGCTAGAGGTTTCAGGTATGGGCCTGCTGCGCCCCCTACTGGTAGATTTACCTCCCCGAGAATGTCCCTCAGTTTACTTTTAAAATGAAATGTTTTGAAATAATAAAGCGAAAGAAAAGAAGAAGAAGAAGAAGAAGAAGAAGAAGAAAACCCGGGAACCAAATAATTATATGTAATCTAAATAATAAATAAAACCCAACAGCATGAATGCATCTTTTTTATGGATTATGCAAATATAACCTATCAGAGTTAACGTGTTTAATTCGAAAATGTACATCTAGCCCATAGACTGACAGGTTAAACCATAGAAAAATAGGTGCAAATTATGAGATTCAAGATATAAACGAATTCTGATTCTCCAGACACTACCGAGGGCACACCAACTATTTACTTTGTTATTGTTTATGCTTTGGTCTGCACTTGATAACATTATTCCAAAAAATCTTATGGATAATTAAGTTTGAAAAAAGGGGGTGGGGGTGGGTGGTAGTGGTGTTTGTTTATCGTAATACATTGATCACTGATGGCTGGTGTTATGCAAGTCAGTCTTATTTTTATTCTCGGCTGTAGTTATAGAGACAGAATCCGTTGTAATTTTGTGTGTGTGAGATCCTCAGCTGAGGCAACGCAAGGAGCGATTTTACACATAACTAGATGCATATATTTGTGCCTGAACTCTATAATAACACAGTGAAGAGGTTAAAGTGGCTGGCTTGGCTCTTTCTTAATTGCATTTATCATATAAATAAGGTATGGAAATACCTAACAATTGTGTTATCATGAGTATTTACAGCTTTATTTTAATTAACGGTGTTTTACTTATCAATGCAATAAACTGTCTCAGGCATATATACATAATAATGTGCTATAGAAAATAGGATAAAAGCGATAGCTCTTTCAGAAAATTCTCCCAGTTTCCTATATATATCTATATATGTGTGTGTGTGTGTGTGTGTGTGTGTGTGTGTGTGTGTGTGTGTGTATCTCCATATATCGGGTTACTGGCTATTCCTTTAAACAATATAAAAACCATGAAATCGGAGTACCTCAATCTTAATTTATTAACAAGAATAACAACACTCTGTCGAAGAATATAGACATTTTAAAAGGGAGGCCTGGAGAAGGCTGGTTTAATCTGAATGGATTTTAAAATCGTTGCCTTTGGTATAATTTATGGAAATGAAAAGTGCTTACGTTAAACAAATAGTCTGCAAATGTTCTCAGCGATGGATTGTAAAGCAGTCACGCTTATTCCTAGGTTATGAGTCTATTAACAAGAAAATTGATGTTAACTACTTGGATTTTTATTTGTTTACTGTTCTGACACAGGCTCTACCCACCAATTTCTTATAAAAGCCCTGAAGATACAACCTATCGTGTTAACTGTAAAAGAAATAATACCTACATATTATTTTTGTACTGACCCCACTAGTAACAAATCCAAAGCAAACTATTAAGCAGTCTTGTGGAGATTGAAGATTGCAGCCCCATTTTTTGTCCTTAGCTGCAAATAGAGGTTTAACTTGCAGTAATTAGGTGAGAACTAGCCAAGCATCTTACTATTATGATGCTTGTTAAAAACGCTTCTTTTCTGCATCTGCATTTGAGTGTGTTCCCCTCCAGTCTTAATCTTCTTATGGAAATGAAGGCGAACGGCAGGGAACCTGCAGAGACTTAGAGAATGTCCTTGTTAACTGGAATTTCTCAGCATTGCTAATTAGCAGAGTTTGACGACCACCAGTATTGGGGAAAGCTCTGTTTAGCCACTCACAAACCCTTCCGAGGAAGAGCAGACTAATTTTATTTTGTAATTAAAATCTGTAAAGGGCCCTATTTGACAGTTAGGGCTATGAGAGTTTTATCTCCCTGTGAAATAATTACTGCCTTGATAACTCAATTTTCTGCAAAATGTCAACTGTGAGCTCCAAAAGTTTTAATTTCATTACGTTAAAAAAAAATCTGAAGACGAAAATGTACAGAAAGATTCTCCCCCCCCCCCCACTTCCAATTCTGGAACCAGTTAACTAGACAGGAGAAGCTAAAGTTAGCCAATGGAAGTTTTACCACGTTCAGTATAACCCAATCTCCAGTGACTTTAAAATTCCACATGGCAAGTGGTTGTAGTGCTGATGAGTAAAAGGTGGGGCGGGGGGATACCCTAAAATATTTTCCCCCCCAGAGGAAGGTCTCCCAAATAAGAACACCAAGGAAGGTTCAGGCCAATACTGATGTAGTTCTGTTAGCGAAGCTTTGTTCACTTACATCCATTAATAAGGATGGGGGTGGGGGATCATTATCCTGTACTGAAGATATTACAAGTATGAGTTAAGGTGATTAACCATTTTCTTTAAATACCGCGATGTCATGAAATCTTAAAAGTATGATATATTATAAGGAAAACAGACCATTGTTTGTGCATTCCGTGAAGCAACTGATTATTTAAAAAAAAAACCAACTAACAAAGCGTCTAATATTTTGTCTACCTTTTTAAGTTTTCAAGGAGGGGAACCCTCACAACCTTAATCACAATCTCTGAGCAATGAAAGGCACCGGAATAAACTTCAAAACTTGCGTTAGACATGACCTACTTTAGGGTGACGCACCAGCACCCCTCTCTCCAGTCTGAGTCCTGCTTTCTAAGCGACTACAAAACCCACCCCATTTTCAAAATTCTACCCCTAGCCCTGTGGGTAGCTTGTTTGTTTCTGGAGGGAATGAGGATGCGTGGAAGGTGAATTATTTGGGGGGGGGGGAGGGAGAAGGGGACACGCTGGAGCAAGCGTAATCCACCCTGCTTACATTTTAGATATTTTTTTGATTATTTAAAACTGTTTAATCTGCTTTTTGTTCCTGTCTGTCCAGCAAGCAGCCCGATTGTATCGCTCAGAAGTGGTATTATATGTACAAACGAACAAGGGGGTGGCGGGGGGGGGGGTGGATGACAAATACTTCATCCAAACCCAATTTCACCCAATAATTTCATTCAAGGACTCTAAGGACCCTTGAAAGCTGCGGAATGCAGAGCAAGCTCCACATTCCTCCCTTGTCCCCTCTTTCATCCTAATTCTCACTAATGAAATCTAAAAAAGAGCACACGTGCGGCCGAGAGGAAAAACTAACTATATTGAAAGTGTTCACTCCTGCGAGCATTCCAGTTGCGACAGCACAAGAATTCGTGATATACAGAGCGATCAGATTGCCTGTGCTGGGAGCCTGGGACTAGAAAGCGATTTAATTTAAATCCACTATCAGAGGTTCCAGTCGCCTCATCTGCCACTGGAATTTATTTCACCGCAATGCACCTTGCCCATTACAAACAAACAAACAAACAAACAAAAATCCTACAAGATTCTGATTTGATATTAAACTTGCGTTGCAAACAAACAAGCAAAGCCTTTGAAATTTAAAAAGACCCCTTCAGCCAGATTTCTCCCTTCCTCTAGTGGAACAAGAAACAAAATAAAAAAAACTCTAAAGCCTGGATATAATTTAAAACAGATAAAATACAAGATCGAGAGACAAGCTTTCTCTCTCACACACACACACATACACACACCTGTGAGAATAATTTTCAAAGGCATCTAAATAAATATCCTACCGTTTCACCAGACACTCCTATGCAATTTATCTTAACTAGCCAACAGCTTTTTAAATATCCTTCAGATTTTGTCCACTCACCTGGGAGATAATATTTCCTACCCCCTCTTTCACTAGAAGATAAACATTTCCCATATTTATTTATTCATTCCATAATCCTATCATTACAACAGCAATCCAGCACCAGTGTTTAGCGTAAATTCATAGGTTATTGCACAATATAAATGAGTAAAAGCATAGTTAAGTGTAGGCCCTTTACTGTATATATAGACCCTTTTAACAGGATCCTTTTTGGCAGTCTATTTAGAGTTATCTTTCCTTCCTAGTTCTGTAAGAACAAATGAGTTTTCTTTTCCCATTGTAACTGAATGAACTCATGTATATTAAACACAAAAACCTCTCCTGAAGAACGTTAACTGCTTGATTTAAACCCACAAAAACAGGAGCATTCAGAATGAAAGGTTTCCAATTCCTCTTTAACTCTCCCAGTATTGCAGAACATGAAGGATGGGTACATTCTCAGAAAATCTCAATAACTGGGCATGGACGTGTTCAATCCAAATATATTGTCCATTGCTTAAATTTGGGTTTGAGATTTATTTTATTTTCGACTTTTTTCCCAGTTTTAAGGAAAATGCTTTTAAACAGTATCTGTTATTAGGACCATGCATGGCATCAAAATCAAATGAGGTCTCCTTTGGACCCAGTACAGTTTTGATGGAATTTTTATGGTTCTTCCATTGAAATCATGACTCCCAAAGAAGCTCATGCAATTTCAATGGAAATGTTTGCGGCACAGCCTGAGGTACTTCAAGGTTGCTTTTCTCCTCAGTGCACCTCAACACACCCTGGGAGCCTGGGGCATGGCTTGAAAAAGTACATGGTTAAAAAACAAACAAACTTCCAATAATTCACAGATCACTGACACCATCATCCATAATGCAGCCAAGATGGTGCCTTTTATCTCACTGCGTTCTTCATAGTCCTTAATTTGGGGATCATTGACAGGACAGACGATAATGCCTCTTTCAGAACTTTTCAGTACTCCTTTTCTTTTTGCGAATACAGACTAACACGGCTGCTACTCTGAAACCTGTCTTTCAGAACTGTTATGATCTAGAATGACAATCTCTACATCTAGTGCATGGGTTTATTGACACCATAAGCTCATTGTGTCACATTATCCTTGTGATTTCAGAACTCTCCAGCGACCGACTAGTGATGGATTTTAATTCACATTATAGACTAGCTGTCTTTTATGTAAACTCATATTTAAGGAGTATTTAATCTGCAGAGCATAGAGACTGTGCACATTTCCCATTTATAAAGTGCCTTCTATTCAAGGATCTCAAAGAGCTTTAAAAATATTAACGAAGCCTAAGAACCATATGAGGTAGCATTTCAAAGGGGGGTACAGAGAGATGAGAAGTAATTTGAACAAGGTCACCAAGCTGAGGGTAGAATCCAGAAGTCCAGACACTCTCCGTCTCTTGCTCTAACCACTCATCCCTCTACCTTCCTTGTTTGATGAAAACAAAGTCTATAAAAGTGAGGGCCCTTGATCCAGAGCGAGGCTACAACTACCATTATATATATTAACAGATGTAACAAGCGAATTATTTTTGCCAAACAAAATTATCTGGACATAGAGCTTCTCTGATTTCTGTAACTAGAGCTGTCTGATTTAAATAAACAAAAGTCCCAGTGAGCCACAATACTTATGTGTCGATTTTAAGAGCTTAGCACCTTGAGTCAAGATGTCTTTCAGGC
This sequence comes from Natator depressus, assembly GCF_965152275.1. Lineage (NCBI taxonomy): Eukaryota > Metazoa > Chordata > Testudines > Cheloniidae > Natator > Natator depressus. The sequence goes on from NC_134242.1 coordinate 10,294,763, forward strand.
TTATAAGGGTGCCCTAATTCCCACTGAAGTTAATGGGGGTTTTGCAGTGAACACACACAGACTGTATAGTGAAGGGTGTTCCACCTGGAGCGACATACACTGTCCAAGGTCTTTGGGTGATACCGATGAGACTTCCCAGATATGGTCCAAATTGGCAAGGATGAGTGCTCTGTGCATGGTTCTCACATAGGGCTCCGATATTCTATTTGTACGAGAACTGCAAACAGTTCCTTGTTATTGAGGGAGGATGCTAAAAAGCCAGATGAAAGTGGGCTTTAATGCCTGGTCCTTGGGAATTTCTTGCCGTGCCACAGGAAGGGGGCTGAGGGAGAAGGGTTCCAAGGAAAAGTAAGAAAAAACAACCCTGGAAATTGGCATTTAAAGTTGGTTTTAGATTGTGTTCTTACATTATGTTTTCAGAAACACTGGAAATCAGGATCCCTTCCTAACTCCAAAAGAAAAGAAATATTTTCTCTATAACACCAAGAGGAGACTAATAAATAGAGATTATATGTAGAGCACCATTATTCCCAAAGCGTTTTCCAAATGTAGGGCCCAATCCTAACTCAATGGCACTACTCGCATGACTAAGGCTGTATCAGGCCCTTCAACTGATACAGACTATGTCTAGGAAAATCAACCTCTAAAAACTAAATTTGGTTAAAGCAATGACTCCTGAGCCGTGACTTTATAAATCAAAATTTTACTGAGAGAGAGGGGGCAGTTTATGGCTCAGCTATAAACCCCCTTACAATAGTTCTTTGTAAGGGGAACACTAACAGCACCTCTCATAGAATTGAGTTAATCATTCACTTTTCAGTGAGAGCTACTAAAATTTTTGCAAACTGCCTCCTGATGTTAAACATTTGGGTATAAACTGATCTGATTTTTTTTTCATTTCCTGTAATAATGGTCATTGACATATAATATCTCTGTTTATAGCCAGCTTGATAGCTCTTGACAGATCTATATAGATCTATACCTATATCTTTGCTTAGTTAATTTCAAAGTTACACATTCAATGCATACTAACTAAGAAAACAGTTCACAGGAAAAATGAGAATTCCGCTGTACTGTGCCTTTGCTATTGTATGCTCAAATAAATTGGTTAGTCTCTACGGTGCCACAAGTACTCCTTTTTTTTTGCGAATACAGACTAACACGGCTGCTACTCTGAAACCAGAAGATACACTGTCTTTATTTTAGCCACTCTTACTAGAAAACTGCTTTATTAGGCTTTCAACCAGAGAGCAAACTGAAAAAAAAAATGGAGCAAGCATATTCAGTATAATAAACACTCACTTTTTTGGGAGATGCTATTCATATACAATATCTAAAGTGAAAAGCTTATTAGGAGACCAACTAATGTAAGAATCATAAAATATTAAAACTGCTGCCTTATAACTTTGCTCCAAGCTGCCAACTGGTGACACAAAATAACCACAATTTAGCAGAAATAATTTGGTTCAATTAGTGTTTCCTCTCAAATGCAGTACAGAAAAACCTGCATTGGGGTTTTACACTGCACCTTGCAACTACAATAGTTCAATGAGTTACACTGAGCTACACAGAGTCCTATATCAGCCAAAAAGCTGGAAGATAATGTAGCACTTTCCATAGATTTTGGTTAATCTTTTAAAATCATTGAGGATTTTTAATTTGACCAATCAAAAGGAAAAGAAATCATGTCTCAAATGATAGAGTTAAACTAACGCTTCTTCCTCAAATGTATACAGAGTGATTTTGTGTGTGTGTGTGTGTGGGAGGGGGTATCCCCCCAGTTTTAAAACATGGTCTTTTAGGATATATTTTCCAAGTAAAACTGAAGTATTAAATTCTAAATAAAAAATATCTGCCAATACTGGCCTCTTCTAAAATATCTTGAGATGAAAAAGATAGCAAAAGCATATGCCTGCAAAAGGTCTGAATTTTATGATATAATTAGAACTATTGGATAGCAAAATCATTACATTCATTTGTTTAAAATACTAGCAAAGGGATCTGTGTTTTAATGATGATCTGGTATCCTAATATAGAGTATCAGTTAGGGTATGTAACGTTATTGCTACTTCACAGACACTCAGGTTGTCAATATCTAAGTCTGAGTTAAAGCAACATGCAGGAACTAGAAGTGCTAAAACCAGTGTTTACAAATACATAGGGAAACGTCTTTGTTTAATTTCTAGTTATTAATTGTTAATTATTTATTATTATTATTATTGTTTATGAGAATATAAACACAAAGAGTAGGCAATCTCCCTTTAGCAATTTCTGGTTTCGGTTATTTGTTCATCTTGAATTTTTATTGATTTTCCATGTATCTTTTTAAAAAAAGAATCCAAAACTTTTTTCGGACAGTTCTCTAACCTTGACTTAAATCTCTTTCACATCATCTCATGTTAATTGCCAGTGTATTTTATCTTTTAAAAGGTTTTTTTTTGGGGGGGGGGGGGGAGAAGAGCCATATAAACCCAGATAACAAGGTTCTTGCTGTTCCCATAACTGGTACTGCTCAGCTCCCACCGTGTCCAATAGGGGGCGCTGAGATAACCTGCTCAGCGCCGCCTCACATCTGAGCCCAGCACCAGCCCCAGAAGAAGGGAGGACAGCTTGGAAGCTTAGCAGGGTCGAGTACAGATCTTTAGTCTTCATGGATAAAAAGAGATTAAAGGCTAAATTCTTTTTTTGTATCAATTTTAACCAACTACGAAAATGTAGAGCTTTTATCCTTTGATGTTTCCTAGAAAGAAACTGTTATATCAGTTGAGAAATTACATCGTTTCAGAGCCAACACACCCAGCCACAGAGTGGTAAAATAATTTAATTAAAAAGTAATAATATGAAGACTTGATCTTCTTTAGAGGCACTTAAAAGCTGGCACAAGCAGCCTCCCCTTCCCTTCTCCCCACTGTTTCAAATGTTTTCTGAATTGCCATTACATCTGATTAATTATTTTAAAAAATCAAATAACTCTTGATTATGGCTCTTATTCATGGTTAGTAAGTTTTGGGGTTTTTCTTCTTCTTTTCCCCCCTCCCCCCCGTCTTTCCTTTATATTATTCCTACATTTCCTACAAATCTACTCTAAAGGGGCAAGGTATCATGGCAAAACCAAACCATTTAAAAATAATAAATTTACATCCATTTATGGTACCAAGTCTAAATAAAATTATGACTGGTTCCCCACTACAAAAACTCTTCACCTGTATTTAAATAGCATGTCTTTAATTACAGCAGTTGGGGATGTATGAGGCTGAAATGAAATTAGCAGTCATTACCAGTCCTTTAACTCTATGGTGCTTTTGATCAGCACTAAATTAGCTTTCCAGTCCTAACAAAGGCTCTATAGCAAGCACTGGGCTGTAAATAAGACAGCTCGACCTGCCCTCCACACCTTTTCTCTTGTCAATCACAGCTCTATCATTCAGCTCAAGATTAACCTTTATCTATCCAATTCTTCAAAAAAAAAAAAAATAAAAAAATAAAAATCGCACAACTTTGCTAACAGCACCCAAAAAGAGCTTCTCGCGAAATGGTTTCATAATTAGCCAAAATGTCAAAATCTGCCAATTCCAAATCAATTTTATGTGTATTAGGAGGCAGTAGAAGATTCAGGTAGTTACATTTATTTCTCTCTCACTTCCTCTGAATGGCCACCCCTCATGTAGTGATCTGCTCACGGAGAATCCCCGTTTCTTTCCTGCCTTCCAAGAATTATTTTAGAGCGCCTGTTTTGGAGGACCGGGGATGGGGAGAAATCTGAGGCTTTTTGTAAAGGCGTTACTCTGCTGAAAATAATCAGTTTGCGCTTTGGGAAGGCTGCAAATCAGCAAGGGGGGAAAACAGCTGCCTTCCGGTAGGAGTCAGGTAGAGGCTAATCTTCACGTTACCATTAGGGGGCGCGAGAGAGCAGGTCCTAGCCTTATACAGCTGGCAGCTTGCCAACGAAGCTAGCCGCTTCATCATGCTATACCTATATATTCTCAGGTAATTTCCCCCACCCACGCCCGTGTAGTCCCCTCCACCCCACACAACACCCCTTCCGTGTAAGTGGCCCCAAACAGGAGCTATTTCCCGGAAACCAAATTAACAGGGCATCAAATGAAACAGCAAGATCTCTAAACCGGTTCCTTCCAGGTGAATGTACATTCTACAGTTTTGATCAAGTTCTAGCCCAGACTTCCTCTCTCCGTATCCTGCAAAGGGGTCACGCCAAATCAACCAGCATCGTTTTAAACATCCAATAGGTGGAAAGCTGACGATCACCTCTCTTTGCTCAAAGCTGAATAGGTCACAGAGCCATTTGCGCCACATAGGGAGGAGAGGGGGAAGTTTTTGCAAGGCAACTAGTCCTGCCTAACATTCAGGATGCAGCAAACTAATGCACAATTCATTTCACTTGAGCAAAACGCAGACGTCCACATGCCATTCCCAACACGTAATGTTTCATCCCCAGACTTGCCAGTTACACGATTGGTAAATGGAGGTACATTTCCAGATTTTTAAAGGTTTCAGGGAAGAGGGGAGGGGAACCGTGAATGTCAAAGTTCTCTTGCAACTACTTACATGTCCATGCCAGATCAGGGTCTTGTCCAGTAAGCAGTTTGATTGGCAGGATACAGCGAAAGTCCGCGTGGACTCTTTGAGTTCTATTCAGCCCCGGGGGGTTGATCACTTTTCACCGGACACAGGCAGTTGAAGGAAGCTTTCACGTCCCCTTCTCTTCTCTTATCCTTCTCCATCCAGGACAGAGAATGAATCCATTTCGGTTTTTCTTCCCCCGGCTCTCCTTCCGTTTGCCTACACATCCTCCAAATCCTAGCCCTAGCTTTTAACTGCAGTCCCTGGAACAAGGGGGGAAAAATCGTTTATGGTTTAAAAAAAATCCAAATGGCTGATTTGTGTGTGTGTGTGTGTGTGTGTGCGCATTATAAGAAAGCACCCACAACAACAAAAAAGTCACTTCTCTGTCCTCCACCGTGAAGCAGAATAATAATAATAATAATAAAGCTTTATATTTTTGCAGTGGGTATTCAAAGATAATTTGATGCCATTGTTTCTGCTACAGATGGTTCTTTTTAATACAATAACACTGCTCTTTGTGCGTACTACACACAATAAAAATCGAAAGCGTTCTCCTGAATAACCATTTTGTTCTCGCTTGTATAGGGCCAACAAAAGCTACCGTGAGGTAATGGGTTCTGTTTATTGAAGCCATAGAATAGGGGTTTGATAAAGATTTTTTTTATATAGGAGAGGAAAAAATAAAGCCCTCGCAAGGTCGAACTGATCTCTTCATGTTTTTATTATTATTATTAACGTTTTCACCAGTAGATTTATTTCAATTGCAGCTGCAGGGCTTTTCCCCTCGAGTACTAATCAGCCCAAACATCTGTTTATTTTCATTTGGGGAGATCTGCAGTTGTATCCAAAGCTAAACATCTAGAGTTTACGAGGGAGTGGGGCAAAACAGCACACAGGCGAAGGCATGGCAAATGAGTGACGGAGAAACCAGGCTAAGGAGAACCTATATCTAATCTTATCTGTCTCTCTCTCTCTCTCTCTCTGTGTGTGTGTGTGTGTGTAGTTTTTCAATCTGCTGTCCACACACACAAAGGCATAAACTGATCCTAACGGACATCAGGATTAGCATAAAGTATTTTCAATCATGTTAATAGGCAGGCATGTATATATACCCCCACACAAGCACGGTACAGATCCCCCACTAGTCTGATTAAAACATGACACATACCCCATCAAAGTTCCTACCTCCTCTTTAATTGTTTCTGTAAATAAGGATATTTAACTAGTCCTTTCTCAGGCGCCTTAGGTTTACCCCGAAGTGTATCTCAACCACCAGAAATGGAAAGTTAAAATGTATCTAGGATGCTCTGGGATCTACCAGAGTTCGTTTCAATTGCTAACTTCTGCTTAGTAATGAATACATTAGCAACACTAAAAATTATATTAGAGGGAAACACTAGGAGGCAGCTTTTTATTTGCTTGTGAGTTGTTTCATAGGTCACGAATTCTGCATCCTGAAATCGCCCTCGTTCACCTCATTTTTGGATTTGGTTACGGCTGAGGTCTGCATCAAGTGCAAGAAAACCCCAAAGCAAAAGAAAGTGCTTAGACAATAGGTCTCTGCGGGAAAGTTGTTAGTCAGGGCCTGTGTTTGTCCACCTTTCTATAGGAATTAATGCCACAGCTCTCTGTGCCTCTGTAGCCCGGACTGACAGTAATCCACCTCTGTGACTTCTGCCCTTTGTGTTTTCATAAAACTGGGCTCACTTGTAGCAAGACAACAGCCCAGAATAATGACTTTAACCTTCAAACGTTCTTTAATTAGCTTTTTCAGCAAAATAAAAGATGCTCAAATGAGCCCTTTGACAAAAATGACCTGCGCCTTCAAACTCCACTTTCCCTCTTGGAACTAAAACGTTATTGGTTTAGAACTCATCTGAAGTCACCTAATAAGGGATTATTTGCGAACTGTTACTGACACGCCAATTAAAACTTTTCCGATGGAATGATGGAAACACAGATAAGCATCAAAACGGAAAATTAAACTACAGTATTTGCACATGGCTTGTTTTGCACCAATCAGTTTTATACCTCAGGATAAACATCTTAGCACCAGCTTGCTGAGAACTAAAGGGGGAAGACGGAGGGGACCAGCTGAAAACTGGTTTGATCAGTGCAAACACCTAATGAGAAACGTGAAATGTTGCCCCAGTGTTTACAAAGATTACTACCATATAATCGTGACTTCAATAGTTCAACAGTTTTAAACAGAAATATAGACACACATCTATATTTCTATATTATACAGATTCTCAGAGGGTCTGCATTCCGAATGCGATATGGACAGCTTTTATTTTACAAGCTTAATACCGATGAGTTCATTTTGCACATAGCTTCGATCCGTTCACCTGCAGCTGCATTTCGCTGAGTCTTATGTAAGTTTGCAATAGCATTTAAATACTACAAGAAAAAATAATAAGTGAACATAACTCTAAAGTGCACGAGGCTTAGGAAATCGTGTAAATACTTCACTGAACTGTAAAATTCAGGAAGTAATTGAGAAACGTTATTTTATTACTCAGGCCAGTGAAGGAAGTAGCCTACTGGCAAATATGGCATTTTTTCTATCTACAATGGGCCTTTTGGTTAACTCTGAATCAGACTCTGAAAGCCTGATTAGCTTATCGAGGAAACATGATTCACTCAGACAAAACCTCCTGGTGACTCAGATAGTCAACGTCGTGGTGAGATACTGTGTACAAATCTTGGTAGGGGTTTACAGGAAAAATTAAAAAGGCACTCCAAATAATTATGACAAAGAGATCACCAGAAACGTAGGCGGGAAATATGAAAGCATCTCTTTAGCCTTAAGCACTCATTTGGTTTAAATCTCAATTTGTACATAACCAGAACTGAAACCATTAGTTTGTAGGGACAGGGTTGCCGCAATTGATAGATAATGTACCAATATATAATACTTTCTGGAGAAGAGAAGAACCACAAATTGGATTGGCTTCTAGAAAACAGGTCTCTACATGTATTTTCATTCCATCCAGCTCAGGTTTCTGGCTCAGACACATACTGGAAGCATTCACTGTGAACTAAAGTTTATTTCCCGTCCTCTGTAGTGTTACTAAATAATTTACCAAAGTTTGGCTTTTACAGCGCACGCTTAGCTCGCAATAACCCCGCGAATCCAGGAACGCAGATAAGACAACAGATCACTTCAAGGCTGCGTATAAACGTTACACGTGCAAGCCCAAAAGAAACGAAACATCTGTTTCATATTTGTGCTCTTTTCCTTGCTTGAATAGCTGTGAATGAAGAGTATCTGCCCAATACCGCTAATATGTGCCAAGGGAGTGAATAGATCCGCGGGGGGTTTACCTGGAGTGAAAATACTGATCTCTAAATTAAAGAATGGAGGAATGTGTTTCTGTAACTAGTTCCTTGCAAAGTCGTGGGGGTTTTGCACGGCTATCATGTTTTTGCTTGTTTGTTTGGTTTTGGTAGTCCTTTTTCCGTAGTTTAATCGAACTCATATCCACAGGCAAGACTGTTGTATAAAATCTAGTCCCACAGCTAATCTTCCCACGGGGAATTAAGTTGAACGTTTAACGGGACAAACAGGTCATTCTTTTTAAAATGTGGATCGGTGACAAAGGGGTTGGAGTTTAATACCAGCGGATTTCTCTTTTAATCGCAATGTGCACATTTGTTCTCCACCATCCTGAAAATTACACACTACAACCAAATGCAGATTTCCAGTAGTGCGGTGTGAAATGCCGCGTTTTTGACTCGTTATGTGCAACGGAGGTGGCAGCAAAAATAGCCGTAGGGCACCAATAGTGCAGGGAATTTGGGGCACGGTGGACGGATCTCCCTGCCTGGATTTTCGAATCAAGAGTTTTCCAGGAGCCTGCATTCAAAAGCAAATCAGCACGCTGCAGAAGGGTGCCCCAGGTTTTAGTTTTAAAACTTCACATAACATCCCAGAGGGAGACTGCCGAATTAATAAGGTACAACTTTAGGGCGAGACATAAGAAGCCAACCTTCCCGAGTCCTCCCTCAACTTTCTCAGCACAACGAGGTCCTCAACTCCTACAGTCACAGGACCATAATTTGGACAGGAAGTGTGTGTGTGAGACAGGTTTGCTGCCAAACTAGGAGCTGTAAGAGCAGTTTGTGATCAGATAACATGATTAGTCTCAAAACCCAAGGCACCTAAGACTCTAGGCATTTTGGAGCAGAAAAAAGGGAAGATAAATACTTGACGTCCAACCTAACTGTACTGGAAGCTGTTTTAAAATATGCCGGTGATAAATGCTAAGGGAAAAGCATGACCAAGGGCTAGATCCTGCCGCCTATATATACCCGAGTAATCGATAGGCAGGACAGGGGCTCATTGACTACTTCAGCGAGTAAAGATTACTCAGGTGAGTAAGGGCTACAAGATCGGATCTCCAAAGTATTAGTCGTTATAACCTGCACGTGTGTGCGGCAGTAGGATTCGGCATCAGAAATGGGGCGGTTATCACAGTTTCTAGGCATTTTTTCCCATGCTGAAGTTCACATTGTGTTTTAGAATGGTTTTGTGCAATATCCACCTTCGGTTGTGTGTTGGAGGGTGGCTTTCAAAATACAGTCATTAGCGTGATTATATTTCCTTCACTTTCACAGGAGACCGAGAGATTAAAAGTACTTTTAATTGTATAACCTAAACCTATAACTCCACAAACTGCAGCCGACTGCCTTAATGCTACTTTCCCATTCAGTTCTTGAGGTGCTTAGCGAGACATTTTTTTCATACATGGAAAATGGGCCCCAAATGATCACTTCCAGTCCTTCTTAGTTCACTTTTCATGAAAGTAGTAGGTTTCCAAAGAACCAGTCTCTCTCTGTCGCTCTCTCTGTGTGTGTGAAAAGCCACAATCCTTGGCAAGGTCATAAAAGCCCCCCACAATCCTATAGTGTTAAAATAATATTTGTGAAATACCGAGAGCGCTCTTTTGTCCCATAATATGATGGCAAAAATTTCCAACAAATTAAAGGTAAAGCACATATACAAAAGCAGCTTTTGTAGGGCTGTCGGTTTGAAGACACAGACATGTCTTTCTCCGTGTAGAAATGCGTGGCACAATTTTAGAAGGGTTGCCCGAAATAAAGCAGAGTGCAGAGTTTTTAAAGGGTTCGGTTTTCCCCCTGATTGCTAGGACATACCTGAGACGTCTCATTCTTTTATTACCACAGCATATTCTTCGCTATAAAAAGTCTTGCCACCAGTTGCTATGGTTAGCTATAGGGTCAAATGTACCATTAAAGAAAGGTAACCACTGACTGCAGAACAGAGTTTCTCCTGGTAGAAAGACGAAGAGGTCCGGAACGCTCACCTACTGTTTCAGCCTTTTAGCACATTCATTCCAGGCGCGCGATATCTTTATAGACCAGTCTCTTTAGATGTCAGACACTTGTCTCTCTAGATATTTCACTGCGAATGCTTGGGCTTGTTTTGCAAACTAATAATCGGCTAAAGTTTTCAAGTGAGTGAAATATCGAATGAATTCCTATAAAAGTCTGCATTAAAGAGATGCTCGTTAATAGACTCCTGAGCTGTGTATGTGTCTACATAGGTAAACACTCGTTATATATTGTATATATCACATACACAATATACACTATACATAAGCTATGACACATATGATATATAGTATTATACATATGATATATACATATATACACACAGATATTCACACACATATAACACACACACACAATATACACACACAGAGATATACAGAATGTATATATGTGTGTATATTGTGTGTGTGTGTATATACATATCTATATATATACACACACATACACATGTGATATACATATATATGGAGCAGATTATTATATATTAGCCAGGAGGAAACTTTCCCCCTGGAATTTGCAGGTCTTAGTTGGAAGTGGAAAGCACTTAATTGGTAGTGTCATATTTGGCCTTTTTCTTGATCTGTCCACCTACCTCAGTTAAGAGATAACCACAACAGGGACAGAGTTCTTTCACAGATATTTATCTCTGTGGTTTCATATAGTCTCCCATCATCAATATCCCATTATAGGAACATAGATTGATCTTTTACATGGATCCCCTAAACATTACATGCGCCATGACTGGCTGCTTGTGAAATTCAGTTGGAAACCTCACATACCAAGCCCTGCTTTGGAGAGCCTCTCCTCATGCTTGCAGTCAGATTGTTCATTCTCAGTTTTTCAAGGACTGGGGTTTACATCCAGACACTACAAGGCCAAGAGTAACAAACAAGGACTGAGCACGTATCCAACACACTGTACACTGCCTCCCTCCCTCTGTCCTTCAAACAGGTGAGAGACACCAAATGGGAATCCTACTTAATGGTTTGAAACCCTCCATCAGTGTTAATCGTACAGTAGCAACTTCCAGGGTCCTGATATGTCACGCTATCTAGATTACAATTGCTTCAAAGAATATTTGATAATTGAGACTGAACAATGTGTAACCATGAGGAGGCTCTCCAAATCAGGGCATGGGACATGAGGTTTCCAACTGAATTTCACAAACACACCATCCAGTCAGCAAGTCATGGCGCACACAATGTGTAAGAGATTTATGTAAAAGATCAATCTATGTTACTATAATGAGCAAATGAGTAAAAACTAAGGGGGCCATAGCTGGCACTGAATTAACCAAGTATACAGTGGGTTAGGCATCAGCCACTGCTGTCAAATGCAAGGCACAATAACCTAGGAGGAGGCAGCTATACAAGAACAGATGACTGGAATCCAGAAAACCCCAATTAACCTCATTACTTATTACAAAACTCTACTATTTATAGACTGATTTTCCAAAAAGTTAATTTAAAAAAAAATCGGTTGGACTATTATATTACATGTTTTGCTCAAATCAGCATTGCCCTTCTTAAGGTCAGAGGAATGTATTTTAAAACATTCATATATTAAATAAATATGTATTGTTATTTTAATAGGCACTGTGGATAGTTTAATTTGTATCTGTATTAAATTAAACATATGGTGAACAGGGTATAATAGATTTTCTATAATTTAGCTGCCAATGTGGCAACAGAAGCCAGTTACTCTCACCAGCAGACTTGTCAGTGGTTTGTTTACTAGCTTATTTGAATTAAAATAAAGCTTCGCTTCTGCTGACTGCACATCATTATCTATGAGACCATAATCCTGCTAGCAAATCCTATATCTTCCAGAACTGGCTCTTTTGTTTGGGATTACTGAGAGCTTAGCCTATAACAAAGAGGAATAAGGCATCCCTCTCATCCTGGTAATTAAGTGTGGGGAGTAATTTAGAAACAAACCCAGAAAGATGTACAATTTGGAGTTATATTTCTATACAGAATTGAGGAACAGGAGAGGCCAAACACTGATTATGTTAACATAATGTTTAAACTATTAAACTACTGTACTACAGGAAGCCAGCTTTTAAAAATTATTAGCAACTATCAATAAAGTATTAAGTTGCTTTACACAAGAACGAATTTTTTTAACCAATCTAAAGGTATGTTGGAAAACTTGGGTGGGGCTTAAAAACTGCAGGCTATTTAAAATCTTATATTTTATATATTATATATACACACCTTTTACAACATCTCATTGAGCAATTAAAGAACATAAGTTAATGTGTGTTAAGATGGTATTTTATTTTATAAAATCCTGCAGCTGATTAGCTGGTTTTGAATAAGAATATTGGTTAGGAGACATTTTGAGCACACTTATTAAAATGCTGTATTTTCAAACAGCAGGGATATGTATTTTCTTTTGGATAAATGAAGAAGTGGTTCAAAATGGTCAGCATTTTACACCCATCTTGGAAATAACCCCAACATTCAGGAAAGAGAATGGAGTATATTTTAGCCAAGGCGTGACCAGACAGTCAAAATTAGAACAATAACATATAGATTGTGCGACTCTGGGTACATTCCTGTAACCCTGTTCTCTCTCTCTCTGAAATGTTATACATAAGTTGTAGAATTTCACAACTAGGTAATGAAAAAAAAAAGGGGGGGTGCTTGGTACTACATAGATAAACAATGTCTATTTGCAGAAGACAAGTAAAGACAGGGGTTGATTTATGAAAGTCTTCAACATTAATTGTCACAGATGGGAATTCTGAGGACCTCTGTGAGCCCAAACCAGGCCCTAGTGAATTATAAAGCAGGTCCTTAGACTTTAAAAACATTTAGGCAAAGTGACAGTTCAGAACATCTGTTAGCCTTCTGTCTGAGTATACACTGGATGTCATGGAGTGCACAGCTGTAGCCATTTTCTGTTTCTTTTTGCAACATCTGTCACAGCAGTACAGTAATATAGGTAATTATCAACACCTCATATAAACTGCTATTTTAATTTTTTGAATAAGTAAAATTAGCATTATAGCCTTTTGCAAAAATAAATAAAATAGAGAAAGATATCTAATATTTTTCCCTTTTAAGACTGAATGACAGATCTGATCACTTGAAAGAGTGGAAATTCAGAAAAATTCTTTGCAACAAATAAGGGCCTTAGGGTAACAAAAAAGAATTAGGTGAGAGCAAGAGAACAAGTTTAAATGCTCTTTCTCTCTCTCTCACGACATCTGAGTGTCATCTGTCATAAACAAAGAAGATCAGTAACAGGAAAAGATAGGAAACCACTAATCATCTATGGTTTTCACCATGCAAAAGCAGCTGTCAAATAATGCATGTTTTACCACAGTAACAAAGTCAAAGGCTCATCAGTTCCAAGCAAGTTTATTGTCAATTGGTCATTCTTTTTCTCAACATTTGCAATAAGAAAAAGATCACCTTGCAATGATGCAGAGGACTTCCATCCCCCTGGCCAGTGATGAACTGGGCAGAGTAATTATCAACAAGACCTGTCAGAACTGAAGCACACATTCCAGAAACAATTGAAGAGAAAGAGTATGGTAAGAGAGAACCTTTAAAAAAGTAACAGGCCATCAAGCCATTTTTTCAAGATCACATCTGGTAATTTCAAATGAGAAGATACAGAGATACCATTCTTATGGACCACTGCCAATTACTGAAGATTGTATACTTCATCGCAGGCAGCATGGGGAGGCTTTTCAAAAGTGACTAGTGATTTTTGGATGCCTCAATTTTTGGGTGTTCAACCTGAGACACATTACAGGAGTCTGATTTGCAGAGGGCAGGTGCTTAGCAGTTTTTGAAAATTAGGCCCCTTTCAGGTGTCTCAAGTTGGGCATCCAAAAATCAAGGCACCCAAACTCACCAGTCACTTTTGAAAATCTTGGCCAACATATCCAATTTTAACCAACGTACTAGACAGTATTTTATTCGTGCAGTATACAGCCTGGTCTTGGAGCAATAAGGCAACACTGTCAAGCAACAGTTCTAAAGAATATGTCAGTCTGTAAGTCTATATGTAAAGAATGAGCCTAGTGATAGAAAATAAAATAATAATGTTGCAGACAGATTTAATTATCTAAACATGTAAGATAATCTTAACCAACTCAATATGCTTCCTTTGTTTACATAACAAAAAGAACAGCACTTTCGTTAGAAGCTGTAATTCTAGTATGTTTTCTAGTATGTTCAAGACTGGGAAAGTGCTGTCATCTCCTTTTAGAAAGATGAAGTGTATGGAACAAAGTGGTCACTAATGTGCTCTATTTAGTTCCTGTAGTATAGTCTAGAAGAAGACCTGCAATTGCTAGATCCACTATGCTACACACATTCTAAAACATCAGCCCTGGAATAAGAGGAAGGAAAAGGCCTTGGGCAGTAAGTTTCTGAAGTCACATAGATTTCACATTTTGAATTTACTCCTAAAAAGGGGGACTTTGAAAGAGATGGAATGTTGTCCAGCTTGAGAGAGAGGCTCTGCAAGGAAGTCAAAGGGAGATTTTGGGGGGGGCGGGGGGAGAGTGTGTGTTCATCTATGAGAAAAGAAATAGCAAGGGAAAAGAAACCTAGAAAAGAGAGAGGGAGAGAATGTGTGTATCTGAAGCAAATACTCACCAGGAACTATACATCACACCACAGAAAGACTAACCCAGGAACCAATCCCTGTAGCAAACCTCGTTGCCTACTCTGTCCCCATATCTACTCTAGCGACACCATCAGAGGACCCAGCCACATCAGAGGCTCATTCACCTGCACGTCTACTAATGTTATATATGCCATCATGTACCAGCAATGCCCCTCTGCCATGTACATTGGCCAAACCGGACAGTGCCTACGTAAAAGAATAAATGGATACAAATGAGCCACCAGGAATGGTAACATACAAAAGTCAATAGGAGAGCACTTCAATCTTCCTGGACATTCTATAACAGATTTAAAAGGAGCTCTACTTGAACAAAAAAACTTCAGAAACAGACTTCAAAGAGAAACAGCAGAACTAAAATTCATTTGCAAATTTAACACCATTAATTTGGGCCTGAATAGGGACTGGGAGTGGCTGGCTCTTTACAAAAGCAGCTTTGCCTCTCCTGGAATTGACATCTCCTCATCTATTATTGGGAGTGGACTACATCCACCCTGATCGAATTGGCTCTTTCAAAACTGGTTCTCCACTTGTGAGGTAACTCCCTTCTCTTCCTGTGTCAGTATAATAATGCCTGCATCTGTAATTTTCACTCCGTGCATCCGATGAAGTGGGTTCTAGCCCACGAAAGCTTATGCCCAAATAAATCTGTTAGTCTTTAAGGTGCCACCGGACTCCTGGTTGTTTTTGTGGATACAGACTAACACGGTTCCCCCCTGATACTTGTATCTGAAGTAAAAAGAAAAAAGAAAAGGAGTACTTGTGGCACCTTAGAGACTAACCAGTTTATTTGAGCATGAGCTTTCGTGAGCTACAGCTCACTTCATCGGATGCATAGCATATCGTGGAAACTGCAGAAGACATTATATACACACAGAGACCATGAAACAAAACTTCCTCCCATGGTCTCTGTGTGTATATAATGTCTTCTGCAGTTTCCACGATATGCTATGCATCCGATGAAGTGAGCTGTAGCTCACGAAAGCTCATGCTCAAATAAACTGGTTAGTCTCTAAGGTGCCACAAGTACTCCTTTTCTTTTTTCTTTTTACGAATACAGACTAACACGGCTGTTACTCTGAAACGTATCTGAAGTAGGCAGTCAGGAATTAGCACCAGTGGACAAGTGAGAGAGTGAACCTTTTGAGTGTGTTTGTGTGTTTTTACAGGGGAGTTATTTTTTCCATATGTTCCTCTTTAGAGGTCTCTTTATTTTACCCAGCGTTAATGAAGCTGTGGTAGTTATATATAAGGCAGTGCTCAGGACTAGCTTTAAATTTCTGGACCATCTAGCTAGGTCAGCAGTTCTCAGACTTCACTGCACCATGACCCCCTTCTGACAACAAAAATTACTACACAACCCCAGGAGTGGGGACTGAAGATCGAGCCTGCCCGAACCCTGACACCTGAGCTCTGCCGCCCTGGGCGGGAGGGACAAAGCTGAAGCCCAAGGGCTTCTGCCCTGGGGTGTGGGGGGGAAGTTACCTTAGCCCTGGGCAGTGGGGCTTGCGCTTCGGTCCTGGGCCTCAGCAAATCTAACACCCAGCCTTGGCGACCTCGTTAAAATGGGGTTGCAGCCCACTTGGGGGTCCTGACCCACAGTTTGAGAACCCCTGAGCTAGGTTGATCTTGGGATCCACAAGCCCAAATCTTATTGTCTCCCCTGGATCCTCAGCATCCTTTCTTCCCTTCCCCAGTTACTCACATCTCTGTCTTCCTTTTCCCAGGTCACTCACCCCTTTGACATCCTCAGGTTTCCCAGCTTCCTCTTTTATTCACTCCTCAGCGCTCATTGCTTGGCCCCTGTGCTTCAGCTTTCCCCCTCCCCCTTTGTTGCCACCCCCACCCCCACCCACACACCTTGGCCCTACGTCATACAATCTGGGGCCCTGGAGAACAAAATTAAATGCCAGGAGACCTTCTCCAGCCTGGGTTCAAATCCCTGTCTGTGGTTTTTGTGGGTCCCCAAAAAGCATCCTCGGAGCACTACCATCCTCCCAATGAGTCATTACCACTGTGGGTTTCTCTTGCTCCTCTTTAGTGACCATGCAGATGGATGTTTAAAGGGATTTTGTCAAGTTAAAATTCATATTGTAAACATTTCCTTCCTTATGTTACTACTATCATCTTTGATTTCAATGAAAAGATTTTTAAAATACTAATTTATTTTTCACCATTTATGCTTTTGTTCACTTTTTGCATTCCTCTCCCTTGATAACGAAAACAGCCCATTTAGTTCCACTTTTCTTTATAGGAATTAAGTTTCTAGTCAATTGCATTTTCAGGTTGTCACCTTCAAGTACTATACTGAAATGTATGGATTATAAATATGGCAGGAGAATATGTTTCTGTTTAAAATGCTGCTTCCATTGGTTTTCTTTTAAAGACTGAAATATTTTTAGTGGTCTTGTTTTATTAAATTTAAATTGAATAAATTAAATTGAATAAAATTTGATATGACAGCATACCTTCAAAAATCACAGATCTTGTTTTAAAAACATTTAGGTGCTAATGTTCTTTGGCTAATATTACACACTTTCCTCTCCCCTCTCAATAAAATTATCTTATATGGCCCCCATTACCTTAGCATCTGAACGCCTGATTCAAACGTCTAAGGTTGTGTGAGCTATTGCAGATCACATAATAGGAGATAGGTTTGCCCACATATTCACTATACTATTACTCTTTAAGAGATTGCTTTGTAAAGAGCTTTGCGATATCGAGACTATAAAAAGTGCTATATAAAACAACATTCTATTGAATTCAAGAGATGCAAAATAGGAAAAAACAAACAAACCAACTTAAATCTGAACCATTCCTCCTCCCCTTAATCAACAATAACAATGGTGGAACAGTCCATTAACACTCTTGCATTCAGCAATATCTGTCTTTTTAAAAGAGGCAGTGGAATGTTAGGCTAATAGAGTGATCTGATTGGCTGAACATTGTTAGGTATTTTATAATTGATACTTTTCAGCATCAGCACAGAGGTAAGGGCTTTAGCCTTGAATACTGCCTACTAACAATATGCCCGCATGCAGAAAAAAAAAGTACTACATGTATTTATTAAAATAAACACTTTAAAACAGTCTTCTTTTCATACAAATTCATTATCTTACAGTATATGTAAAAGGTACTTTTGTCATCCATGTATACAATCAGCTTCACACACACAACACACACAGATACACACAGAGATGTCCATCATATTGCATGAGACTGATTCATCTCATTATGTTTTGTAACTTAATTCTCCAGTTCTTGTCATTTCAGTTGGAATGCATCCAGATCAACCCTCTTTTCTAAGATGAAATAAAAATATTTCAAGGCCAGAGCCACCATGTAATACAATCACATCCAAACATCGAACAGGATGTTTCCTACGTTTTAGAGGCTCATAGTTCATGTTCTAATAGAGCCAGGGCCATAGGGATGGTCCTTTTGCACTTCTATGCCACTTACAACAGAAAAGACAAGAGAAATCTGTTGTGGGTATGAGTGAATTTTACAACATTCAGAATAGGAAGCAGTAGCCAGATGGAGAATTCCAAGCGCTGTGGCTTTCACAATTCCTGGCCAAGAAGCTGTTCACTAGCTACCTACCATGTTAATATTTTTGATACACTTGAAAATACAGACATAAATAAGGGAGGAAAAAGGAAGGGGGAATAAAGCATAACACCACCACAGGTTGTGATTTTTGCACTGAAGCAGAGAAAGGGAGAAAAGTAATCCCACTAGTAGAACGAGGTGACTAATTAAAAGACTTAGAACATTTGAATGAATAAAACTGGTGAGTTTAGTTCTCTGTTACTTTTGTTTTGCAAGTATTTGGATGACCACCAATTTATTCATGGAAATGTTAGATGGAGGCTTCACAAACTCCAGTAGCAAATCAGAGATAGTAGATGATCTCCTTCTGGAGATGGATGAAAATCAGGTGCCCATCTTTGATACCATTGATCATAGTTTCAGAGTAACAGCCGTGTTAGTCTGTATTCGCAAAAAGAAAAGGAGGACTTGTGGCACCTTAGAGACTAACCAATTTATTTGAGCATAAGCTTCCGTGGGCTACAGCTCACTTCATCGGATGCATACTGTGGAAATTGCAGAAGACATTATATACACAGAGACCATGAAACAATACCTTCTCCCACCCCACTCTCCTGCTGGTAATAGCTTATCTAAAGTGATCATCAAGTTGGGCCATTTCCAGCACAAATCCAGGTTTTCTCACCCTCCGCCCCCCCACAGACAAACTCACTCTCTTGCTGGTAATAGCCCATCAAAAGTGACCACTGTCTTCACAATGTGTATGATAATCAAGGTGGGCCATTTCCTGCAGAAATCCAGGTTCTCTCACCCCCTCACCCCCCTCCAAAAACCACACACACAAACTCACTCTCCTGCTGGTAATCATATTCTATGATTCTATGGTCGAATCAAGCAAGACATCATTAGGGCTAACTTGGCCTCCCCTTCTTGTGTTCATTAACCCACAAATGGGAGTATTAAGTTGGGGAGGCAGGGAACCAATTTAGTCATAACTGTGTCTAGCTAAACTTAAGCATTTAAGGGAGCTACTCTCAGAAGTGCTGAGCATCCTATTAATTCCAAGGGAAGTTGAGGAGCTTGTGACTTCATAGGTTCAGGTTTTAAACGGCTTTAAATTTGTCTGCTTATAGGTCCACAGTGCAGACTGAGAAGAGCGGTATATCCGTGTACTCCTACTTCAGGCCACAGCTACACCACAAGATATGCTGAAATAGTTATACCAGCAAACCCACCTAGTGAAGATACAGCTTGTTCTGGAAAAAAAGTCCTCTGGCTGGTGTAGATTAATGGTTTGGTGAGAGAAATGAGATACTAGCAAAAGCATTTTATGCCGGTGTAACAGCATCTACACTAGAGCTTTTACCAGTATAGAAATGCTGCAAAAATATCACATCCCTAACGGACACTGTTTTACCATACTAACAAACTTCTGCTGTAGGCCTGGCCATGGTTTATCAGCATTTCCCTTTTTAAAGGGTATATTATTCAGCCTTAACATGGATTTAGAGAAGAAATGTAGCATACAATATCTTAGCAACAGGAATGATTTAAAAAAAAAACCCCACATATCAAACCATCTCCACCTCTTCTTTCAAGCTATCTCCTGCTTTGGTTAGCAGAGGAGGGCACTAGGAGTCAGAACTTCTGGGTCGTAGTACACATTCTGCTACTACATGGGAAGTAGATGGATTTTTAACAAATCTATTTCACATGCATTTGTGGAAGCCAAATAATTCAGACTCACTACACAATATAATTTGGTAAATAACGTGATTTTAAATGCATGCGCGCATGCGCGTGCACACACACACACACACACAAATATATAAACTAATAGCTAAAACAGAACCATTATTACTGAGCAATAAACATATGTCAGAATGTTACAATTCCAAAGTCTCAAAAATTACGCTGAAATAACATTAGAAAATAAGGGACAAGACATTTCAAGCAGAGGTTGAAATTTAATTTGTAACTGTATATGGTAGAACTTGTAGATATGGTTCCTCTCTGAGATGATCTTACACACCAAGGGTGCAATCCTAGCCCTACTGAAGTCATTGGGAATTTGGCCATGGACTTCAGTGGGATCAGAATTTCATCCCATGTGAACTGCAGTAGCGAGGAACAATGAAGTGATCTAAGGACAGAATTTCAGATGTAACTTTGTGTTACATGGCTGTTTACTGATAGACCTTTAACATTATTTAGTGTATGAGGTCATGTGGACATACCAATTGCTTGCTAATGTTGTGACTTTAGAAGTCCAGCAATCTGTTACAAAGAGCCACAGACAGTGTCACCCTCTCTCTCCCATAAAGACCATCCCTGAAATCACTAAGCCTCTGACTCTTCCGTTCTCTTCCTGGCACCTATCCAATCAGAGAGTCTCTAATCACCTTACTACCACAAATCCACAAACCACTTTGTATCACTTTATATATAACACACGTATATAGGTAAACACTGAAGTTTTTTTCTACACTTCAGCATTTTTTATTGCTGCTACTGTCAACCTGCAACCTCACACATCACACAGAAATTTGCATGCATCTCTCAGCCAGAAACAAAGCTGCTTCATTACATGACTACAAAGATAATCATTCCCCCAGCAAAGGGGCCACCATAAATTAAAGGGCTTCTGCCTTCTCATATTTATTTCCTCCTTTTTCTCTGATAAGCACATTAGAAGTAGGTGGTGCTGCCTATTAATTCATTCGAAGTGCCCAGAAGTGGGAATGTAAACAATTAAGTGCTATTTACTTTCATTTTAGGCAAACACCTCCTCCCCAAAGTCTGGAGGAATGCAAATTATTTCTAAACCATTTGGAAAAGCTCTTGGAAGTGTCTTCTGCATTATCTGTCATTATAGCTATGTGTGTGTTATGCAAGGCAGTAAAAGTTTGTCAAAAGCTGTGGAGATCCCACGCTGGGGGCAGGGGGGGGCGCTACTGATGGGAGCTGGAAAGGAAATCTTTTTGGTGGTTCTCTGCAGCTCACTGGGTTGTGAGGAATGTGGCCCAAGGGGCTCTGGAGTCCACTCCTGACTAGCTAGCCAGAGCTATAATGCATTCATCTACTCTGGTCAGCTGCCAATAGCCTCTAGCCATGAGGAGTTAAGGCAGATGAGCAGAAGAACAGCTATAGTCCATGCAACTGTTAAATTCACTGTAGAGCCCAGTAGAGGCATCAGTGCTCTTAAATTATCTGCTACTAAGAGTGGCCTGCACAATCTATATCGTGCCTGTGTCTGGCCAGAAGTTCATACCCTGGAGTATCATGGCTGGATCAGAGGGACTACAGGGCTTTGTAGGGCAGATAAAGTGAGGGAGAGATGGAGGGAAGGAAAGAGAAATGAGGCTAAAGGAATGGGAAAAGATCAATGAAACAGTGAAGTGGGAGGGGCAGAAATCAAGAGAATAAGACTGAGGCAGGCTGGTAAGGGAAAGACCTCAGGGAATTGGGGAAGGTTGGAGGGGAAGAAAGGGAGAGACTACATCCCTATTTGCCAGTTTGAAGGTCAGCAGGATGGCGAGGGAGGGAGAGAGACACAGACACTGGTAGGCCCTGCAAAATCAGGAAGCCATGAGGAAACAGGCTAAAGGGGACTCTTAGAAATGACAGGTCAAGAGGAGAGAGAGATGCAGTGTACAGGGGAAAGAAGGAGAGAGAAACGTGAAAGGACTTAAAGAGAGGGCAGCAGGCCCGCTAACAGCAATTCTGGGCCCTAGGGCAGAACAGACAATGAGCCCCCAGGCACCCACAAGCCGCAACCACGTGGACACAGTCTGCCTGACATTTGGGCGGTGCTGTGCGTGCACTGGCTGGTGCCCAGCGACCTGCCGGCTGCACTACTGGGTGCGCTCTTGACTTCCGGCACAGCCAGGGCTTCCACATGCCCGCCTGATAGGATTGTCAACTGTCTAATCATGCAAACCCAAAGACACTTACCCTGCCCCCTCCCTTCCCTGAGACCATGCCCCTGTCCTGCCCCTTCTCTGAGGCCCCACCCCCTGCTCACTCCACCCCCCTCCCTCCATCACTCGCTTTTCCCCACCCTCACTCACTTTCACCAGGCTGGGGCAGGGGGTTGGGTGTGGGATGGGGTGCAGGCTCTAGGAGGGAGTTTGGGTGTGTGTGAGGGTGCAGGGCGTGGGCTCTGGGAGGGATTTCGGGTGCGGGAGGGTGTGTGGGGTGCAGGCTCTGGGAGGGAATTTGGGTGTGGGTGGGGGGCAGGCTCTGGGAAGGAGTTTGGGTGCAGGGTGCGGGCTCTGGGCTGGGGCAGGGGTTTGGGGTGCAGGAAGAGGTCAGGGGTTCGGTGCTTACCTTGGGCGGCTCCTGAAAGCGACCGGCACACCCCTCTGGCAGCGGCTCCTAGGTGGGGGCCCAGGGGGACTGTGCGCGCCACTGCCTGCAGGCACAGCCCCCGCAGCTCCCATTGGCTGCAGTTTCCGGCCAATGGGAGCTGTGGAGTCGGTGCTCGGGGTGGGGACAGCACGCAGAAACCCCCTACCCAGGGGCTGCAGGGATGTGCCAGCCACTTCCCGGAATGGTGTGGAGCGAGGGCGGGCAGGAAGCCTGCCTTAGCCCCACTGTGCTGCTGGTGGCAGTAGCCAGGGTCCCCCAGGACCTTTTAAATCTCCCGGGCCCCTGGGCAGTTGCCCCATTTGCTTCCCCCCCGCATCGATGGGCCTGGAGTGGAGGTAGGGGAAAAATTTGGAGAAAGATCTGCAGGAAGGGAAAGAGGCTTTTTAGTGCAGAGTTGGGGAGACTCAGAGGAGGTAAACTGAATTTTGGATGAAAGAAACATTATGGGGAGACAGAAAGTGTGGGAGCCAGAGGGAAATCCATGGGGTCTCAGGTGGGGGTGGAGGGCATTCTTGCTGGAGGGCAGGAACATTGCTCATAACGTTCCCTGGGGTAGCAGAAGAGGGGAGAAAAACTGGCATCCTCACATGGAGGTGTGTACCACCTTTCCAACACTATTTGAATATCAAGATTGTTTGCTCCCTCTAGGGATTGTCTGATGTGGGAAGCCTTATATTGGAGGGTAAGTCCATTGGTCCTTGATCCAAAATAGCCAAAACCTGATGAACTTCAGGGTATGCTGCATCACCCAGGTATTTACCCAAGCTTTTGGTAAGAGAGGGACAGGATAAGGATTAGCAGCTGTGGATGGAGAGGGGTTTGATTTGGATTTGAATTTTATTTATGGTACGGTTCGTTTTGGGGGGAGCTTTGAGGTGAGATGCTGCTGGGTTTATACTTTATCAGTATCCAATTATATTTCTGATTAACATTAAAGGCCTATGGACATTTTATATATAATGTTATGCATTGTAATAAATACAATGAGCAAGGATGCTGGCGTGTGATAAGAATGGAGAAGTGAAAGGGTATGGTGGACAGCTCAAATAAAGCAACAGCATCACTTGCTCAACCCTTTCTCCCAACTCTCTTTGGACATTTTCCTTTTATTCTTATCTTTCACCCTTTCAGCCAGCCTTTTTCTTGAAATTAAGTGATCTCCCACCAGCACCTGCTGGTTTTAAAAGGATTTTGAAATAAGAATATGGTAAAACAATAGTAGAACATTTGTCTTGTGTATTAGTTTTTCTAATACAATATTCGGCACATCTGTACATCGAGATTCAGGAAAATTAATCCAAATTAACAAAAAATGTGAGTTTAAAGTATATTAGTTAAAGTGAAATAAACACCTGCATGGACACTCTCAGTCAGAAGTAAAGTGGCTTTAATTCACTTTAGTTTAATTCACTTAACTTCCGAGTATGTCTACACTACAGAGATTATACTGGCATAGCCCCGTAATGTAGATGCAGCCTACATCAACAGAATGTGTTTTTCTGTCAGTGTAGAATCACCACCTCTGTGGGAAAAGTTAGCTCTGTCAATGGAAGACCTCTTCCGTCAACATAGCCGAGTCTACACTGCTACGCCCTGACCAACATATCTATGCTGATATAACTGTTCAGTGTAGATCAAGCCTCTTCATAAGAATATACACACAGGGGTTTACTGTACTTTAATATGTTTTAAATTCATACTGTTAGTTAATTTAGGTTTAACTCTCCTAATGTCCACATGTAGATGTATGCTGCGGCACCGACTTAGCAGGTCTAGCGAAGACATGCTCAATCGATGGGAGAGCGCTCTCCCATCGATTTCTGTACTCCACCTCAACGAGAGGTGGAAGTAATGTCGGCGGGAGAGCATGTCCTGTCGACATAGCATGGTGTGGACCTCGCGGTAAGTAGATCTAAGCTGCATCCACGTGAGTTACGCTACTAACGTAACTCAAATTGCATAGCTTAAATCAACCACCAGCTGTAGCGTAGACCAGGCCCTAATTTCACACCACAACTATTTTGACTTATAGCAATTAGAGATGGAAAATACTTATCAGGCCATCTAGTGTAGTCCTCTTGCATGTGTAAGCAGGGTCTGAATGAGCTCTCCCCTATCATCTACTGATGAACTAGGGGAAAAGACTTCAGGAGCAGACTGTAGTTTCATGGACACACCTACTCTGCCTAGATGTTCTGCAGACAGAGCTGCTTTGCCCCAGTTGGGTAATGAAATTTTGTTATCCTTCTTGTTTGAGGAAAGGGCAGCAAACTGTACTTAGCAGGCCCTGATTGAGGGGGTCATCCTAAACTGAGCCTTACTTGGTAAGCAGGAGGAAGGGATGCCAAATCCCAATGAAAATCAGAGGGGCTGGAGACAGGTGTTCATATCTGAAGGTGTGGACTCTGCCAGAAGATTCCTAAATACCATGTGACCTTCCCCTCTCCAGCGTTCACAGGAAGAGCTCATTGGACCTGAGAGTCCTTGTTTCTGTTCAGTGATGACTAGAGCTGAAAGCACTGACAAGCAGGTCTAGGGGCGAAGTGTTAGATCTAGTGTGGGGACAGTGCTGCAGTGAGAGACAATGAAGAAGGCAGCAGCCTAGAGGCTCCTCACTCCCCGGTGAAAACACTAAGAGCTGGGCTAAACGGTGGAACCTCAGGACGTGGAATCACAGAAGTGGCAGTGAGTAGGAAGCTGCAGCAGTGATAAGAGTGCCCAAGCTGAGCAGTAGCAGAGAGAACAGCAGCATCAAGTGGCCAGCAGCAGCAGAGATAACAGAAGCAAGTGGCAGTAATGAAAGCAGTAGCAGCAAGAGCTGCAGAGTTGCATTGGTCAACACCGCATCCCCATCTTTCAGGGATGGGAAAGGAACCCATGTGAACCCACCTCTGAACTCTGGATCTTTGCTGATGAAGGACAACCACGGTGAGTGGAGTGCAGCAGATAGACAGGGGAGTGGCATGGCAAAGGGACAGTCGTTCTTTGTAATTTCACATCACAATGTGGGACACTGAGGCACGGGACACTGCCCACCGTACTGTGGGGGTGAGGGTTTGCTTATGGTTACATGCTTCTGGATTGGGGTTGTGGTGTTTTTCCAAATTAATGCTGGGTTCCCTTTCCCTTTTATTAAAAGTTTTCTTTTGTTATACACAACCTCGGTGCTTGCAAGTGGGGAAGTATTGCCTCTGAGAGGTGCCCAGAGCTGGTGTTTACTTTTGTCAGACTTCTGGGTGGAGGCTCAAGCCAGATCTATTTTGTATTAAGAGGAACCCCTACATATGGAACCAGGCCCTTGTTAGGCCATCTCCACCTAGCATAAGAGTTTTTCATTGTATTGTCGCTATATAAATCCATGGTACGCCCACATCTTGAATACTGCTCGCAGATGTGGTCGCCTCATCTCAAAAATGATATATTGGAATCAGAAAAGGTTCAGAAAAGCGCAACAAAAATTATTAGGGGTATGGAACGGCTTCCATATGAGGAGCAATTAATAAGACTGGGACTTTTCAGCTTGGAAAAGAGACAACTAAGGGGGGATATGATTGAGGTCTATAAAATCATGACTGGTGTGAAGAAAGTAAATAAGGAAGTGTTATTTACTCCTTCTCATAACACAGGAACTAGGGGTCATCAAATAAAATTAATAGGCAGCTGGTTTAAAACAAACAAAAGGAAGTATTTTTTCATACAATGCACAGTAAACCTGTGGAACTCCTCATCAGAGGATGTTGAAAAGGCCAAGACTATAACGGGGTTCAAAAAAGAACTAGATAAGTTCACAGAGGATAGGTTCATCAATGCCTATTAGCCAGGATTGGCAGGGATGGTGTCCTGAGCCTCTGTTTGCCAGAAGCTGTGAATGGGCAACAGGGGATGGATCACTTGATGATTACCTGTTCTCTTCATTCCCTCTGGGGCACCTGGCATTGGTCACTGTAGGAAGACCGGATACTGGACTAGATGAACCTTTGGTCTGCCCCAGTATGGCCGTTCTTATGTTCTTAAGAGTTACATTTTTGGGGGCTCATGCAGGGTGCTGTGTCAGTACCCCCTTCAAGCACATCTTGAATAAACCATTAATTTGGGGAAACAATTTTGTTATAATGTTGGAAAATTACAATTTGTATAATGGCTGTATACATCTTAGAGGATTGGTGCAAGGGAATTAATATTGACCCTAAGAACTATCTTCTAGTAACAGGGATACCTGAGTCATTTGATGAGGGCTCAATTGAATCCACTTTTCGGGCAGCCACCAAAGCCTCCGCAAGTGCAGAATCAATGGGCACATGTTTATGAGGGAAGATGGCGCCTTTGCAGCACTGTGTGAGCTGCCAGTGCAAGTCCTACAAGATCCAAGTGAGAAAGCAGTGGTGGGCGGCCTGTGAAAGCTGGTAGCCTCTGAAAGCCAGCCCCCACCACTTCCTGCCTCAGATGCAGAGTTTTTAAAGAAAATGTCAGCCTTCCTAGGCAAAGAAAGACAGACCCTGGCTGATATGCTGAGTTTGTTGGGCCTTGACCCAGCAGACCCAAGCCTGGGGCTACAGCCTCACCCTATGTGTGGGCAAAAATATTGAGGCAAGCAGGAGAAACGGTTGTGCTGTCCCATCCTGAGTCAAGCTCCTATCATAAGTTAAAGTTATTCTCTGGGGGTGCGATCCCAATGCCTGGGGAGGAGGGGTGTGAACCATGGTTGGAACACACCACTGAACTGCTGCAAGAGTGGGCAGTACCAGATGCAGGAAAGTGAAGGTGTCAAGTTGAGAGCCTCAGGGGCCCAATGTTAGATGTGGTTGGGACTCTGAAGCTCAGTTAACTCTGGGGTTAGTGTGAAGGACTGCCTACAGGCCCTCGATCACACTTTGGGGGCACAGAGGGCTCTGAGGACATTTATTATCAGTTCCTCAACGTCCATCAGCCAAGGGACAAGAAGGTTTCAACTTATATACTGAGGCTGGAGAAGCTACTACAGTGAGCTGTCAGGAGGGTAGCTTTCACTGCAGAGCAAATGGACCAGACCAGACTGGCCCAAGTTATATGAGTAGCTCACTATCAGAACCTGATTCTACTCCACATTTGGTTTAGAGAACCACAACGGAGTCCACTGAGTTACTCCCGGCTGATAAAAGAGGTCAGAGATGAGGGAGACAGGCCGGCAAGCAGTGAGTTTTGGGAAGCCCCACCATCTGAACCAGCCAGCACCTTTGCAACAAGCTAGTGTTCTGATGCAAGCACCACAGAGGAACTTGCCCAACAAACGTGGTTCCTGATAGACTAGATGACTGAACTATGAAGTACGAGCAATTGAGCCAAGACTTCAGGGTATAAGGAGCCCCTGGCTGCGGTGATGGAGAAATCAGCATTGAGAGCCACCCCCCCACCAGAGCAAAAGGGGGAAGGACCATTCTTTTTCTGCTACAAGCATGGCCAGGATGGACACAGTGCTGCCAAGTGTCATAATGAAGAAAATCCCTCCTTGGTGTATGAAAAGCTGAGGACCAGTTGGGAGGAGTCCAGGGACTGCCAAAGGGGCTTGGGAAGGAAGTCATCCAGGACCTCAGGATTTGAAGGTGCCCTTGGAAAGGACTGCCCAGCTGGAATCCTATCAGGACTGATAGGGCCTCTGTGAGGTCACTGTGAGGACTGAAGAGACAGAATATAAAGCAGTGCTTGACACCAGATCTCAACTGAATATTATATTTCAGTCCTTCTACCAACAGAGGCTTAAGCACCTGCCTGTACAGATACTGATGAGACTCCGTCTGTGTGGCCTCAGCATGGATGAATACCCCTACCAAGGGTACGCCATAGTGCATCTGGAATTTCCAGAGGAGGTTGCTGGGGTAAGGAAGAGGTGGACATGGCTGCATTTATATGCCCTGACCCTAAAGGAGTCTCTGATGTGTCAGAGGGAACAACTCCAGTCTCTTCAAGGTACTTGCTAGCTACTGCAGATAGTGAGCAAGGGGCCAATATCTAAACACCCTGATGATACATAGGCTTTGTTCTGCAGCCTATACAAAAATTGAGAACACTAAAAAGAAGATATCTGAACTATCAATGAAGTATGTGGGCATGACTCCCTTAGTGGTGCCTGCAATAAAAGAGAGAAGTGCTTGTCATGAGTACCCATCCTTTGCTC
Source organism: Natator depressus (assembly GCF_965152275.1). Lineage (NCBI taxonomy): Eukaryota > Metazoa > Chordata > Testudines > Cheloniidae > Natator > Natator depressus. The sequence goes on from NC_134242.1 coordinate 10,323,426, forward strand.
TGTACGCTGACTTTCCACAAAATATCAAATCAAATTCAAGGTCTGAGTTCTTATCTTCATGGTGCTCAATGATCTGGCCCTGGATACCTAGAAGATCTCCGGAAGCTCTGGAATGAGGACCATGGTCAACAACTCTGCTCCTAAGGCACAATGGAACTGTCCATTGTACAGGTAAAGTTATTTTGTGCAGAAGACAGCTTTCTCAAGGGTCTGTCCAACACTGTAGAAAAATTCCCTTAGGATCTGAAACCCACCTCAAACATCACCACTCTCCATTCCTACTGCTAGGCACACTTCTTTGACATTGCTTTCAATAACAAACACAGCAGACATACAATAAATAAATAAAAAATAAATTAAGAAACCCACTCACATACTTTTTCCTTAGAGAGAAACTGGAGAAGGGGGAGAAAAAGAATCAGACATGACAAATGCTAGTCACATCATTTAATGCACTACTGGAAGGCACTCAGATATTATGGTGATGACATCGTATAAAAACCTGACTAGAATAGAATCCAATGGGAGAGGCTGAAAGACCATGCAGGAGGCAAGAGCTAGTGATGAGAATATCTGAAGACATCACCCTCAGCTCTGGTCCAAGGAAAAGATGGTTTCTATGTTTTTATCAATTTATGTACTTATGTAGGCCCCCATAACTGTGGCATCATAGAGCCTCACAAATATTAATAGTTTATCTTCAGAACATCCCACTGAGGTAGGAATTGTTATTATTCCATTTTTTCAGATGGGGAAATAAGGCAGAGAAAGACTAAGTGACTTGACCACAGTCACACAGAAAGTCTGTAGCAGAACGAGGCACCGAACCCAGATGTATCGCAAATGCAAGACTGTCCTCTCCCCCTTGTAATTGAACAACTACCTCCTTTTGCCCCCCTAGCGCTAATGTGCACAAGACCATCCTGGCTCTTTGAAACAAATATATCTTTAACATATTGCATAATTGTGATTAATAATAGGAAATGACACACTTAATATTATTTCCACTATTACAAAACTCTTCTGAATTACAACACATAATAAATGATTATAAATTCATTTTTATCATACACTTCAAATCTACAAATCTGCCCCTACAGTGTTTTTTGTTAATATGAGCAGCAGAGATTTGGAATATATTTATATAGTGTAATGTTTCTTACATGTAATTGGAAAACAGTGTAAAGATTCTATTCAGTTTATTTAATGAAGCATTTCTGAAATATTATATACACAGTTATATGCATAGTCACACACAATCCGGTATTTACTGTTGATAAAAAGCTTTCATTGATGCAAAAAACATAGCTGTACATATTTTTAATTTTCACTAGAGTCTTGTTTCCAAATGAAGGGGAAAAAAACTTTTAATAATGTATCAAGCTTTTTTTACTCACTGAGGAACTCAATGACATACAAATACAAAAGTTTGTGTCATATGATCACTCCACATATTTGGCACAAATGACTTTTAGTTTAGTTTTGATACAGCTACCAAAACATTCAAGATTCAACTTAAAAATTGAAAATTCTGCAATATCTGAATCCCTCAAAAATCAAAATAAAAAGTGTGAACAAGATCTATTATTTTTTCTTTGATCTGGACACACATCGACTTGGCAGGCAAGCCTATAAAATGGGAATAATAGGCCAGATTCCTTGGTTTGGCTGAGCTTGGCTCAAAAACGGAGGTGGTAGGAGAGGCAAAGAGAGTGTTAAGCTGCCCTTACCTTCTTCCAGTCCCTGGCCACAAACGTTTGTTTTCGCAACCAGGGATTGTTGAAGTGTAGGGACTTTCTGGTGAAATTTCCTTCTCCTGGGAATCCTTGCAACTGGATAAGGGGTGCCAGGATGCCTGATCCACACTACCCAAAGATTGCCCTTGCAAAAAGAGAATCCTCAAAGGACCAACTCCACAAACTTTCCTGCTGTTTTTTCCTGCAGGAGAATCTGGCCCAAGGATTGCAATACATTTAAGACACATAAAGTGAAGAGAAAGTGGTAGGTGGTGTCCAAAATAACAGGTGGGGCTGCAAGAAGCAAGCAAGAGCCCCTCCACACTCACTTCCCGGCTCTTACTCTCTCCAAGTAGCCCCCCAAGTGTAAGTAGAAAAATCCAAGAAATCACGTGCCCTGAGATACAGCAAAACAGTTCTGAATACACTAAATAACATATTTAATTCTGCAAGGTATTGAGCACTATCAACTATTGAAGCCATAGGGCAAGCGTGGCCAAACGGCAGCTTGTGAGCCTCATTCTGCTCTTTTACAGTTAAAGAATGGCTCGCAGAACCCCTCACAGTCCCTCATTCTCTGCCTACAAGACTGGGGGGCAGGGAGCATGGAGCTAGGGGCTTCTGCCCACAGGGAGAGGGAGTCTTGAGGCTTCAACCCTGCAGGGCACGCCTGCCGGGGCTTGGGGCTTCAGCAGAAGCGAGGCTGAAGCCCCGGCAAGTGCCTCCCGCAGGGGGCAGAAGGCCCGAACCCTGGCAAGCACCTCGCACAGGGGGCAGGAGCCGTAGCAGGCACGTCCTGGCTCTTGAACATCCGAAGATTGCCATATGCAGCTCATAGGGTCAGTAAGTTTGGCCACCCCGCCATAGGGAGTTGAAGGCACTCCGCAACTCACACGTGGCATTCAGCAATATGGGGTGGCTAGAGAACAAGAATTCCATCACAGTGAAAGATTTTGAAATTAATTTTTGTTCCACACCTGACAAAACCAAGATCTTTCAAAAAAAAAATGTTTTAAATAAACAGGAGAGAGACACCCACCCAGTGGTGAGGGCCTTCAGCTGGTATGTGGGAGACTTAAGTTCAAGTCCCTGCTCTGCCTGATTCAGTTTCTCTCGTTCTCTTCTTCTTCTTCTTCTTCTTCACAAAACCACTGAAAAGATTCTGGTTTTCTTTTGATTCAGAGCAGGGATTTGAAGCTAGGTTTTCCACATCCCAGGTTCTCCTGATTGAGAGAGTGAGATTGACTCTTTAGCCTGGTGGCTAGACCACACACCTAAATCAGGCAGAGCAGGGACTTCAACTTAGATCTTCCAAATCCCAGGTGAGTGCCCTAATCACTGGGGGTGTCGCTTGCTCTCCATAAATTCCATCCTGGACCTGAGGAAAATTTCATCGAAACGAATACATTTCCATGAAACATTTGTTTCAACAAAACAGCAGCTCTCAACAGGAAAAAGTTTGTTGAAGATTTTTTGACCCTCTCTTCTCAGCTCCTCACAGAATTGGCCCTGAGCCCTACAGGATGTATAGCCAAAGATAGCGTGAGAAACTGCCCCCATGTGTTCACAAACATACATTTTACAGGCACTTCATAGCTGCAGGATACAACTTCACACTGGAATATTCTTAAAGAGAAAGAATTTGTTTTAATATATAATATTTTAAAGGCCATTCAAGGGGTAACACTATTTTTAAATATTACAAAAATAACCATAAACACAAACTAAATACTCTTCATGAGTGCCTCTACCCTGATATACAAGTTTAGGCAGGCACAATTCGCAAGTACAATATTTTAATTAGTATGCCCTTCTGTTCATAAAAAAGTCACTGGTAAAATACAGATGAGGTGCTAGTCATACAGGGTGAGTGACAGAATGGAATATGCCTGAGTCCAATTGTGAACGCTATTCTGTATTGTAACCTCCATTTTGTATTAGGACCTCTATTTTGCATTATGTGCTGCACACATCTAACCTTGCCTAAGGCAGGTTATTATGGTATATTCTAGACAGCTACCCTACCCTTCCCAGGAAAGGTGTATGATACCTCAGTGAAGGATCAAAGAGAAAATATCAAATCAGATGTCTAGGGCCATCAGCCTGGATTGGCTCTCTCGACTAATGGCCTATCCCCATGGAACAATGTCCTTTCTACATAGTAGCCCACAGGGAGGTGAAGCCTGACTGGAGGAAAGGACTGGAATTTCCCATCCAATCATATGGGAAAGACTGTTTAAAAGTGGGGTGCTGCTCAGATTGCGGAGGCATTCATTGCCACATGCAAGAAGAACTGGCTAGAGAAGGCAGGAGAGAGATTCTGCCTTGCCTGAAATGCTGAGAAAATTTTGGATTCACAGAAGGGATGAGATCAAAATAGGGGAGGACACATCTCAGGACTTCTGTTATTTTGCAAAGACTTATAACACACTAATGTTTTTTAAGAGTAAAGTGACTGTGGTTAAGAAATTCCTTTGCTCAGCCTATATTCCTTGCATCTCTGCCACATTGTCCCAGAAGAGACTAAACTACAAACCAGGAGTTCCTGCAGCTAGGTGGAACCCTGGAGTAGTGTATAAAATGACAGGAGAGAGGGGGCTTGGGAAGTCTGAGGCATTGGTTTAAGGACTAGTGTGGCTAGAATGTGGAGTCACACAGGGCTTAGATAAGAGGTCTGTGCCTGGGAGTGCACCTTAGAAACCCAAAGGTAGAAACAGTGACTAGACTCTATCCAGACTCGGAAGACTTAGAAGCATGTGGGACCCAATGGTTTGTGACCATCCAGAGCGGGACTGGGACAGGTTGTAACAGAGCTTTGCAATTCTCACCAGCAAACATGTGTCAAGCTATCCATTACATTGTTTGCAAATATAGTTCCTTCTGCTTTCAGTGCATGGCCTGTAGCTTCTAATGGGAAAGACAGTATAATTCCTTCTCCTTATTACATCAAGTCTATTCCTATTGCTTTGCTTGAACTATGTGGTTAATCTACATGACCACTGGGGTGCATTGCCCAGCTTCCATGGCATATGACAATGTCTACAGGGCTTGATTTTTTAAAATGAGCATGCAAATCTGTGCATGTATACTAGTCTGTGGTTTGTGTACACACATGCCTGTATACATGTGCAAATCAGAAGCTGTGGTGCAGAAGATGATACTGCACAAGCAGTTTGTTACTGTGCCTATAATGTCTAAATAACTCAAATGTGAGTTGCAGTCACATTTTAAATCTCTATTTGGGTTGTCTTTACTGTCTCATTCAGAAATATGGTTTATATCTTTAAATGCCAACTCACTTAATTACCTGTGCAGAGCAATTGAAAACAATTAAAAATATTCTTTTTTAAAACAATCAGTTTGGTTTTAGAGGTTGTGAGCCAATTAAAGAGAGGACTGGTAATTAACCAGTTACCAAAGATATTTCACATCCATCAAGGTGAGAATAGGTCCATCTATCTTTTTGGGAATTCTTATGTGTACATGTGGTTGTCCTTTAAATCCTAGCAACAATCATAAACCTCTGAATTTATATAGTACCCTTTACCTACGGATCTCAAATTGTTCAGCCTCATAACACCACTGATGAGGTATTTTGATACCAATTTTGCCAATGGGTAAACTGAAGTACTGAGAGGTAAAGTGACCTGCCCCAGATCACACCAGGGGTCACTGGCAAAAGCAGGAATAGAACCCAGCAGTCCCAAGTTTACAGTCACTGAAGCATAACAAGGGTGAGAGTGTGGCTGGCCATGTATAGGAAACTGATCCCACTGCCAATAAAGTCAATGGAAAGAATAACACTGACTTGAATGAGAACTGGATTGAGCCCCAGGTGTGCAGACCATGGCCCAAGGCACCTGCCCCACCTTAGGTTGGTCCCAAAAGGCCAGCTGCAATGCAGCTCTAGTTCTCCTAGACCACCAGGACTGTCCAGGCTGATAGAAATAGTGGGGCTCGCCACGCCAAATGAGGAGGAGAGGACATCAAAAGAGACAAGAGAATAACCACTTCCGTGCTAGACTATGTTCAAAGTAATGTTGCCAATAAAAAAAGGAAAGGCTCTTAGTTTTCTGTTTGTGATTACATTGTTTTGTCACCGCTCTCGGATGCTCCTATGCAATATGAGCCTCTCTGATGACACCTGCCTGTGTGTTTCATTTTTAGTTGAATTGAATGTACAGCAGTTAGCCACTCATTCATCTTGTCTCTTCTCTGGGTTTTGTGCAGTCTCTTTCATTTACTAAATATCGGCAAGCCTCTTAAGTTTTGGACCATACCTCCATAAAGACAACACTTATTGCAACTTTTCCTCCCCCCGTCTAAAACCCCTGTATCAATTTTCTTCAGACTGTGCTTTGGGAGATGACAGTTTATATATTTGTACACACAAGCAAATATGCTAATATGTTCCAAATATGGACTGTGCAATCATATTATCATGAGTTTGGTGCAATGCTTTTCTGGGATATTTCTTCTAAAAATAAAACACTCCAATTGCAAACAATTTATATCCAGCAAAATATTGTTTGAACCAAACATATGACATATTTTGTTTTTTTATATTCAGGCTGGAGAATTTTTGTTCCCAAGCGCTTTTTCCATTAAGAACTGTTGCCTTTGGGATTGATTCTCAGCTCTGAACATGACCATTACTCTCATTGCCATTAATGTGACTTACACATGAATATGGAGTGGAGAATCAATTGTCCTTAGGTGCTTCAGACCTATGGAACAATTTCATGAAATAGTTAATTTTGCACAGCGGCTTCGGCTGTTTTTATTTCATCTTTGAACTTTTACAAATTTAGCATCTGATTCCGTGATCTTTACATGAGTACCCACATGATGAGTATTCACATGAGTATGGGATGCAGGATCAGACCCATGGTCCATTAGGGACACTATTTATGTTAAGAAATGGGTGTAAGCTTTTTTTTTTTTTTTTTTTTTAAAAACATGCAGTTTTAGAGGTGGGAGAAGAATATTTATTTGTACATTTAACAAATGAATCTTCAGAACAGCTCCATCCTGAGGGGAAAACTTAAAATAATAATAGAAGAAACCTTTTGAGATTTTAAGAAACTGTATAATGTAGAATTGTGCTTGGGTTTGGTCCCAAGATGCTTTAGGAAAAGTGCAGTCAATGTTTTTCCTCTTGCAAGATCTGGAAAAATATTGAGATCTGCCTTGCAGGAGGATGAGTGAGTCTTAACCCAGACCCCTTTTCTGAAAATTGTTTCATTTTGCTGCAGTTGGGAAATATGTTCTAAACATGCGAACAGAACAGACTATTAATTTTTCTTTTTTGCTTTGGTTATTTCCACTAAAGACCAGAGAAAAAGCAGAAGAATCACTTGGTCATTTTGTTTTTGATGAACAGTGAGTGAAAATGATCCAGCAAGAACAAAACAAAAATGCCTTGGGGAAGAGAGAAATTAAAAAGAATATGAGTTAAATGCTGAACCTCCACTTCAAATGTAAACTTTAGTGTGGCTTTGAGCATGCATTTTGTACTAGGAACCTGACACCTAGTATGTCTGGGAAGCCACAACAGAGCAGTCAAGAGCTAGTAACACTGATTGGCTCTACCCTAGTGAAACAATGTGTTTGTTACTGGCAAGGCAGGCCACTGACTCTGAACAACTGTGCCCAAGAGCCCGTGGGGGTGAGTGAGTGGGCAGCAGGCCAGTTGGAGCATGAAAATTCCCCAGCGGAAGCACAGGGGCAAGAAGAGTGTCAGAGGTAGTTTTAAAAGGGGAATGCTCTCTAAGAGAGAGAGGCCATTCCACTGCCAGAAGCAAGATGGTAAGAAAAAGAAAGCCAGAAAGGGTGCCTGGCCTATGGACTTGGACCAAACCCAAGACTCCTCAGGAGGACTGCATTCAGGAGCTTGTTGTTTTCCACAGAGCTGTAACTCTCCTGTGTTTTTGAGAGTAAAGTGTATGTGAATAAGAACCCCCTTTGCTCAACCTGCATATCCTTGCTTTACTGCTCTGTTGTCCCTAAAGTATGTCACTAGAAAACCAGAGCTTCCACAGCCAGGTGGACCTGGCCGGAAGAGGGGTGGAATGTTTCTAAGCAAGTGGGGGGGTTGGGAGGGCTGTGGCACTGGTTCTGGGGTGTAGATGGCCAGACAGCAAGGATGTCAGACATGAGGCTGGCATCTGGGAGCCAGAGTTAGGAACAATGATCAGTAGCTACCCAGACAGCTTAGAAGTATATAGGATTCAGCAATTGGGTCCAATCGCAATAGACTGGAGTCCATCCAGAGAGTGGAATTGGATCAAGCTGGGACAATCAGCATGCCCACTAAAAGGCCTGTTAATACATTGGGCATTAATTGCTGTGATTACAAATACAATTGTAAGAAAAGTGCATAATGCCGGAAGATAGTATAAATACAGAGAATAGGTAAAATGTATTGAGACAATTTGCCTAAGAAAAGACAACTGAACCTCAATAACCTTTCTTTGTAATAATGCATGAGATCATGTGAACACATACTACGGTTGTTCAACAATTTAGATATAGAGCCCCAGGATTAGAACTCATGATCCTGAGCTGTGAAAACAGAGGTCTCTACTTGTTGAGCAAAAGCAGCAGCTCTGCTTACACAGCTTAATCATCCCACAGGGTTGGTAGGTTGACTACTTTATTTTACGTCTGAAAGATAATGACAAATAATACATGCATCTTCTTCTACAGTTTATTTCCAGATATGCCAGCAAGGCTGCCTAGATGCTAGAGCATTTTGAACCATAGGTCCTTGGGGCTTCATGAAGCAGCTCTCACATTTTCACTAATCTCTTTTTTCCTAGTGCTATACATTTGTAAAGAGATGCCATATGGCACTTATACAGAGAAATCATATGGTACGATGCCCTTTCTTTTTTAATTTCACTGGCTTTCTTTTTACATTTCTCAAGTTGCCTTCACAGTTGATGAACAAAGTCCTTAACCTCTTGAGTGCTCCTGGACATCCACTAGATATCCACCAACATGACACTTATGATGACTTTTTATATATACTGGATGTCAAGAATGCTACTGTCATTCACTTAAGCAGCTGACTGATTAGCATCTAGACACAGTGCTGGGGAACATGTATTGTGGCACCTCAGAGTAAAGTGAATATATAACATAGCTACTTTCTAATGTATGAAGGAATGAGTTCTGCATTGGCATCTAGTGCTCAAAAAGATAGAGATCTCAATGCATTGTATTATATGGTTAAGAGTGCATAAGTAGAATTGAACTCTGTGAAACAAACTGCACTTTTTTGTTGATTAAATCCTATTTGCTCTCATTTTTTCAAAGGAAGCTGAGTAACTACCATGTTATGTAAGCCCCTTTTACCACCTAAGGAACAGAGCTACATTGGTTTTATGCAAGTTAAAATTTTTTATTAATGTTATGAATTTGTTTTTGATGAACGCGTGGCATCAATAGCATTAGCTCCTGCCAGAAGTAGTGTAGGGATTTGGACAGGCATTTAATTAATTGGGAATTTCATATGTGATCATGGTCTCTTTCATAAGACCATATGAGATACATGAGATGAATGTTAAGTGGAAGAGGGGGAATTTACAATCTCCCCTTTTCTCCCCCACTGTATTTATTATTATTTTTATTTTCCCAAGGTATAGAAATGTTCCTATTACATATCTCTAATTCACTTAATATTAAATATTGCCAACACCATGCAGCTAGATTCATATAGGTCCATATTCAAAATATGGTCTTCATTTGTGCCTGGGCTGCTTTGCCTACAGAATGTACACATAAGTGTCACTTGCACATGCAAATAATGTGTAAGTGTGATCATTTTGCATATGTAAACACGTGCATGTATTTGTGCATATACAAAAAGAGGTTGGGTTGAGGCCCCTTTGAAACTATAACTCATAGTATCAGCAGTGACAAAATAATTCCCCCTCAAAACCTTAAAAAAAACAACACATGATTTAATAACTCTCCTCTCCACCCCGCAAAAAAATCTGAATAAAGAGAGGCTTTGCAGAGTGCCATGGCAATAATAAAACCAAGGATTGACAGACCAAGATGGCACAGAGTTCCAAAGCTGAGGACCCTCTACTGAAAAGGTCCTGTCTCATTCCCTAAAGATACAGTTTTAAGGGCTGGTCAGCATGAATACCACATCTGATTTCGACGGTCAAGTAAAAGTACTAGTAAAGATGCACAGCCAGATCCTCACTAGCAGAAATCAATGTTCCTGTACCGGCATCAGTGGAGCTAGGCCAATTTAGACTAGCTGAGGGTCTGCAGTTTTCACGCAGGCCACAAACTATTAAGAGATTTAAAGTTTAAAAATCAGAACCTTGAACTGCATCTGGAAATGAGTTAGAAGCCACGTCTACAGTCCAGGGAGCTCAAATTAAATATGCTCCATGAATTTAACAACACTAAGTAGATAAACTGAAGTTTCTAAGGGTATGAGGGTTTCTAAGTGTCTACACTGCAATTAAAAACCCATGGCTGTACCATGCCAGCTGACTCGGGCTCATGGTGCTCAGGCTAAGGGGCTGTTTAACTGCGGTGTAGACATTCGGGCTCAAAATGGGAGGGTCCCAGAGCTTGGGCTTCAGCCTGAGCCCAAACATCTACACCACAATTAAACAGCCCTTTAGCCTGAGCCCCAAGAGCCCAAGTCAGCTGGCATGGGGAAGCTGCAGGTATCTAATTGCAGTGTAGACATACCCTAAGTGGCCTACCAGCCTAGCCCCAGGTATAGCACAAGACAGTGATCCAGGCTGGAGGTGACAAGGCATGACCAAACTGTGCTGGTTATTTAAACGTGTTCCCTTGTAATTTAAGAACTGCATTCTCTCCTTCAGGTAAGTGATGATTAAGAAAACAGAAAACTGAGTTGTAAAGGAGAGAGGAAAATATTGTATAGGTAAAATACATAGACATCCACAAAAAGTTTTTACTTCATTTTGGCTCTTTATCTTAATGTATATAATCAGATAAGTCTGAGGCGTTCCTTACCACACAGCTGACCAAAAGCCACTTACTGCAGGACCCGTATGTTGTACATTTTTCACTGCAATCATATTACATTTCAGATTGACGGATGTGCTCATATTTCTTGGGCTATGTTGTGGCTTCAGATGTGCACGCAGGATTTCAGTGGCAGTTGTCTGGGAACAGCTGAAGCCAGAACGATCCATTTTTACATACAAATTAAATATAGCTTTGATTCTTCTCTAAAAACTTTAGCAGCTGTTTCATGACTATGATTGAATGCCACATTGGGTCTTCTCTGAGTAGCTGCATTTTAAAACTGTGATTACTTTAAAAACATTTAAATGAATAATTTAATATTAGAGATGTAGTATAAACTACTCTTGAATGCCAGAGAGGTAAGTTAACCACTTCTTATGCTTCCCCATTCATATAGAAATTTATACATTTTTCCTGGATCCCAGAGTGCAATTCTTACTTGTTTCTTTTTAAAAGCCTCAAATATATTTGCTTTCTCCCCATACACACATACCATATTCTTTTCAGAAGCAAAGTAGTGTAGGGTGTCATCCTCAGTCCGTCACACAAGCCTGTTACCCAGAATCCAGGAAAAAGTTTAAATTACGGTGCTTAAAGTTAAATATCTAAGGGGGAGATTTGCAAAGGCACAAAGGACAGTAAAGAACCTTACTCCTCATTATCCATATTTGGGCACATAAATAAAGGTGTTGAGCACCCAGTTGAAATTTGGCCACTTATTTAGGTGCCTAACTTGAGGCAGCCAAGTTTGAATTTGACCTTCCTAGCATATAATAAATTTGATTTAAAGTGACTTGGTCAAGAAATAGCTACAGGCTGCAAAATGTTTCTTGGTGCTAGTAGTTATATTTTGGACCTAATAAGACATCAACTGATAGCTGCCTTATATCCAGAATATCTTTGTTTATCACTCTGTATGTTCTTTTGGAGTTAGTATAAATAAAAAAAATTATAAAAGAAAAAAAATCTGAAGCTAAACCAATAAAAATATAATACCAGGACATCTGTATTTCTTAGTTTAGTCAGATTTAGCCCATACGGTTTTGAAGTAATACCAGGAGTTTCCAAACATTTAGTAACATTTCTATATTAATGCTGCAGTTCTTAAGTTCCTGCTTGCTTACTATGGAGTTCAATTCAAGCTCAGTTAAATCTATAAAAATCAATATTGAGTATATGTATTATGTGATAGTTCCATCTACAGTTCCATCTAAAAGTATCTAGTATAGAATATGGGCCAGATACAATAGAGCAGCCAAGCACATGTAATTTATCCAACAAATCTAAAGCACTCCCACATTGATTTTTGCAGTTTTCTAGCCCCTAGTCACTGAGCAGAGAAAAAAATGGCTTACTCAGAGTGTACTAGTACTTGAGGCTATAAAATGTTCGTCTTAAAGCTCTCTGAGTCGGGGTTGTCTTTTTGTTACCTTTGCTGATGGTTTTTTTAGGTCATTCTAGTATATTTCTCTATTCTGAAATGTTTTCTACTATGGCAAGAAAATAAAATGGATTTTTAAAAATGTTCTTATCTGTTGATTATTTTTTCCAAATTTATATTGTGCTAATGAAATGTATTAACTATTTCCAAATGAAATCATATTGTAATAACCACGAACGGAAAATTGTACATATCTAAAAAGATGAGCTTTCAATAATGTACTCAAGTGCATAATTTAGCAACTAGAATAAAAGGGACACCAAAACATTTTTGAGACTAGAATTATAATTTAAAAAGTCATTGTTAAAATAACATATATATATATATTTGCAGTATAAGATAATTAACTTTTTAAAGTGCTTTCCATCATAAGAAGATATAAGCAAATGTATAAGGTCACATTTATTCAGAAATGATAAATGTGAGAATTCTTCAGGCTATATCGGAAGAATGTATTTTCTATTCTATTCTTATTAAAGTAATAGGTACAATTTAGGTTTTTTTAAAAATAGACCTGGGCAGCAGGCTATGAAATATACTCAGATTAAATACGTGAAAACCCAAACCAATAAAAAAAAAATCCCACAGTGTCTGAACATACCCAGGATTTAAGCATGTTGCATGTCTGGGGCTTTTTTCTATTTTATTTACTCATAAGTATCATTAATACCAAAGATCTACAACCTTTGGTGCCATGTATGTCACTCTCTCTCTTCAAGTCTTTAGTAGTTGCATGCTTATCTATTTCAGTCAAATGTATTTCTTATCGAAAAAAAGAGTGAGCAACCTGACAATACACTGTTATCGAATTTTTTCAGCTGAGACCCACATGTCATTCAGCATTCAGACATGCTTGTGCTTGATTGATGGATGGGTTTGTGACAAATAAAACTAGGATCAACAGCTTTGCACCTTTTCCCCCATCAGGAACCAGAGTAAAGCATAACTCTGTAACAATGGCGGGATTAGGGATGCATTAGCTCTCCATCGACCAAAACCATCCATTCCCATCAATACTTTGCACTTAATAACCTGAAGCTATGATAAGAAAACAAAAGAAGGAGAAAGGGACAGGAGAAAACAAATCAATAGAAGAAGGGAATGTCTGAAAGATGCACTGTCCAAATGAAGAAAAATTTTTGCTGAATTGCTAGGATAATGCCCCTTGACAAGAGAACAATGTACTGTCAAGGTTTATCAGTGAGGAAGCCAATTGGCACAGCGTTAAACACAGGTTTGGCATTTGAGTGGTGGCACTTACTGTGAATATAAACTACTTAATGCCAGCATGCAGATAATATCTACAGATATTTGTTCAATATTACCAGGGTGTCATATATCCTTAAGGATCGCAATTACATTTCACAGTTTTCTGAGCTGGATACAAACACCGGGTCCGATCCTGCTCCCATTGAAGGGAATGGGAACAGTATTGGGCTCACAACATTTTCGACTTGAACTCTGTGTTAAAAATAATATCCATTTCTATATGTAAATACATCTTTTCCTCTTCAGTACCTATACCTTATCTGCTCTGACAAAGCTGATGTGAAAGACCATGAACTGGACTGGTATTAAGACCAAGCAGACCAAGAGACATCTTGTGGCCCCACATCCCAGGCAAGCTGTGAAGCCCATAGGCTGGCCCTGGGACCTGATGTGAAGGAAAATAACTCACTGACAAACCCATTCTCCCATACTGGGTCCAGAGCAGGAGGACACTCATAGCTTGATTTTCCTGTCTCTGGAAATTTAGGATCCTACTCAGGAAGCTAATGAAATGCATGTTAAAAAAGAGTTTATCTACTTTATTCTTCAGGGACTGCTTTTTTATTTCCAAAGCATTCCCATGCTGACAGGGTAGTATGGGAGGAAACTGGGAAATAAGTTTCCTGTGGTCCCACTGTTAAAGGAGGGAAGATTTGGGGATCTCCTCTCTTTCTGAGACCTTTGCCATAAGGAGAGATTAGGTCAGTCCTGGAGGTAGCACATAGCCCCAAGTGCTCAATCAAGCACACTGCTTCTGCCTAAAGTCAGCAATGAATGGCTGCTGCTTTCTATACTTTACACCTGAACAACATGGATGGTTGCTCTTTTGTTCATCCAGGGTATGTTTTGTCTTTCATCCACTAATACATTATACTTTTGTTCTTCCATTACCTATTCATTCTAATTACATATTTCTGAATTTGGTGGGAATAGATAGCACAGGAACAGAGGCTGTAGATTACCATGGCTGACATTCATGTTTACTTAATCAAATGACATTTATTAAGGTAGGGCTCTGATTGCCTATAAGGTCCAAGCTACAATTATACTATAGGGCATCCCCCCAAGCCATTCAATCATGAGAAGTAACAGAAAATATTTTGATAGTTTCCTTCCCCCACCTTTTTTTTAAAAGAACCGTTTAATAAACGAAGATTGTATCTTTGTTTAATAAACGAAGATCTACAGATCAGTCATTATGTTTTTTAGTATCCCCACACCAGACAACTGATCTTCTACCTTATGCCTCACAATATATGCTAGATGTGGTTGGAGGATAGTCCAATACAGGCACAGGATCTGGAACTGTGAAAATTGGTTCTATTGCCAGTTCTGACACACACCTCATGTCACCTTGGGCAAGTCACTTACCCTTTCTTTGCTTCAGCTTCTGCGTCTGTAAAATGGAGGTTATAACAATTTCCCACCTCATATCAGTCTATTCACCTAACATGATGACACACATAAAACACGCAACCCATAACAAATGTAAAGAAATTTCACAAGGGACAGGCGAGGTTCCCAGAGGTCAGTACGTTATTCTTTACAAAGCCCTTGATGACTATGTGAAGCTCTTGAAAAGATGTAGAATTAAACAAACAAACAAAAAAAGCCATTGGTTGCTACAGGAGTCGAAAGGGAGCAAAATGAAGTGGAAGACAGTAATGGCATATAGAGGCATAAGAGAGTATTACAAACAAAGGAGAGTTCAAAAGAAGCAGGTAGAACTATGAGATGAAACAGATGACAATGAACTTTTCAGCTCTGTCAAATACTGAAAGCTGGAGCTTTGGAAATTTAACAGTTAAATTAATTATATTCTTCTTTGATCAAACACTTTTGCATTAGTAGCAGCATCAGGTCTATGAAACTATATTATTACGTGTCATGTACCAGACCCCATTATACGAGGCATTGTGCCAACATATAACAAAAAAAGAGTCCCTCTCCTAAAATTGCTTACAAAACCACATAGGTTTTCCTTTTCCAGGTGCCTTGCACCACGTGCACACCGCCAACCTACCAGACAAAGCACTATTCCTCAATCCCATCTACAGTTTTGGCTAAATCTGTGCACAGCAAATATTGACCCTCTCAACTTCCTCTCTACTCTTCCTGGAGGGAAAGGCGGCAGGATCCGGTAATGGTTACTTCCACATATAGGAAAAAAAAAAGTAAGGCTAATTCTGCTTGGTATACAACAGAAAGCATCAGAATGAATCCTCTCTAAAGTATTTCTGTATTCCCTAGTTCAGAAAACATCATGAATGAAAAGTCAATGTAGTATAATGTGTGTAACATAAATAAGTTTATAAAAATATGTAGGAACTCCAGGATCTATTTGTGGGGGATGGGGTATACTGAACCTTTCACTTTTATTTGTACATCCTTGCTTCAAACCCAACCCAGGTCAGGAATGATTGAGAGTTACTAAGTTGTGATGGCTTGCGTGAAATGGGTTTAGTTATCTCACTCTTTTGAACAGATGTTTACTACACAAAAGCCACGAGAACTGGTGCACTTTGAAAGACACTGTTCAGTGGCCAGATTGGAATGAATTTGAATTTGCATGGAAAGAAACTGCTCTCCCTTCTCAGTCTAGAATTAGTCCCTCCAGGTCAGGCTTTAGGCATCCTGCCGGAGCAGCCTGAAGAGGCTTGTTCCACCACCAGTCCTATTATATTTGTGCGATACGCTCTTTGGCTATCAATCCAGCACCTTTAACAAGCACTAAATTCACATCAAAATTATTTTTTTAAAATAATCCTTAAAAATTCCATATTTGTCAGTTTTAAGTCTAAAAATCCTAAATATTTACACTTTAAACATTTTGTTTGCCAGGAGAACTCATGAAAAACACTAACTTTTTTATTTCTAGAAATAATTTTTACTTAGTTCCCCCAATGTACATTCTAAATAGAACACCTAAAAAAAACCCTACTGTAGATAGATACTAAGATAAAAATCTCTTTGATTGGGTTTGCACCCTTTTTGTGGTTGTTTCTATGAAGACTGAAGAGAACAAGTTTACTGGCAGCAAATTTACTGTTTCCTGAAATAGGAAATACTGGAGAATATTCACAGATAGCAAATTTTGGGTTTGTAAAGAACAGTATTCATATTGGAAACCTGATTCTAAGAGTTACATTCATTCATTCAGGAAACAGGAAAAATACTATGTGATTTATGTACCCAAAAAAACCTACTATCAAAGTTTAAATTTTGGATATTAAATACAACAAACTGTCATGAACAATCTTCAGAGCAAGAAATATTTACAGAAATTATACAATGAATAATTGCAATTGAATAAATTTAAGAAAATGGTGAGCTCACTCACATGCACACACACTTTTAATTCAACAATACTATCACCTTCAATGTGCATTATCAAACCATTGAAAAACACACTTCAATGCACAACCTTAATGTCAACAATGATATTAAAATTTCAGTCTCAGACCCAGATCCTGGAACTGATTGTATACGGGTCAATCCCTGTATTCGCACAAAAGCCCGACTGATGTCAATGCAGGGATGTGCTTGCCCACAGCCAGCTGCGGGATTGGGGCCTTACCATGTTCACATACAACACAACTGACAGAAAAAGAATGCAAAGTTAAGCCCCAGATAGGTGATTTTTAACAATACTTTTATAAATCAGAAACAGACAAACACACTCAGTATTTCTTACTAAAACATACCTTTCACCTTTATATTGATATGTCTTTCATAAGACCTCCAAAAATGTATACATCTTATCATTTGCAGTACAAAACTGGAGGGGCAATGGAGACGAGCAGCAGCAGGACAGCATAGTGAACTTGTAGGGGGACACTTGTTGGGATGTGGGGACAGTGGGCAAGGGGACCTCCCAAGGCCTTCACAAGGGCCAAGAGAGGAGCACCTGTCCAGCTCTGTACACCTGAGGGGGCTTAGGAGGAGAGCAGTTCTTCTACAACTCTTAAGTCAATAGGAAAGGAACTCCCCACTTACAGACTTCCCAAGGGCCAGAAGCCTGTCTCTGAGAGCTGATTCTTGCTAATAGTTTAGACAGGGGAGTGCCGAATCAGGAAAATGGCTGAGCTCTAAGGCAGTCCTTTGGAAGAAGAATGCTTTCTCTGTTAGCTTCCCCACAGGCGACTTATCCAGAAATAATAACTTGTATAATCCATTCCCCATCAAAAAGTAAAATCAACCACAGGCTGCTCTATTCATCATAATACACATTTTATAACTGGCAAAAAAACGTTACATGACAAACACTGCAACATAAACTGAAATAATTATGACTAAGACTTTTCACAAATTTAAAAAAAAAACACTGATAAATGTTAAAGGCACCTTATGCTTTAGGTTTGGCTACAGACTAGAAAAGAGTTTTTAAATCTCAAAATTTCTCAAGGCTTTCAGAAACTGCTCTGGAATTTTTCTGCTAAAGGGATCTGAAACCATTTAGATTAAACAAAAAAGAAGTCTTAACAGGCTAATTTTAGTCCTTATAACTCAAATCAATTAACAGATTTACTTAAAAATTCTTTACAAAATAATTCTCCTACTACAAGAGGAAGTGCTGTAAATTTGGGGAGGACACACTATGCTCTTCATACATAATAAAGAGGTTAATCCCTGCTCTAAGTGCAAATCTCAATGTATCTTTTACTATGGAGCTGCTGGGGCACTTCCATAATTAATTGCTTCTGCTGTTTATTTTGTACAAGTGATGATAATGATCTCCTTGTGATAAAATCATTTCCACAACAGCCAATCATTTCCTATCTCACAGCAGATAGGGAGTGAGCAAGAAGGATTAGATAACCAAGATCCCAACCATGCTGTGACTTATACAGAATGGAAGAGGGTGTGGAAAGGCTTTGCATACCCTAGCAGATGAGCACCCAGGCAACTGCAGAAATCTCTCCACAGTACATTCATTGCACCCCAGTCTTATGCTTTCACATATAGGGAGAAAAGAGACAAGGTGTGGGCAGGAAGTAGGTGTGTCGAGAAGCTGTTTTAGATTATTTCCTTATTTATACTCACCTGAAGCAGCTGCCAAAATACAGCACGGGGAGTAGCACTGCTAGTTGCTCCAGTGAGTAACTTCCTTCCTGCTGTGAGACAGCAGACTCAGGTTTTTGCAAGTCCAGGATTGGGGGCCACGCTTTCATCCAAATATCATTGATTAGGCTAGGCCAACTTGATGGTTCACAGTGGTTCAGACAAACCTTTTTTCTAGTTTAGTTTAGTTGGATTTACACACCATCTCCAGCCATCAGGTTTTGTCTGGTTTCTTGCGGGACCCATATAAAAATCACTGAATCTCACACGGTTTCCACCTGAAATCAGAAATTAACCCAGATTTGCAAGAAACTTGACCAAAGTTTGCAAAAAAGGTTCATGAATTTTGGTGAACCTGGCCCAATTTTTGAATTTGTAAGAAAACCTGAAACAAGGCAAATGTTGTTTTGTTTCAGGATTCAATATGTAATTTTCCCTTGGCTCCAACCATTAGCAACTCTTAAAAAAACAGAACAATCACGCAGTACCAATACAGGCCAAGTTCCATTCTGTTGAATTCAGACAAAGAGTGTGACTGTTTTATGATACTCCCATAAATTCCAAGAAAACACTTAATGGGCAATTTAAAAGAGCAGGCTTACAACGGGTGTTAATTTGAGGTTGTGGTCATTGATATAAACATTGGACCTAACCCTGTGAGAAGCTACACATCCCCTCTACGCTGGGATTTGTCTGACTGTAGTATCTGAGTGCTCTCAACTCCCACTGAAGGCAGCTTGATGGGCATAGCTTTTACCAAATGTTCACATTTTCTGTTTTTCTCCCCTTGCATGTGTCAGTACAACAAAACAGCAAGGGACTGGGTGATGCCACAAACAGAGAATCATGCCTTGCTGGTGTAGATTAATATGGAAAAATTGGGAAAAGGGAAAACTCCTCTTTGTGCAAGAATTTCTCAATACCCCAATAACCACTTCTGAAGTGATAGCTAGGAAAAGTCAATGGGTTTATATACTGTTACGTTTGTAAGGTATCAGGTTGAATATAAGAATTCATTCTTTACATGAACAAGTTAGAATCCAAAATAACATTTTGATAGCCACAGGGCATGGTCTAGCAGTTTACGATATATTAGCCAATTGATCTGCAAGTCTTCATTTGGAATTAAATTTTTTTCTTAAGTGGAACTAAATGCATATGCTCTAGAGGGTTTACCCAACTTCTGAAGGACATGTGCCTATAATAGGCCTTTCTCATCTCTGTCTTGTTAACAAGTATATAAATAAGAGAAGGCTTCAGTAATTGGCTCAGAGTTACTAATGAATTAATTAACTTCAGTCTATTTTACCTAACCTTTAATAATAAGAATCCCTTTTTTTTTTTGGGTCTAGCAATAGGCCTGACAGGCTGAAAAAACAGACATGCAGGAAAGCTCTTGAAAATTAATGAGAATCGAAGAAAGAATCAATGTACATTCTGCTTGCAGAGAACTGACACAAAAAAAAAGACACAATAAACCATGAACAAACACAGTCAGTTTAAAAAATAGGTTAGAAAAAGTGGGCAAATTCAATTATAGAAGTAATTAGAAGATACAGGGCAAGGCTGCCTTTTGGGACTGTGCCAGAAAACATGAATTAATAAGAGTGAATAGAAAGCGCCCATGTAGTAATTAAGAGGCAATCACCTATGGCAATGAATACCTTAAAACACGCTGCAAACTATTAATTCAGTGATCAAAAATATTTTTAGATGATTAATATGGCAAATTTGTTTTAAAAGACTAATTTCTGGAAAGATATCAAGACAATAGCACACTATTTGTGCCTCCGGCATTTATATAGCTAATTAAATTTTATAATTTGCAACAACATTCAGCATTATCTGAAAACAGTAAAAGCAATATTTCCTTCACTAATTCTTTATTATAGCGGCTTCAAAATCAATAAGTTAAGACTAGATCAACTTCTTTTTTTCTTTTCAATATACAAGTGCCCAGCTCTGATTGTTTCATTTCTTCAAATTGATTTTTGTTGTTGTTGTTGTTTAAAAAGATACATTTACATACTAATTTTCAGCAACTTCACATTACTTGTACCTGGAAAGAGATTCCAACTATAATTCACTGGATACTAAGCAAGAAAAATGCTGTTTGATGGGTTATTTGAGCATTCAAGCTGTTTATGCTTGGTCAACAGAGGCTGTTTCTTCAGTACAGCATAGCCCTCTTCTTGGGATCCATTGAAAGGGGAAAGGTACAGTAAAGTGTATTATAAAGTCAACAGCAATGATAATGATCTGCTAGCGGGGTGGTATCCAGAGCCCTATAAGCTAATTTTACAGCAAACCTGTAAATGTTTTTTTTTTTTTTTTAAACATAGGACCTTTTTTAGGGCCTTATTGCCAACCCAGAGCTTTACAAAAGTTAACAGAAGTCCTGCAATAGTCCTCTGAAATGGTTGTCACTAGTGGTTGCTTCCAAAAACTAAAACTACTGAGATAGCTACTGGCTAACTGATAGGCCTCAAAATGTAATTGTAAATGGGGAATCACCAGTGAGAAGGTGTGTTTCTAGTGGGGTCATGCAGGGATCAGCTCTTGGCCCTATGCTATTTAACATTTTTGTCAATGACTTGGAAGAATACATAAAATCATCACTGATAATGTTTGTAGAGGACACAAAAATTGGAGGAGTGGTAAACAATGAAAAGGAGAGGTCAGTGATACAGAGTAATTTGGATCACTTGGTCAGTTTAGCTGCACGCAAACAATTTATGTTTTAATATGG
This sequence comes from Natator depressus, assembly GCF_965152275.1. Classification (NCBI taxonomy): domain Eukaryota; kingdom Metazoa; phylum Chordata; order Testudines; family Cheloniidae; genus Natator; species Natator depressus. The sequence continues at coordinate 10,344,709 of NC_134242.1, forward strand.
TTAGATGTAGTAAAGGTATACACCTAGGAACAAAGAATGTAGGCTATACTTGCATGATGAGGGACTCTATCTTGGGAAGCAGTGACTCTCAAAAAGATTTGGAGGTTGCAGTGAGTAATCTACTGAACATGAGCTCCCAGTGAGATGCTGGGCCACAAGGACTAATGCAAATCTCAAATGCATAAATAGGGGAATCTTGTGTAGGAGTAGAAAGGTTATTTTACCTCTGTATTTGGCACTGGTGTGACCATTGCTGGAATACTGTGTTCAGTTCTGGTGTCCACAATTCAAGAAGGATGTTGATCAATTGGAGAGGGTTCATGGAAGAGCCATGAGAAAGATTAACGGATTAGAACCCACGCCTTATAGTGATAGACTCAAGGAGCTCAATCTATTTAGCTTAACAAGAGAAGGTTAAGGGGTGACATGATCACAGTTTATAAGTATCTACATGGGGAACAAATATTTAAAAATGGGCTCTTCAGTCTAGCAGAGAAAGACATAACATGATCCAATGGCTGCAAGTTGAAGCTAGACAAATTCAGACTGGAAATAAGGTGCAAGTTTTTAATAGTGAGGGTAAGTAATCATTGGAACAATTTACTAGAGTTTGTGGTCGACTCCCCATCACTGGTAATTTTTCAATCAAGATTGGATGTTTTTTTAAGAGATATGCTCTAGGAATTATTTAGGGGAAATTCTGTGGCCTGTGTCGGACTGAGATCACAATGGTCCTTTCTGGCCTTGGAATCTCTGAATCTAAGAGAAACAAAATCTATTGAAAGGTTTTCATGTTGGAAGCCAAATAACACTGGGGAGGACCTTTTTAAAACAATACTTCACCATTTTAAAATTGTAGATTGCAGATATTTATGACTTTTAGAACAAGATTTTTCTCTAAAGTCTTGTTTACGCTTTCAGCAGTGCAGCAGCACTGTGCCGCTGTAGCGATTAGTGAAGATGCTACCTATGCCAATGAGAGAGCTTCTCCTGTTGGCATAGGCACTCTACCTCCCCAAGAGGCAGTAGCTGCATCAATGGGAGAAGCCCGCCCATTGACATAGCGTTGTCTACACCTGGGGTTAGGTCGGTATAATTACGTGGCTCAGGGATGTGGATTTTCCACATCTCTGAGTGATGTAGTTATGCTGACATAAGTTCCTAGGGTAGACCAAGCCCAAGGTTACTGCAGCCTAACAAAAAATGGAGATTCAAAACAATGGCCTGAGAAACAAGGCCTATTAGGTTGACAATGGGTTTCTAAGTGAGTTTCTAAATTAAGACTGGGGTTGCAGGGTTGTTTTGTGGGTTTATTTTACTGGAGTATAATCATTTTGAGGAATGATTATTTTACATAGGCATGTTGATGTTGCTCTACCACACAAGACCATTAGAAAGATACTGACACTGGTCATTTGTGACACTGGTAGACCAGGTGCCAATTCGTGCCAAGGCTGTAGGTGTCAGCTGAGCACTGACAAATTCATAGCTGGAAATCAGGCCAGCTCATCTTTATGTTAGTATCACTGAAGATAGGTGCTAGACTTGTAAAGATGTGTTTAGACTCTAAAATGCTTGTAAGTTGCTGCATGCATTAATCTTACTTGTTATGTCTGAATCCCAATCCGTAAGGTAATATGTAAGTTTTGCTTTATAGCTGTAAAAATACCTACTCTGAACTCAGGCAGGAGGAGTGGTTCCCCGCCCATCAAGAAGGACTAACAAAACTGAGTGGGTCATTGTGATGCATCACAATACGAAGACTGGGCTAATGGCCATCTCACACCTGTAAAGGTGCTCCATGCAAGGAAGCTCGTTCCACCAACTTGAATTCTGGAAGAAGGAAATAGAGATAGCTGACATGAAAATTCTTCATCTCTTTGCTGTTTGGACTCTCAGAGGGCTGGAGCTAGGAAAGAAAAGCAGAGATCCTCAAAGTCAACCTGAGTTAGCCCAAAAAGACATTCAGTGCTGACAGATCACTACAACTCTGCACCCTTTCCAACCATAGACTATAATTCATACATGTGTATATGTTACCTACTTTAACCTGTAAATAACTCTCTCAATTCTTTTTCATAGTTAATAAATCCTTAGTTAGGTTACTATCGGATTGGCTACAAGACTTGTCTTTGATGTGAGATCTGAGGTACAAATTGACATGGGGTAAATGGCTGGTCTCTTGGGACTGGGAGCAACCTGAATATTTGTGATCTTTGGTGTAAGTGACCATTTATCACTAAGTCCAGTTTGCCTAGGTGGAAAGATAGACTGGAGAGCTCCAGGGGACTGTCTGTGACTTCATGGTAAGACTATTACAGTGCTTTAGGACTTCACATTTGACACTGGGTTGGTGAAATCTAATTATAGAACATACAACTAGTTTGGGCTGTCTGCCTGCTTTTTGACAGTCTGCTCTGAGGTTGGCACTCACGGTTGTGAACCACTCCAGACAATGTGACACCAATTATCTGATGTTTTTATTGAAAGCAGGGCCAGATTAAGGCATAAGCACTGAGTGTAGGAACTTGATTTGTGGAATCAGATCAAAATTTCAGCTTTCATTCAAAATATTATCCTTCTAGTCATCATGGATACAAAGAAAAGCTTGAAAACATGACCTACCTGTAACTGATGCCTGTCTGAGTACGCGGGTGAGGTAATATCTCTTACTGGACCAACTTCTATTGGTGAGAGAGACAAGTTTTTGAGCTTACACAGAGCTTTTCTTCATGTCTCTCTGAAAAGCTTGTCTCTGTCACCAACAGAAGTTGATCCAGTAAAAGGTATTACATCATCCACCTTGTCTCTCTAATATCCTGGGACCAACATGGCTATAACACTGCATACAAGCCTGTCTGAGTATGCAGACAGCTTAAAACCATAGCTCCAAGAGGTGTAAATGGCCCTATTCATCTTAAATCGGAACCTTCTGCCACCCCAAGGAAGACAGATGCCATGCTGCAGGGCTGGGATCAGTATATGGAGGTAGGGTTATGGGGGGCCCTATGTAGGGTGGGTCTACCATCCCAGATTGCCTTAATATGGCCCTAATTGAAAGGTGAACTCCCCCACTCCACTCTCAAACAGTATACAAAACAAGATGCATAATTCTATCATATGGACGGGAACCTTCTGGACCCTTGCTGGCAATTAATGTATCTCTTGAAGCATTAAGGTTTATTTCTCTTGCATTTTTGTGAACTTTCTAGTGTAATTGTAGGTATTATTTAAACTCCTAATGAACGTTATCTAACTTTCTATCTAACTATCAGAAACAGTGAGTGCTGTAAGTAGCCTAAGAAATGTATACTTAACTAGGTACAGACAAAGTTCTTTAAACTCTGTTAAAATATTCTGATTTCATAGTTCAAAAATTTGACCTGAACTCAAACCTCACCTCCTTACCCTCATGTTCCTCCTAGGGCAGATTGTGTATCATGGAATGAAAGAGAGACCAGAGGGGAAGACAGAAAAACGCAAAATATAAGAGGTGGGAATGTGCTGGGATAGGACAGAGTCACAAATAAACAAACTGAAAAGAGGAGTAGAAAAATATTTCTGAAAAAATAAATGCCATCTATGTTATACAAAGCTAACTCACTTGTGTCAGTCTAACTTCTGGAGTGTTCTTTGTTCTTTAATAAAAAGCAAAGTCTTCTCTGTAGTTAAAAAATAACTTTGGTGAAGTTGAATTTCCCTTGAAATATACACAGATTTAATCTACAAGCAAAAAGGTAGTGGACTCAAAATGGTTTAGTGAATGCCGCAGAATACAGTTGAAGAGGTTTGCCGTGCCTTTAACTACAGGTAGTCTCGGTGGTCCTAGTAGTGAGTTGTTTTCTTCTAATATGCTCAGGAAGAAAATAAAACTGAATGTGTTATAAGCTACCCACAACATGTTAATAATTTATAATGCTGTTGACAAGAACTATTCTTGAGGAATGGAGTATGAGCTCAAAGCCGCACATGGACGCTGTTTTAGAAGAAGGGATGAATGGTCTAACTTCTTGATCAGGAGGTAACTGGTGAAGTTGAGGGGTGGTAACTTCCAGGGTTTGACAATGGGTGACCCTGGTATAAGTTTACAATGTTATTCTCCTGGGGCAAAATCTTGGATCCCTTGGCAAAGCTGAGTAAAAGGGCCTTGTGCAGACGACCCTACATGGGTTTGGGAGTTCTGAATCCTCCTCATCAACCCATCGACAAAGTGCAAGACACCTATGCAGTCACTAACTGCTTCCTCAGTACTCTCCTTGCAGGGATGCTTTGGCCAGCAGATTCACACAGCTGTCATGTAACTTTATTTAGAATCCTAAGCGATTTAGGAAACTTTGTACAAGGTGATGTGCCCACACACTTGAAAATAAATATAACTATAGGAGGATCCAACGTTGGACCCCCCCAAAAATGAAGTCAGTCAAAAACATACTTATGGTCAAAAAGAGAAGCAGTTTCACTCTAGTTATAGACACCTATAGAGAGTCCCCAGCCATCATCTTCATGAACTGGCAGTCACATTTTCCATACTCACAACTACATTTCCTTAATTATATACCCTGATCTGACTTCTCATAATGCATCTGGCAAAAAAGATACCACCTTCCTTCTCCTAGTGGTAGATCTTTACAGATGATAAAATCTAGAAAGGGACTCTGTCCCAGATTCTCAAAGGGAGTTAGTTATCATGTTTTGTTGAATTAATTTTATGGGAACTAAAATACATTTCCTAACCAGGAAGTTGAGCCAGAGGAGAGAGGGAATAGGAACCAGTTGCAGACAAGTCTCTGTCTCAGGCACAGAGCAAGGAGGTAAAGGTGTAGCAAGGGTCTGCATGAGCAGCTGTTTGTTCAGGAATTCCCTCTCTACTAGTGAAGCAAGTGGGAGCTGGAGCAGTTAGGTATCAGGAGCCAGTTTGGCTTAGAAGGTGCCCCCAGGGTCACAGCAATGAAATGGAGCAGGAGAGGATAAAGCAGGAACCAGTTTATGGTTGAGGGAAAAGAGCTGAATGGGGCTGGTACAGGACTCCCACTTCAACAGCTGTACCCAACATCAAGGAGTTTTCAGCGTAGAGACCAGACAGAGCTTTCATGTTAAGGACTGTGACAAACAGTACCATGAATATAAATGCAGCCTAAAGCTTATGGCCAGAATGTTGAGTGAGATTTGCAGAGAATACAGGTAAGGGAAGTGGTCGAGGAGTAACTTTAAAGCTCTTCACTGATTCTGGTGCTGCGCAGTGCAGTACACCACTCTCTTGTGTAGTGTTAAAGCTGTTTTAACCTATGCCATGTGATGACCATCACAAGAGGGGTTGAAAACACAGGACTGACATAGCATAGAGATGACCCGAGCATGTCCTTTTCTTTTCTAGGGCAGCAGCTGGGAGAGCCTATGGCATAAGTGCCCTGTGATGGGATGGGGCCTGAAGGAGTTAAGGAGAGCCTGTGGGTGCAATCAGCCACATCTCACTACACCTGCAGTAGATGTCAAGCCTGGAGGGAGGAGACAAAGAAGAAATCCCAGCTCAGTGGTGGCTGACTGGGAGAAGGAGTAGACGTCTTGAGCTAGCTCTGGAAAGGAAGGTGTGTCTGGAGCCAGAGTTTAATTAGAGACTATCCAGAAGCTGCCTGGAAGGAAGGATCCACTGGGGCTAGAGCCTACTAGACAGTCCTAAGTGTCAGAGCCTTCTTAGGGCAGATAGGCCTGGCACAGGACCTTTATGTTTCTTTTGGTTCCTCAATTAGTTTGGCTCCCCTTTCTTTTGGCTCCTGCAGAAGAGTCAGCCAGTGAAGAGACTGCGAGAAAGACTTAGCTGCAGGCCACAGTAAGATACAGCAGAGGGTCTGAATGAACACAACTTATCTGTTTTATAGAGGGTCCCTGGACTGGAACCAAGGGCTGACAGGCCCAAAAGCCTGAAGTTGGATTGAATCTCTGGGGTGACATTGCCAGACTAGTGGCATGTTGAACCTGGGTTTCCCCAGTAGGGGTAGGATTAAAAGTGATCTGTCCAGAGGGCCAACTCTCAGGAAGAGGCAGACCACCACAGGGCCAAAGCGGCTGTTGACAGAGGGCACCAAAGGAGGAGAGCAGCCACTACCAGCCCAGCCAGCAGGGTGTGTCCTGGCTGGTGAGTTACATGCTTACAAGCCCGTTTGGCTCTACAGCACTGTAAGATCACCTTGAGGCTGGGCTGATCCTCCCTAGGCCAGGTAAGATGTCTCTGTGTACAGATTATCCCACAAAGTGGCCAGACCACGATAGAGGATCAAACCTAAGATCTTCTAGTTACACAGGAAAAGCCCAATAAGAAGCCAGCATGGTCAAGGGCCTTTTTTCAAAAATTTCTATTCCATGTTCCATATTCTATGTACAACGTGCTACATTCAAACTCATCAGATTTCAAGGGGTGCTCATCCCCTCCACCATACATTCTTTCATGCTCCCTTTTCCTCTCAATACACAGCTAATACCAGTCAATCTTCCATAAATTATTTTTTGTAAACCCAGTTTATAAGGGTTTTATACCACATTACGCTGAGCAACCTCAGATGACTGACATAAACAGAACTACTAGTTTTAGCACATTTTGAGACAAATTCATATCTAGTCGATGGCATTAAACCAGGGAGGAACTTAATCTATTTACTTTAAGAAGCAGATCTTTCCTAACAAATTGTGTGGTGTGCTTGCTGTCCTTTTTATGTGCCCAGTTTCTTACAGTGTAAGCATCACTGCTTGATCCTTTCCTCTCCTGAACATAACACACAATGCTGGCACTCAGCCAGAAAACAGTCAAACTAAAGCTTTCTTTAAAGGGCACTCAGGAATGCTTGCAGGATGTACTTTCCCCCTCATAAAGGTATATCCTAGATTTCCAGTTTGGGAATAAATTTAATGGGGAAGGGGAGGGGAGATCAGGGACTGAAGAATTGTTCAACACCATCACTTAGGGATAGAAAGCTGTGTTTTGGGGTATTTAATCCTGATCCCTCACTCCCTGTCATCAGCTATGCCCTACTCCCCAATGGGAACATAAGGAGAGGTGCAAAGCTGACAGACTTGACAGAGATAAAAAGATTAGAAGCAGAAAATACAAGTCTCTGGAGAGTTTGCTAAACCAATATATACTGTTAAGTCTTCAAACGGATTTGGCCAGGCTTTCAAAAATCAGATTAATCCGAAAACTTGGAACCTTAAACACACGTCTTTGGTAATCATTATACCTCTGGACTTCTCAATAAACATATTACGGGAGATGGATCGTCTTGCCTGGACAAACTGAAAAGGCAGGAGCAGTAGCAGTGGAAGAGAGACAGAAATGGATTCCAGACCCGATCTACTCCTCCAATGCCTAATCTATTCCTCGTCTGGATAAGAAGAGAGTGGGTATGCTCAGGAGGCAGGTCCTGACAATGAATGCCATCAAGCCCATGGGGGGCAGCACTGAGGCACTGCCCACATGCAGAATCTCTTCTTTTGAACCTGAGCCTCCAAGACTTTTTTGTGGATCCCAAGTGGGAATCAGAAGGACCACAGTATCTCCTCCGTTTTATCCTGCCTCCCCTTTACCAAGAGGGGATAGGTAGATCTGAGTCCTTATATCTGGGCTTTTTAAACACATTCAGACCCAAACTTCTTTTGATTCCAGCCCTCAACTTTCCTTTCTGCTGGACAGTTGCAAAGCTCCAAGTATTGTCTCAAATGGTCAAATGGACACCATGCGTCAAACAGTGAGGCCTTCAAAATCTCCTCCATTTGGAGGACACAGTGTTAAGGCTCTCAGTTTTTCCTCACAGGAGCAGTGAAGTGAGAACAAACAGTGCATCTCCTTAGTACGTGACCTCTTCCCAGCAGCAGGTACAGGAGTCAGTGCCAAATACCAGGCCACTGGAAGAAAGGCATCATCTGAATCCAGTTTTCTTACCAGATTCAGCAATTCTATTGGAGTGACACATGCCCAACAATAAACCCTGAATGTGGGTAACTGTTAAAAGCCCAGTAGCCATGGGAACCTACCTGCAGAACCATCCAACAGTACGGATCTAACCAAAACCAAACTATTACCACCACACTAACCAGAATCATAAAACAAAACTAAAGCTAACTCCGCACTCTACAGTAAAGCTGCTTGAAAAATGAAAATCTATTTTAGCAAATAAGTAAATAAATAAAATTGAAAGTTAAAAGTAGTTTAACTTTAAAGTGTCTGAAATTGAAGCATTTTTTCATTTTTGCAAAATATTTCATTATTTTGAAACAATTATTTATTTTTATCAAATATATTATCCAAATGTTATTGAAATGGTGATTGACCTTTCTCATTACTTACTGAAAACTGGGTTTTTGGTCAATCAAAAACGTCAATAACCTTTTGATAATGTTTTCTATAAATATGTTTTAGGTGGTTATTTTTTTTTTAAAGCAGGATTTTTTCCACAAAAAAGAAAAGATTTCTGAAATGTCAACAATTTTTTGTGAATAACTTTGCTTTTTTTTAAAAAAAGGTAATTTTGAATTAAAAACACTTTCATTTGGAAAATTTCAACCAGGCTTCCTGTACAAGAAAACTAAAGCTAACATGGGCAACACGGGCATAAAAGAAGTAGCAGAGGGAGTACCTGCAGCAGGTTAGGGCTGATGCTCCTTTCACAACTTCACACCCAACATTCAATTCTGCTATGGGGCACAGGTGCGGCCTCAGTGATCACTGCTTCCCATAGGTGCATGACTTGAGTGTTGTACACTTAGAAGTGGGTAACTCTACAGAGCCTGGTCGAAGGAAAAGTTTTACATGATGTTCACCCCAAGATGGTCCCCGATCAAAACTCCTAATCTGAACTCTGCACATGGAAGCTGAGCAGGAGGAATCAGAACCGGATCTGAATTTCTTAGCTAGCCTTATTTTCATAATCAGCCAAATGAGAAAGATGCAGGGACCAGCTGTCGTTCCAGTAGTTCTTAGTTTCTTAACAAAGCTTTGCAGAGTTCAAGCTGTGCAAAGGAACATATCAGTTAACAAGTGACTATATTTCCCCTAAATAATTCCAAGAGGGCTGTTTTTGCTTTCCCCCAGTCAGAAACAACATAACACAAATCAACAAGGCTCAGTTGACCTCTTTAACTCTCTCCAAACTTCAGAGACTAGCATGGGAGGATTTCTTCTGAATGGGCTGGCTGATCGGAAAGAACAGTATACAATAGGTAGACTATACTGAAAAACGAAACAATACAAACAAGCAGGAAGACCAGAAATCCATAGCAGCAAGTTGAATGGATAATTAGAGGGGCAAAAACAAATGGTGATTATATTACTTGGTGCATTGCTGCTAACAAAGGAGGCTGCAGCAGACAAGAGAAATGTAGAGTGTGCTACTAAGAGAGGAAATGGAAATGGTTGATTTGTTAGCTCTAGAACCTTAGTCCCCCTGCAAAACATCATAACTTTCACCTTAGTACTGATCTCTTCCCTTCTCCCTACAAGAAACCTGACCTGATCACCTGCTCTATCCTCTCACAAGACACTTCAACCCAACCTTTTCCCTCCTTGTTGGTTGTCACTTCCCACTAACACTCAATGTGCTTTCTCACCCACCCTCAAGCATATAGGGGGAAATTTCTAAAGACACAAAGGGGAGCGAGGTGGTCAACTCCTCCTGGGTTTCATTTTGCTGCCCTTTGATTTGAGCTTTGACTGAAAGTCAACGGCAGTTGGGGCCCTAACTCCCCTTTGTTTCTTTGGAAAGCTCTCCCACAGTCTGCTCAGTTGCCTGATCCTGAGCTGGGAAACAGCAACTGACAGGTAGACTGAAAGGGAGCATATCTGTGGGTCTAGGAGAATGTTTCCAGTAGCAGAAAATCTGGTGGGACTTGCCCTAGGGACAATAGGCTTGACCTCTCATCCTTCTAGAAACTGGAAATCCTCTGTGATCTCTGGATAGTGCCTCTTAATAGACCCATCTCCCAAACCTTTAGACCACCTCATCTCTAACTGTCATCTACATCGAACTGGAATATATGGATTAAATAATTAATCTACCCTCCCCCATGAGGGGAGAGGGACCCAGAGCCTGGGCTCTAGCCCAAGCCTGAACCTCTACACTACAACTAACCAGCATCAAAGCCCAAACCCCATGAGTGTGAGTCAGCTGACATGGGCCAGCCACAGATGTTTAACTGCAGTGTAGACATACCCAAAGAGAGTGACAAATTAGTAGGAGAGACACTCATTAAGCACCTCAGAACCAGCCTCTATTTCCTCAGAAATTAAAGGACAATACAGATACTGTTCAAATCATATAACAAATAAAAGCTTCCTTCTTTCTGATGATGATAATAATTTGTTCTTCAGTCATTCAAAAATCTCAGAGTTGTTTATACTAATATTAACTGGGTTAATTTTGAAACCCAACTATGTACACAGATTTGCTCCTAGTGTCACAACAAATCAGTAGCAGAGCCAAGACTGGAAGCCTTGTTTCCCATTCTCTTGCTCTAACTACTTGCCTCCCTTATTCTCCTTCTCTTCCCTCTTTTCTTCAGTGCAGTCACAATCTGGTGTTTGTTCGCATCAAAATTACCTTCAAAGTGACTGTGATATCACAGGCAGATTTGTGGAATCAGTGAATGAATCAAAGAGGTAAAGTAAAAAGCCACCACACAAATCTTGATAATCAGCAAGATTAAGAAAGAAATTCAGAAAATATATGTAACAGTTGAATGAGGGGTTATTAGAACCTAATATTTAAATCAATATAAGTGCAGAGATGGGGCTTTTTAATTGCTATTATTAGATGTGGCACTTTGATAACTTGCCAGATTCCTGAAGAAGACAGAACAAAACATAAAATTGGAAGTCTCTTAAGATTGCTTAAGGGACAAGCAAAAGTCAGTCTGTGGATGGAAGTCACTATCCCTGGAGGATGTAGATCCTCCCACTTTAAACAAACAAGTAAAACTTTCTCAACTGGTGCAGCTAAATTGGGGAAGCCTAGGGGACGGAGTTCAGAGACTAAGGTATTTCCCTGCTCTTTATATGATTTGGGACATTGTTTGCAGGTGTCCAGGTATGGAGAGGAAGATCTTTCCTTCTCTCTCTTCCCCATGTCTTGGTCTCTCCAGGCCCAACTCTCTCTTCAGGGCCAATCTGCTATGCATGATCTATTTCCCCCCCTCTCTTTGACTCTAAGGTTCCTCATGGAAAAACTCAGGGATAGTGGCTGAGATGTCTGGCTTGGCATCCTCTATTTCCTCCCCACAGCATAGGCAGAAAGAGGACTAGAGGACTTGACCTAATCCAGGAGGAAAGAAACCTGACAGAATCATCACAGTAATTGAGAAGCCAGAAATAGGGGAGGATGTCTCTGGTGCGAACGTTTCCATGTGCTAATTTGCGGCACACAGAAATCCCCAGCTGGTCTCTCTTGACTGCCGGCCTGCTCCATGTCCCAGTCTTCCTGAAATGATAACGTGGCCAATATTTCACACCAAACTTCTTCAACAGAATGACAGATAAATCAGCCAGTTGGACTGAAGGAGTGAGGAACAGGGCCTGATCTTGCTCCCTTGAACTCCATGGGAGTTTGGGCATTGATTGCAATGGCAGTAAGATTGGATCCCGCAAGTGAAAAGAGATTGTGATAGTTTAAAATGGTCACTTATAATTGAGGGTCATCCATTGGAGGTAGGTGTTAGTGGTGGTTCCAATACAGTTTAAAAAATAGCCTTGAGTTATAGCAAACAATTATGCATTGGGTAGTTTAAAGTCATGGTGAGGTGCTTTAAAAAGTCTAGGAGAGTCAGGAGGCCTGAAATTCTATTCCAACCCTGCCACCAAATTGAAATGAAACATTGGACAAGTCACTTAACCTCTGTGCCTCAATTTCCGCAAGTGAGAAATGGGGATAATAATATTTATCCACCTCTGAAGAGTGCCTTGAGAGTGAAGTATTATTTTTTAATTACAAGTAATATCTTATATTGGGAGTGGAGAGATGCTCTTGGAGGGAGAGTGGAAAACACATGAATAAAATATACAATTATTCCACAGAAGCAAAGTGCTGAAAGCAGGGCACAGTTAGTTAACCAGCTGGGAACGTTATGTTGGAATGCTAGACCCACTGAAACTACAATTTGTAGTTAAAGATCATATTCAAACATGTTTCTATGGGCATTTGACCTGTTGGCCATGATAACATAGCTGAGTGACTAACAAATTAAAATGGGGCATTCCTGGTTCCACACCAAATATGCTTACATATTGAAAGACAAACAAAATTACTACGAAGTGAAAAATAAATGCAACAATCACCAGAAGTGTATTTGGAATTTGTATTTGACAGGTGCCACCATTGCCTGAGTGTTAAACTTTGAACAAGGAGAACTTCCCCTTGTGCCTGATCCTTACATAAATTAAACCATTTATTTTAACAAGGTGCAATGCACCATCATTTTCCCTTTTCTCTCAGCTTGAGACTAGGCCACCATTTTGTTGTTGCTATGCAAAACAAACAACCAGCAAAATGGTAGCTATTAATAATACAATGAATAATGATCTACGTAGAAATCCTGCCATAAGCACCAACAGCCCATCTATTGCCAATGTCAGTGTTTCCAGATAACCAGCTTTGAGTTTAATCCACACGGTGCTACCAAGCCCCAGGCACAATGTACAGAATGTCTTTAGTTCTGCATATGCTATATGCATACTGACTGTCCTATGATTGCAAAAAGAACCTACTAATTTGCTGCTCTATATAGACTTTCAGTAAAAATGGCCTATTATATGGACATCAACAGCAGTGCTGAGAGCCTTAAAGGAAGGTCTTAGTCTCCATAACAGAAGTAGGATAATGAATGACAGCCATCAGTCAGCACGGAGGAATGTCTGATAAATACAGAAACAAGTAGTACCAGAGTGAAGTGGGCTACATGTTAATGTTATCATCACACATACAGTCCCCTACTACTAGACTTCTTTCCACTGCTATAGCAAAAGTAGTATCTAACTACTGAGTGGAATATTCTGCTGTGATGTGTCTGAAGCATCCTTCAAGAATTCTTACATAACTGCTACACAGAAGGAAAGAGAGACAGAGAAAGAGAGAAAAGAAGACAATGTAAAATAGTTATGTATAGATTATATATTGATGCATATAAACATTAGTTTGCACATTTGACTTTTTAACAACTTCACAAAATTACTGGATTAGTACAAAAATCAGTATCCAAAATACATAACTATCCAAGCACAAAAAAGAAACTGTTGACTCGTATAAGGACAATAACTCTCACAAAAAACCTTAGTATAGTTATGCCTGAATGCCCAATGTTCCTGTTACTCTGGCCACTGCCTGTACAGCTATCTAGTTTGGAGTTAAAATCATTTTCAGATTGAATTTTGCTTTTAAGAATGATGTAAATACTTGTTTACTTTTCATACATCTAGTCAAGTTACCAACCTTCTCATATATAATCATTTGAAAACTTTATTTTCAAGTAATTCATAAGCACAGCACAGCTCATGGACTTCAACCTACATTTACAGTTATACTGGATGTTCTCTCTTATGCTTTATAGGAACTAGTTTTTACAAACTCAGTGACAACCCTTGAAAAATGCTATAACTTCATATGAAGATTTCTCTTGTAAAATACATATTATATAGATTATAGAAGTATTAATTTTCAATTTTCTATTTAAATTTTAATTCTTGTCATTTTTGTTTTACAGCATCAAACATTAAAAATAATGTACTTTTATTTAATCTTTCATTAAATCTCTATACAACTTGTCCACAGTGAAGGTTTTTATGCATACAAGTACTAGTGAGCTTAATTAATCATACTTCATTGTATAACTTTAAAATATCTTGTTAAAATTCTTCTTGTAATTTATTTTGAAAAATGCTAGACAGGTAAAAACAAAGGTCAAAAGTCACATTGGATAATAGCTGATGGTTTTGATAATGCTAATTATATATTACTAAAGAATAAAGGTAGAAAGGGAAATATGAGCACTAAAAGAAAGATAAACATCCCAATGCTGGATTTAAAAGAAAAAAATAATACATTTTTTTTAAATCTCTTTGTAGCTCACTGTCATAAATCAAAGACATAATGAAGCCTGAATTAAAAATGTCAGTTTCTGTGAATGTTGATAACTTGGTTCTTTGTTGTGCAAGTCAAAATGTGTCTGTTTGATGGGTTAAAATGACAGTCTGAAAATGGGAGAAGCTGGAGCTAAAAAAAGGAGAAAAAAAACAAAACAAAAAAAGACTTATAAAAAGTAGGCCCATAATGTAGTACTTTAAGGGGAAGACCTGTAGGGTAGGAGCCAGTATCT